>NW_027094087.1:8573155-8928155 GCF_029207755.1 Chamaea fasciata
ATCAATTTCTAACTTTGTTTTTTCAACTGAGAAGAAAGTTGTACCATGCTGAACATCTCTGTTTTCAAAAACACTAATTAAAGTTAAAATATTCTGAAAGCAGTTTGAGACCATTGAGCCACCTTTTAGACCTGTTGATAGGTTTTCTTTCTCCTGGATTTTTATCGCTTTTGAGTGATAGTAGGAATTTTAGCTGTTTTTCTCACAATGGGTAAATGCACAGATAGTTTTTAAAAATTGATACTTTTAAAGGACTAATATATTAGTCATTGAAAGTTTTATTTAGTCATTATAAATTTTAATTAGTTATTATAAAACAAAGGTAAAAGAGCTAGTGGTGGTAGAGACTAATCAGGTTCTGTCCTCAGATGTGTGAAGATAATTATGACAAATCAATGTGAAATGCGACTGGATTAGGTAACAGACTAGGTTTAGACACAAGACCAGGAGGACAGGCTACTCAGAATGGCTGCTGATAATGCAAACATCTGTCACTTTGCTGTTGGGAGCACGTACCTGCCCCAGGAACTGGTTTGAGCCTATGCTGGCTACAGCCACCCAACCCAAAAGGCAAATCCTTGTGGGTCACTGTCAGCGGGAGTTCCAATTAAACAAAGGCAACTTTTACCCTTTCAGCATTAACAACTGCTTCTTGAAGCCGTGCATCTTGACTACAGTGCATCACTAATTAAATCTAAATTAAATTTTACCGAGCAGATTGCCAGGGCCTAATTTTTCAACTGTGATAAATCCAGCTTCCTGATGCTGATTGCATGTTCACTAAAGACATAGATCCACTGAAGAACAAATAATTCTGGCCTTTCTTTGTATGTTGGGTTACCCCACAAGAATTGAGCTGGTGGCTTGCTTTGGATAGGTAGTATAATGCACATATATATTTAGGGAGACATTTTAATTGTAAATACCATAAATTATGTTTGGTGCTAAATCAGAGTCCTTTAGATTAAAGAATAGCCACATATTCAAAATTAAACTTTTCTATTTTTCTTTGGTGGCAGCTTCTTTAAAACACTTTATTCTCCTACATCTTTCTCTATCAAAGCTCTATAAATGTGCTAATGGTTGCTTTATTAATGATTGCCTTGGTCTCACTGAATTTTTTCTTTCTTTCTGTTACTATAATCTATCTTTACCATGCCTTCTGTCTGGGAAAAGATGTACAGAATTAGATGGACCTTTATAAAAGAGCACAACTTAATGTTACATTTTAATTAAGCAGTCTTTTTCATTCATTATTTTTTATCCTAAGAGGCTCTAAATCATAGTCTGTTTCTGGCTGAATGTACATAGATTACTGCCTTATTTTATCTTTATATTTATATATTCGCGTTGAAAGAACTTGGATGGAGCTTAAAAAGTTTCTGAGGATCACATATAAATTATTTCTCATATGCTCCTTTTCTGTAAACACTGAATGAATAAAGTCATTTTGCCAGAAAAACCCTGTAAAAACTGATTACCATTTCATTAATCTTTGACAACAAATTAGTCTTGTGAAAATAAAAGGACTGCATTCTTATGAAAATACCACTTTCTCCATAAAATTTGGAAGACGACGGATGATTTGATGCTCTTCAGTTTCTGAATGCCCAGCTTAAATTTGAAAGGTGCAGAGGACCAGCTGGAAATCAAGGTTCTCTAGAGGCAGTCAATGGATGGGTCTAATTTGGGCAGTGTGTGGTGGTGAGGAGTGTGGTGATGCTTGCAGTTCCTGCCACAATAAAAGGTCACTTCTCTGGCTTTGCTTATAATTATCAGTCTTCCTTACAGCTTGTCTAAAGCATCTGCCTGTGCTTTGTTCAGGCTGTCAGCTAGTCTGAAATCCTTAAGCAATCCTGACTATTAATAATTAGCATTTCTTCTGGATTTATTATATAAAATTATTAAGAAATTTCTAGTCCAGATGTCTACACAAAGCTATTTCCTGTGAATGACTGTCCCTGAAAAAAAAAAAAAAAGAAGGAGTACATTAATACCATGCATCTTTTATGAATAATAAGAAACTGATTCTTAAATAAAGATGCTTACATCTGCCTCTCGCTCCAGATGGTGCAATTTAGCTGCCTATGTTGGTTTTGGTTTTAAACAAATACTTAACCCACCAATTGTCATATCAAGAAATCTCCATTTCTCACAGCTGAAGCCTAAACTGCATTGCTGCGTTAATTCTCAGCACAGGGAGTTTCCTGTCTCACAGGTCAAAAGTACAAGGAAAAAATATTTTACTATTTCAGTGCAGCAGCCACACTTGTAAAATTGCCTGATACTGTACCTTCCTGTTAGTAGCAAAAAATTCGGGCAGCAAACTTAATCTAAAATTCCCACAAGGTCTGACAGCATGCAGGCAGCAGGGCAGACCTGAAGCAACTTTTTTTTTTTTTTCTTCTGCTTTTCTCCCACATCACCTTATCACTGAGGTTACACTTCTGTTCCAGCCCCTGGGAGTATCAGGTCCGGCTTACAGCAAATCCTTCAACGTAGCAATGCTGTGTCCTTGCCCTAAAATCTGCCCAGGAGGAGGCAGTGAGCAGGCTGCAGCTCTCTGCCAAGGACAGACAGGTGCTGGATGCTGTTTTCCTAGGAGAACCACAGTGGAATGGCACAGCTGCTCCTGGGGAAACCAGAAAAAACCCCCCTGTGTGTATGGGATGTCCTGCAGGAATATAAAAAGCACAGCATGTATGGTTTGACAAGGTCCTAGCAAAGTTATGGCCCAGATCCACCATATGAGGAGAGTTTGTAGAGATCTTTGGATGAGATTCACCTGTTTGCTGGCATGATAAGCAGAGACATCCCTCTGCTGTGCCGTGCTGTGGCAGCAATTTTTGCCTTGAAGCTTTTCTGCCAAATATCATATTTTGAAATAAAACTAAATTTTAAAAAGTTATAGAGTGATTCCATTTTGATTTTTTTAGAATCTTATTCTTATAATACCAAATTCTTAGACTGATTTTAAAAATTACAATTGTCTTGAGACTTTCATAATAAAATCAATGTGTAATTTGAGTGAACTCATTACTAGCTAGATTAAAAACAGAGTAAGTGAATGCTTTTCCAATTATTATGCTAAAAAAGTGATTGTAAATCTCTGGTTTAAGAAGCTTGGGGAAAAAAATTATGACTGCTTTCCACTATTTAAATGTAAAACTTAAATCTACTTCTCTGAATTTTACTCATGGAGTAATTTTGGAGCCAGAAATAATTAGAGAAGTAAAAATTTAATTGAAGATTTTTTTTAATTTATTATTTCTTTGTAAGTTTCTTTACTATTGTTGAGGGTTTGGATTTCAGATTTTCTTGTAATTGGTTCCATCTGATTTCTTTTTTTTTTTCCCATTAAGATAAGAAAACCACTTGGAATAACTTAAACATGATTTGATTTACTTCTTCTTTAGCTAAACTGATATGTAATTTTATTATGAATCTTTCTCCAAAGATAAAAATCTCTTTATTATCATCTTTCCAGGAAAAATTATGAGGAGGGTAGCTACAGCTATCTAATCTTGAGGGTATGTGCTGAGTATCCAGAATTTTTTACCATAGTGGACATTTGACCTGCTTTCAGCTGCAGCTACTGGCAGAGCTGTTTCAAACAGGAGTAGTCCCATGATCCCTAAAAATAAGAAATCAAAGACACTGTAGGCAACCAGCGAGCCCGAGATTTGGGATCACGTTTTAGATTTTGGTCTATTCTAAGTAATTTTCCTACAGCTAAAACATCTAACTAAAACTGCTGAAATGCCTTAGTGGAAATTCAGTATTTCTTTGGGCCAATAGCCAGATGAGAACCAGTCCTACTGAGCAGCTCTCTGTTTAAGTGAGTAGTGCAAGGTAAGGGATACTTGAGGAAACTCCTCCTGGCCACCTCGTATCGTTTTTCCACCTTTTAAAGGTGACTGTAGGGGTATGTTTTTAAAAATGGAGAACTGGCACCTCTGTGGGTATGAAATGGCAGGAAAGAACCCCCCTTTGTCAGCTCAGAGGTGCCTGCCAACTGCTCAAGAGCCCTTCTTGGAAAAGGGGCCTGGGTCTGACTAGGCATTGTCAGTTCTCACAGGAGGTGTTGGCAGAATTCTTTGCTGTGGGCATCATTTTAACTTCCTGACACTGACAGACACCTGTGCCTTTTTGTCTGGCATAATAAACTAAGGATGCCTAAACCCAAGTTGATAGCATTTGCAAAACCAGCTTAAATTAAAATCAGACTCTCCCCAGGCTTTTCCTACAGCTTACAAAGAAATGCAACCTGAGTGTTGCTGTGTCTCTGTGAGATTGAGTCATCATATCACCAAAACAGAACTACACTTAGCAAAGCACTGCCCTGCTTGGCTCAGTATGTTCATGCAACATCAAGCTATCACCATTCTGTTGATTTACAGTTTTTATAGATCTGCTAAGCCATTGCTAAACTGTCAGTTCAGACTGTTTCCTCTAAAGCTCAAAGATCCATGACCAAAAATTACGGGGTTTTTAACTCTCTATTTCCCAACTGACTTTGGCAGTGGGTCCCCACCATTTTTTTTTCTGATGTACTTAAGGCACTTTTACAGTCGATGGATGATGTCTGAAGATACTGTACAGTACCAAAATCTTCCCAGGTACAAATAGCCAGTTATGAAATGCAACTGAGGGTTGAATAAATTCTTTACTGACCCTGTAGGTAATAAAGTGATGGCTAAAGGTGGGGGGTTCATTATCTGTATCATTATCACAGCTCACATTACTCCCATGTTAATGCCAGCAATTAGTTTGCTCTAAATTGTCCATGAGAAATTTTCTGTAGGAACCTAGCAAAGTACATTCTGATCACCTTGTTCCAGCTATCCAAGACAGAGACATAAACACTGTGAATGACCATATATCTATTGATTATGAGTTTGGACAGACTTAACACCCACACAATAATAAGACGTCCCAATAAGCATTAGGGTCCAAGGCAGATCAAGCATGCAGCAATTGTACCTATCAGCCTCATTAGCCACCCCTGACCATCCTTCATGCTTCACAGAAGTGCTTTCTGCATTTTAAAATATCATTAATGGGGGGAAAACGTGTTTGGGATCTCAAATTATTGCTTCTGTGTAATGTTTTTCTAATGTGTACTTCTGTGAGCATTGGAACTAGATGTTCATACATAATTTGGGTTGCCTTTCTAGGCCATCAGAACCACTCCTACACAGGACAATACTGTATCATATGTGGCTCATGCAAAATAAAAAGTGCAACAGAGAAATGCCTTGAGGCAATTACCTTTAGAAGTAGCAGTTTTATAACTTCCACTGGTTGTCTTTGTACAGCAGAGGATGCCTTCCATTTATTCATGTTCCTATGAACATCCCAACATTAGCATCCCTCACAAGATGTGAAAAAGATGAGCATTTTCCTTTAGTCCTTATCCCTTGTTAACTGAGAAGTCACCAGGAGCAGAAGGGGTTACTCCATGTAGTTCATCAGCCTCCTTGGTAGTGAGGATGGAAAATGATGTTATAACTGATCAAGAGACAGTAATCGCTTTTCTTTTTAAATTCTAATTTTTGACACCTAGCTTTTCATCACACTGATGTAAGAAGTAAGCCTATCAACAAAACAATACAAAATATGGGGGGTGGGGTACATTCAAATACTTTCTTTTTTTCTTTTAGGATGTGTTTATTAAGATGACAGAATCTTGCCATGCAGTACTCAGGATACTGTGCCCTGAAATGTACGAAAGTAGCATGAAGGGAGATGATTTTACTTTGTTGTTGTTATTTCATACAATACACACACACACATATATAAAATACATATATTTATGTATGCACGCACATGTGTATACATATATATACATATACATATATATATATATATTCCCAGATATTTTTTCACCAGAGCAAAAACTTGGGCATGTCTGTGCCTTCCAGATCTCAGGCCACTGTTGTAGTTGCCAAGCTACAGATCACCAGAGTTCTTAACTTTCACTGTACCCATTCCAGCTCCTGCAAAACAATATACTGTAATGATGTGAAGGGGAACATTTTTCAACAAAATTTCAACTACCTTTAGCAGAATTGCTTCTCTATCTTTCTCTGTACTGCCATAAAATAAGAGAACCTAAATACAATGGAAAGTGGTTTTCTGACATTACAAGACTGTAAATAGGACAGTGCAGCATAAAGAATGGTGCACTAAACCAGAAGTCTGACTATTATTTTAGGTGTTATACATGAAAGTATTCTTTCTGGTCTATCTCTGTTTGTAAAAATAAACCATTCCAATGCCTGCTTGCAACGTGTGATCCTGCCTTTGTGCCTGTTTGAAGGTGTAATTTGGCAGGTCCTTTAAACTGAGATCCTAAGTGGCCATGCCTTATGAGTGCTCCCCTCGAGAGCCAGCTGCAAAAGGTAGAGGAGAGAGGAGCCTGTCAGTGAAAATAGAGTTATGGCTAAATCTGAGATACTCTGTGATATAAGTTACTGAAAAATGAAAACAATCTCGCAGAACATCATTGTGCAGGCCAAATGAGCCATGAGAGATTTGGTGGGTAGAATGAAAGGTAATACACCACCGTAATAACTCCAACAGCTTAAGGACAACCTGTGAACTGAAAGCACACACCAGCTTCAGTAAAGTTTCAATGTCAGGAGAGATCTAACCTGCAGTCCTTTGAAACAGAAGGTGGGCTTCATCTTTTAGTAAAAGTTTGATCTCTAATAGCAGACTTCAACTTTCAATACAGGATTGTTCCTGATGCTGAAAAAAAATATCTTACATACATGTAGAAGTAAAAAAACCACCCTGATTTCCCCCTTTCATTGCTGCTCAATATCTTGCACTATCAAAAACATCAGGATGCCTTTTTCTTGAGAAAGACTCATTGTTGACTCATTATCTTGATTTAATGTCTACCCCACATGCACAGTAACAGAATTCAAAGGTTCACTTCGAAAGAAACAATAGCGTGGACATATGCTGCCAACATCACCCCTCAAAAAAGTTAAATTTGAAAAATTACTTGCCAACCAACAACTGCACATTACTTGCTGGACAGTAAGGTGATGTTCCCAGTCTGCTACTCTTACCCCAAGCACAGAAAAAAGTAAAAATAGAGCATTTTCTAAAGCTCTGTTATAAATTAGGGGCTTCTAGACAGCTTAGAAGGCCTTGTTTGCAGGAACTCATCTCTCATGAAAGGCTTGTTGCAGCTCTAGGGAGGAGTAAAATAGCTACTGATGACATTCAAATCATGATCTGTCTTCTCAGTCATTAATTTTAAATATGATTCATACTCCATTATGCTCTGGAAACCAAAGAAATTATCCTTGATTGTGTCTAGCCATTTTTCATCACTATGTACTCATAATGACCAATTTTGCTCTTCCCTTCTGGTATGTGCTTGAAAATGTGCAAAAATTAACCCAGATATTTACATTTGCCTTTAATACAGCTTCATAAGGATTTTCCAATGTAAATACATATTTATACAATAGAACAGAATTATTAGCATTCAAAAATGTATAAACAACATTAGCCTTTAAATTGCTAAATATTAGGGTCCGTAAATTAGAAGCAAGTCCAGGTCAAACTTCAGGGAACAAGTGCTATTGAGCTTTATTCTACTTAAACACAAATACATACAAAAATATACATTTGAATGACTGTCTAAATCTGTGTGCATTTTAATAACCATTGATGTTAATCCAAATAACTGATGGGTTTGTAATATTTATACTCTGTTGCAATCAATGGCATTTTAGTTCTTGGTTTGATTTGGGTTTTTTTTGAAAAATAGAACACAGAAAAAGATTTTGGCTTGCATTTTCAAAAATCCAACTGCAGTTCTTGTTTCAGCTACGTGACTTTGGACAAATCATTTACTCTGTGACTCAAAATCCTGCCTGTAAGTTGGAAATTTTCGTGATGCATTTCCATACAAAATAGATATGCTGCATAAAGCTGAAGCACCACTTCTTTCATGTTTAAGAGAGGGTGCATCCTCTGCATCCTCCTACTTTCACCCCAGCCCAGGTAAAGTTCTCCCTCCAAAGCCTGTGTGAGATATTTCTCTGATGGAATTCCCATTGATCTTTATTTCCAGGGGGCACAGTAGCAGAATCTAATTTTTAATGTGTCTCCCTCATGCCCAGGTGCACATTCACTGAGAAGCTGCAGCAGGGAAGCACAGAGTAACTCTCCATCACTGCACCATTACTCAAATAAATAAGATCACTGAGCTAAGTCTCACAGCACACGGTCCAGTCTGATAAATATCTGATGCATTAGGATGGAGAACTAATCAATATTTATTAGCACAAGCTACTTAATAAATAGTATCACAGCATCACAGAACAGGCTGTGTTGGAAAGGACCCACAAGGATCATCAAGTCCAGCTCCTGGCCTTGCACAGAACCATCCCCAGGAGTCACAACATGTGCCTGAGATCTTTGTCCAAACATTTTTGAACTCTGGCAGGCTTGGGGATGTGACCATTGCCCTGGGAGCCTGTAATAGGGCGTGGTATGCAGAATCCACAAAGACAATGTCATTTTCATTCCTGCATGTCCAGCAGAAAGAGACCATGGGCATCAGAGGCTTCTGGTTTAAAAAAAAAAAAAAAAATCAATCCTCACTGCTCTTAAAATAATGTTGATGATTGCAGAACATAATAAAGCTTGTAAACTCCTAGTTTTTTTTTTCTTCCCAGAGCAAGGAGAATAAGGAATTACCTCTACCGGTGAGGGATAGTAAATGATATTATGCAGCTCATACAACTTGTCAGATGTGAAGCAAATCCCACACCTCCCAGAAGTACGAGCTTCAAAGAGCACATTTTCAGCTTAATCACTGAGATTCAATGTTAAATTAGGTTATTGATGGATTGCAAGCAAATATGAGATTTGAGGTGGGGAAGCCAGCAGTGAAAAACCTTAGAAATGCTACAAGAAAAGAGGGATGATGTATTTAAGTGTGGGGTGTCTGTGACAAGGTGTTGGCAGCCAGGGGGCTGCAGGGGTAACGTCTGTGAGAGATGTCCAGGAGCTGCCCTGTCCTGGGCAGATCCACAATGGATGTGCCATGGGACATCTACATAACAGGTGGCACTGCTGGGAAAACATAGTTAAGAAGGGGGAGAAAACACTGGACAGGGAGAAAAGGGACCAAAACTAGCGTAAGAAACAGCTCTGTGAGCACCAGGGTGAGAGGAGGAGGAAGAGGAGGTAGCCCTAGATGCTGAAGCAGCCTGTGGAGCAGAAAACCACACTGCAGCCATGAAGGACACTGTGATGGAGCAGAGGGATGTGACCTGAAGGAGCTGGCTTTTCCTGGAGGTTTATCCCCAAGGGCTTGGGCCTGTAGGAAGGACCCACAGTGGAGCTGGGACAAACTGTGAGGAGTGAGGAGTGGCAGAGAGGAGTGATCATGGAGTGACCACATCCTCCACTACCCAATCCCCTAATCTTGGAAAATCTACATAAATTCTTAGTGTGAAAAATACACAGATACAGCATTAATCCAACCAGTGACATCTGCAGTGTCACAGGTAAGGGAGCTCATAAAAAAAGGCAGGAATTCTTAGAACCATTACAAAAGTAATTTAATTAGCCTTCCCTCTATTCAGCTTTTTTCAAAACGTATTTGCCAGGATCTTTCTTTCGCAATTAACTGATTCTAGGCTATTAATTGTTTCTAAGTTTCAAGAGAAAAAGATAATAAAACATGACAAAGGAGATATTCTTGAGAGAAAGGTATTGGTGGAATTGTGGAAAAGGTAGGAGTTGTGACAATATGGCATTTGGCATAATTTTTAAATTGCTGCTTTAAGTTCAAAACTACTCAAAGCAAGTTGTGTAAGGATTCAGTTTAAATTTTGCCACCTCTTCACAACTGATAGGTTCTGTCATTTAACCATGATACTGTTTATTTTGAGAAATGGAAAACAAGCTACTGAAATAGCTTGAAACACTGAAATTTTGAAGCAAAACTAAGTTACAAATTTCATTCCAAGAGTGTTTCCTTACTATTGAGATTTTTCTCCTTGATTTTCCTTCTTTGTACATATTTGTCCCATTGCAGATCTCCAAGAATTCAATGCTTGTAGCCGATCATTCGGGCTTAGGTAATTACAGTTCTTCTGACAATTAGAACAGAAGGTCACTGTGTGAGGCTGCATGTTTGCTAGAAAACAAAAATAAGGACCAAAGAATTAGTTTAGGATAGGCAGCATCCTGGTAGATGGAAGCGCATTAATGACTGTAAGAAGCAACCAGAAATACAGAGAAGGAGAGCAGAAACAGCCAGCATAACTTCAGCTAAGTTAAATGAGCAGGCAGTTCAACAGAAAAGCTGAGTTTTGTTCAGCTTCCTCTGCATTATTATAGATTGCAGTCATTCATATCAGAAGACAACTAATCCATATTGCGTTTTCCTAATGGAAATTCAAAGACATCAAATATTGGCTACCTGAGAAAGCAAAAGAAAGGTAACCCCATAAAATTTTCCATGACAATTGATCTCAAGAGTTTACATAATGCAAGCCAGTCACAATAATTACTTCCCATATCAATTTTTCATTTAGCCTTGCCACATTCCTCAGAATTTTGCTTAAAAAAAAAAAAAAGCATGTTTGAAGCATTTTAAGGAAAATATCAAAGTTGTTGAATTTGTCTTGAATAAATAATCCAGATCCTCACTAGAAATTGTTTCCATTTTGACCTCTGACTTGTCAGAGAATAACTAATAATCAGACAGGCCATCTGTGCTGCCCAAATAATTGGTTGGAACCTAAAAGTTCATCATACTTTGTTCTTGTGTGGTGACATCTAACTTGCTGAAGTCAAAAATCTTGATTCCCCCCCTGCATTATGTGCATTAAGTCAATTAAAACACTACTAGAACAACAAGCCACAAACTGTAGAAACAAGTAAAGAAAATTTAATTGTTGAATAGAATTTCTGAACTGGAGAACAATATGAAAATTTTAAATATCTGTGCTCATATTCTTTCAAGATTTTGGATTGCAAAGAGACCTACGTAAGCACAGGATAGCCACTTTCCCCTCACCTTTTTTCAATCTTGTCTCAAAATGAGTGAAGGAACACTGAAGCAACACATAATGAAACAATACATGAATTTTAATGTCCTAGAGAAGTTTCAGCATGCCAGAACAAGAAAACAATTATTTAATTATAGCACTTATAACCATTAAGTTATTTATGTTGTATAAATTTCCTGTGGTTCTTTACAAAGCTTTAAACAACCTAAATTTAGTAATCTAATTTATTAATTTTTGTAGTCTAAGATTTTTTTTTAAATCACTGAGATGACTGATGCTAAGAAATTAAAAGAAATTAAAGAATTATATAGAAGTGAATGTATGATGCAATTCAGCTATTGAAATTGCCTTAGTATTGTTAGCAGTTAAAACCCACTTCTTCCAAGTGTTCAACATGTATTTCCAGAATTATTTTGGGTACTACGCCTAGTTAAAAACAATGCTGAATTTTTCCTGTGAAGCAGCTCAGGAAAAGGTATTTGGATGGTCGTTTACTCAGTGTGATCTAGGATTCTGGCAGATCAGAAGGCCACATGCTGCACAATTTTTGATGTACATAACCTGACATAAACAGGGCTCCAAATCCCAGAAAATGTAACCAGAGCCACATTTTACACAGGTTCACATTCAGGAGATTATATAAGGAAAACATAGCACAGAATAGATATATACTGAATAAACCTACGAAAAGTTTCTCAGATTTTATTCTTTCCTTTTATACTGATCTTCAATAAGGAGAACTTTTGAAATAATATTCAATTTATAAAACTTCATAAACACCATACCACTAATTTGAAATGGTTTTGGATCAAACTTGTAAGGTAACACTATTTCAACCTTGAATTGTCCCTGTTCCAGTTCACTGTATACTCAGCTTTGTCTTAATCCTATCTACTTTTGCATTAGTGAAAGTTTATCTGTGTCAACAAGGCAAAAGCAGAGCTTTAGTTCTTATGCTTTACATGCCTTACTACCAAAAAAAAAAATCCTCCAAACCAAAACAAAACCCAAACAAATCAAAACTCAGACAAACAAAAGCCACACAAATAAAGAAGCTTTCAAATTCTCTGCACCTGTGCTATTTCTCTTGCTGTTATTACTGGGTAGTGGAAATCTTTTAGATCGCTAGATTTTTTTTTTTTTTTTCAGTGAAAACATATAAAATCTTGGGGGGAAAAAATCCCATGAGTAATATGAGGGGGAAAAAAACCTCTTCCTTTTTTTTTTTTTTTTTTTAAGGGAAAAATGTTGCTTCAGTCCATGTTATTTGTAGTTTATTTTAACCCCTAGGAAAGAGCTTAAGCTGACTTCAAGACTCCTGTATACCTGACATGTACTGAAGCCATGTAGAATCTACCACAGTGGCTAAATGAAAGGAATTTCATGTGGGTTTTCATGCTGTGTGTAACTCTTGGGCTTCTTGACAACCGTGGCTCTTCTAGCCTGGGGAAGGAGAGTAGCCACACTGGAGCACACATTAGCTGGCACCCCAGTGTCCCCGTGGACATCAGACTGTGGAGAGGAGGAATCCCAGTTAAAAAACCTGCCATAATTATGAAGTTTGCTGACTGAAATTAGGGAGTTTTTTTCTAAGCCATTGATAGGGTTCTCTCCCTTTAACAGAGTGTAGAAGGGTCACAGCACAAAAAAACTAAGATCAAGCTGTCGGTTTCTGCGAGTCTCCTACACACACAGTGAGAAAGGAGAGTAACTTTCTGTGTATATTTGGGGTGTATATCCTGGCATTCTCTTACTCAGTTTTAAAGGAGATATCAGTGAAACAAAATTTTACTACTCATAAATGTATATTTTGACCCATAAATAGGAGCCCTTGTAAGTTTTGCTACACAACAGAGTCTGAAGAGTTAAAGTTTCTGGGTTTAGCATGTGCCTGGCACATTTGCCGTGCTGTGTGCCGCAGATCCCATGGATCGCCGGATCAATCCCAACTCCCATGCCAGTCTATTGCCTCCTGCTGGAAGCAACTGGCTTATCCTGACCTTCCTAACACTGATCTAAGTCCCACTTACCCTTCCTCCCCACACAAATAGACTCCTGTGCATCAGAATGAGAGCACCATAAAGATACGTGTATGCATACATATGGATATAAATGTAATCTCTATAAAAGCAGTAAAGCATTTGCCTTTATTCGGCTTTAAGCAGAAATTCAATAATAAAGTAGCAAATATCTACGTATTGCTCTTGGCAGTACTAAAAATAAGTCGTTTGTATTGAACATTTTCAAGTAGAACATTTTATAACTTAAATAATATTATTTTTATTCAAGATCCCATTTGGTTTAATGCAATTTGTCTGAGATCATGTACTAATTTCTGTTCCACGCATAGCCTTGGGAAGATAAAAATATTAAATACAATTCTTTGTGGGTTTTAAAAAATCATCTTGCCTTATTTAGATTATCACCACCAGTGAGGCCTATGTACCAGTAGCATTCATGATTATATATAAAAGAAAAATATCAAAAGTGTTATGTAACAGGCTAGACTAAATTCTATATAGGTAGCTGTTGAATTGTAGCCAGAAACATATATTTTCAGGTTCTCATTTTCTTAACAATTGGAGTCTTTTGGTCAAATAAATTGCTTTCTTACATCTAACAAAAATCTTTTCAGTAAATGTCAAATCAAAATTTTAATTTAAGTTGCTAAACTGAAAAGCTCTACTAATTGACAGTGTTAAATACAGAATAGCCCAAAAGTATGAATGAGGAGTAAATTACAGATGAAAGGACTGACGTGTAAGGAACCCATATGGATAGTTTGATATTTACAAATTGGATCTGAATATAATATGCAATTTTGCCTTCATTTTTATCTTTATTGCCTCCATGTGATGTGAAAGTAGTGACTGGATTCTCAGTCTTCCAAATGCAAGCCAAATACCTTCTGCACAACTTATTTCTGACAAATTTAAGCAAAACCTGCTGAAAACTGGTCTCAAATTTCTACTTTCTGTTTAACACTGTTTAACATTTATAGCTCTCAGGTGAAACTTAACAACAAAAAAGGTATTGGTAATTCTTTCTGCTAGTCTATCAAAGTCTGAGTATATGTTTCTCTACAAAGTGAAAATACCAGAGTTTTTGCACAATCTATAAACATATTAGACTCCGTGTCTTTTATGAGTGGACTGTTTTCTTCTGGCTGGTAAAATGCCAAACTGATTTTTAATTGTAGCCTTGAAAATTAGAAATGGAAAGCAGAGAAAATAGGTGAAACAAATCAGCTATTGAAGAAAGCTGAGGGCAGTTCTAAAGTTCAAGAAGCTTTTCAAAAAGGTAGAATGGTTGTTATCTTTGTGAGAAATGCCTGCTCTGGGTATCTGCAGTTAATGCATGAGGAGTTTAGCTGGACGAGTTAAGAGCCATAAGCTCAGAAAACTGTAGGAAGAAAATAATATGGGGAAAGGTTAATATCTTGACATTATATTATGAGCTTTAAGAAAAATTGTATTATATTTTTATATGATCAGGTGTAATTGACTGCTATGGCAGGTAGTAAAACAAAAATGAAAAGACTTGTTTCATCTGTCAGTACCTGGTTGCACCAGAGCTCTGCAAGAAACTTAATCATATGTGTCTTTGAACTGAGTTAAATTGCTGTGTGAAATAAACCAGTTTTGCTTTCAAAGTCTCTGTTCTGTAGATAAAAAGTATTATATTCAGTCCAGTTTGCTTTGTTCAATGGTATAGAAAAATTTAGTCCAAATTTCAGACTCACCTTGACCTTTTACGATCTCTTATATTGTTTTTTTTTTTTTTTTAATTCCATATTTTCATTGCTAAAATAATCAAACTCATATATGATGACAAAAGTGCAATATGGTCCTTAAACTATATAAGTCAATCTTTTATGAGTTGTAGTTTAGATTACTCCTACTTTGGAATTTTTTTTCCCTCCCAAAATTGACTAAATAGATGAAGCTAAAGGGAGAAAAGTATCTAACTTATTAGAGTTCCTTGAAAAATCTCAGTGTTCCTCAAAATCATTAGATGCCTGAATTCCTTAAGGGATCTGAATAATCCTTTCTAAAAACATCTATAACTTGTTTGATGTCTTGGAAAAGTTTTAGTGCAGTTTCTGTATAAAGTTGTTTTTCTAATCATGCTTGGCCAAAGCTCTGCATTTCAAATCTCCTGCATTTTTAAAAAGTTCCTCGATTTTCTTTTTGCTGTGAAATTGTTACAAAGAAGCTTTTACTAGTGAAGCTCATTTTTTCCATTGGCAGGGAAATCACCTTACACTGGTATTAGTCATATTCATTCCACTGAGCAGATTTCCTATTCGCATTACTGAAGCCATAGTCAAGATCTTGTTTTTTAATAAATATTCAGAAAACTAGAATGAAAAGAATATTTTTTTCCTGTGCATCACACACACACACACACACACATATATCTATATATATATAAATATATAAAATACACCTTATATAAAGAAAATTATTGTTTTCTTTTTCATTCCAGATCAGTCAACCAAATTGTGGCGTGTAGTTTTGTAACATCATGATATCGTGAAGACTTTCACACAGGGAAGAAAAATTGGAGCTGTTTGACTTTACAGGTATATTTGTAGCTTGTTGAAACACCTTTGCCAATCCATTCCTAACTATCAAATGCATACTAATTATATTTTAATATTTTGCTTATGGTATTATTACAATATATGGATTAAACATATATATTATAGTATCATGTATCATGCATTCTTTACAATAGAAATTAATTGTGAAATTGCAAAATATTTCCAAAAAACAGCACTGTTTCTATGTTTTAAAGATTTAGTTCAAATGACACTAGCCTTGGCTTCTATGAATCTTATTATTAAATCTTGGTCTTTGAAGAATTGTCCTGCATTTTTCGATTGGACTTGACTCGCTTAAGGTTTGAAAGGATCATCTTTTCTGCTAGCTGCAAAAATTGATGCTAAGCTTTAAAGAGCAGAAGTCCAGGAAAGATGAAGAGGAAAGCAGAGATAGAGGCCAGTTGTATCCTTTTTTTTCTGGATACAAACAAATACTGAAGGAACTGTGTGAAACGCCTCCCAACAAATGTGTCTGAAGGTCTACTTCAGATTATCAAGTGCTGCATTCTGTTATTAGCTGTGATGCTCTAAAATACAAAAAATGAAGAACTGGTGATGATGACAAGAATGTCCTGTGAATAAGTAGCTCTCTCAGAGCACTGCCAAGATCTAAAAATGGCCAGATTGTGGAAGCTGCAGGCTGTCTGCTTTGTAGATGACAGGTATCCTGAAGAGAACAAAGTCAAACACTGCACCACATGTAGGCCAGAGATATGACATTGCTGCAGATATTGTGCACATTTTGTGACTCTGACAACTGCAGTGATAGCAGACTGGAGAACAGAAATTATGGATGTGTAGGTGCATTTGTTTGGGGGAAAATTTTCAGCAATATTCACTTAACAATGTGATAATTCAACTTACTGTAGAGGTCTCTCTTCTCCATTTTACAAATATCTCATAATTATACATTTGCATAATTTTCTTACCAGCTATTATTTATTTCTACCTTTCTGTTCAGTAGAACTAAAAATTTTGAGTTTTGCAGGCTGAAGAAATACCCCCCCAAAAGAAAAGAATATTAAATCTCTTTATAAACTGCAGCATAAAAAAAAAAAATCTTTCTGACAGAAGGTATTTCTAGCTGAAACACCTTCTGAGAAAGTTTTGTGAAAAAAAAAAAACAAAACAGAAACAACAAAAAAAAAAAAAACCAAAACAAAACAAAACAACTAGGAAGTGATAGGACAGTATAATCAAAATGATCCCGGTCCTTTGTGTTCATACTGTTTGAACAGAGGGGATGATCAGCATCCAAGAACTGACAGAGGAAGCTAAAGAGTAAAACAAGGAGTTCTTATGCCCTGCTACTTTCACATTATTTATTGTTGAAATCAAGAGAAAGATAATCATAAATGGGCAGAACCCATTTTGAGTGACCTTCATTTTGCTGATGACATTAATCAGTCACAGAAATACATGGTTTTGTTAATAAAGGCAAAAAAAAAATGCACACCTGTTAATATTCCAGCTATTTTTTTTAACAGACTTCAAGTCTTTTTACTCATCTAGAAAATGATAGGTGCTGTAGTAGTGACATCAGGCTTCAATGTGATCTTAAGTTACAAATTGAAATCCTTCAAAAACTTGAAATACTTTTGGCTGCACAAGCATGATCAAAGCTGACACAATAATAGAAATTTCCAATGCCCTCTCTCCTTTAGAGATATTTCTGGAAAACCATAACAGTGAGGAATTTTTCTAGAATGCACTGCTCTAACCGGGAAAGTCCTTCTAATAAATGGAAAAGAATTGTCACCGTTTCCTAGAAGTCTAAGGAGTGCAGACAGACTGAACACATCAAAGATGAAACATGAACACACTTATATGGCAACTTCCACAATAGCTTCAGTCTAAAAAGAAAATAATAGGGCAGCTGACTGAAATCAGATAGAATAGTGAGGAAAAGTCCTTCATCATCACCAGGAAGATCAGAAATCCAAGCCCAGAATACCCAGTGGCATGTAGTGCCTAATTTTGAGGGAACACAAGGTACAAGCACAGGCATTTTGGAAGCATTGCATGACTTTCTGTTTTCAACAGGATAAAAAGAGCTCAGCCCAGTGTGAAGTACATTTTTACTTCTGAATGTTGGTTGATCTCTACTTACAATTGGAATAAGAAGAGGGATTTAAAAAAAAAAAAAAAACAACAAAAAACCAACCCAAACCACTTCTAGTATCACAAATAAAGGGTGATACTTACTAAATGCATGTAATAAGAACTGCAGAATAAAATGGATATTTTACAGTCTAAAATTGTCAACAGGATTTTGGAGACTGTTTACTCAAGTAATCAATAGGAAACCAAACATTACTATGGCAACTATCATCTTACAGATTTGTATACTTTTTAAGTGGACTTTTTAATTGTCATTTAATTTAAAAGTCTCTTCGCTATTTTGTCCTCTCTCAAAAAAACCTTAAAAACAAGAAGTGAAAGCACTAATTCTATTAATATTTCATGCAATTAAGGCTGCCCTCTTGTTAGGGTGTATGTATACAATACCAATCTCTAATGCTTATCCAATCTTTGGGTTAAAGAGTCAGAATTGAGTTGGACACGGCAGTGATCCCACAATTCTAGATCACTGGCAGTGAAGTTTTTGGTCCTTTGGAACACCCTGATCTTGTAAGAGGTTTTAAGGCATGTACACAGTGACTCACATGGTGTGAGTGAGCCTGAGGCTATTCTGGCCCTTTTGAAGGTGGTCTCATCTCACCTTCTATACCATAGAATCATAGAATGGTTTGGGTTGGAAGAGGCTTTAAAACTCATTCAGTTCCAGCTCCCCTGCCATTGGGCAGGGACACCTTCCACTAGACCAGGCTGCTCAGAGCTCATCCAACCTGCCCTTGAACACTTCCAGTAATGAGGCATCCACAGCTTCTCTGGACAACTTGGGATCCTCCTGTGGGTCAAGATATGTCTTTAACAGTCTTAACACCACTGTCCTTGTTAGTAGGGTTAGAGCCAGGATAATATCTTTGATTATCTCCACGTTTCAATCTAAAAGTTATTTTTCCTGATTCACATTTTTCAACTACAACACTTCCTGAAAGCTCTCTACAAACTGTTCGTAGCTTGAGATCTTTAAATTCCTGTTTCATGTCATCATAAAGGGTTTCCTGACTTACCTTCTTTCTGTATCCCAGCTGTGCTGTGGGCATCACCTGCTCTAATAGCCACAGTCACAAGCATAGGCACCACTTGCTTGGTTCATGTTTCAGCTTCTAGTGAATAAAGGCTTGATCCTCAGGCCTTAGATGCTTGGGGGACTGTTGCTTTTATCTTCTTTTTCCTAGGGTAGGGATTAAAAACATGAGATGGCATTTCTCGTTTGGACTCATATGTTTATTAATTCTTATCTATATTACAGTCTCACGAACTGAGTTTTACAGCACTTCTAGCTAACAAATCAAAAATGGAGCCATATCACTTTCTCTACAAGGTCTTTTAAGGATGAACTGTCCAATTAAGAAGTGACACCTAAATTATTTTGACTTTTAACCCAATAACCAACCACTAGTGGCCCACAATGCGAACTTTTCTATCCAATTACAAAATACTCCTAGACCCATGAAGAAGAAGGTGAAGAAGAACTAGTCTCTACCCCATAACCTCCATCTTGCCTTATATATATATATATATATATATATATATATATATATATAACTATATTCTAAACCCTTAAACTCTAAGTTTGCCATCATGTGATATTACACACTTCTGTTGAAACTACACACCCACAATCCCGGTGCTGTCATTCAATTTTGGGAGCCTTCTCCACAGCCTCAGGACAAATGCAGTACTTTCCTGGGGGTCAGTGCCTGTCAGCACAGAAAGTCTGAAATTCTCAGTGACCAGGGTTCCAATAGGGGACAAGTTGCATTACCTTATATATAAACTATAATCGGAATGCACAACTTGAAAAAGAAACAAAAACCAAAACAACAGAATGCATAACATGCAAGTTAAAACCATTCATGAAGAACCACTGGATGATTTATATCAGGGTTCTATCTGTGCCCCATCTAAACCAGCAGGAGAACTGTAATTGGTATACAAAGGAAAGAGAAACAGTTCTGAGAATTACGCAAGTGTAACAAGGAAAAATTATAGTTTTTAAAAAAAAAATCTCATTTTAATAAGAATGTGCAAAGTTCTGGAAACCAAATTGGGCTTTTGGCAGGGGAGTCAGCAGGTCAAATTTAAATGTTAATTTTGATCTGTAGTGCAGAATGCATTTGGTAATGAAGGTTAGATACATTTTTTTTGTAGCAACTGTCCAGTCAAATGGTGTGAATTGTATCCTAATTAGTTTACAACCCTGTAGCTAGTCCATCTTACAAACAATTAGCCACGAGATTTTTCTTAGCCTAGCATTTAATATGAGCACAATATTTTCTATCTTTTCTTCCTCCTGTCCCTTCCATTTCTTTCCTCATTTGCAGCTTAAGAACAAAACCTAAAAGGTAAAAATATCCTGAGTACTTAAATGACATTAAAGAACACAACTTACCAAATGGTAGCCTTTTTCTCCAAGCCAAGTTAGCACTATTATTTCTCAGATTACAGCATCTGTGATTGATGCATATTATACAAGTACATTTTGTGCAGGTATCAGTTAAATTTTATAGTGCTAATAATGGAAAAAATCTGACTCAGTACTTTGTGTAGGTCTGAGAGACATGAAGAACAGCATAATATCCTTTAAGATAAATTAATTTCTTCCATTGTTCTATCATCCATTGTCCGTTGATATTTCAAATTCACAGAGTCTACATTTTAATGGTACTGCACTGTACTGTACAACAGCTTTTGGGCATTATTTACAGAGAGAAACATTTCTGCAAACACATATAAGACATCACAAAATAAACTTTCAGAAGCAATTGCTTTAGGCTGTAATCTGACACAGGGAAATAAACTTATCCACAGTAAAACAAATTTAGTAGGCATTTCACTCAGGATGAATTTGGCCTTCTGTTTTAAGATCAGAGCAAGAGTTACTTTAACTTAAAAATTAAATACAGCTCTTGACATGACCTTTTGAGTGAGAATACAGATGGTTTGTGATGACCTCTTTTACCAAAGAAGACTCAAAAGAGAATGGGCACTACCTGTGATGTGCCAACTGCTGATGCTGTAAGCAAAGACTAAGTACAAAGCAGTCTTAACCTTCCAGAGTCAAGGTCACAAATTAATTTGTGTTCAGAACTGACTGGCACCATCACAGGTGCACACCCTCAAATCAAGTGCTTTAAAAATATATTGTTCTGATCAAGACAGAAAAGTAGTTAAAAAAGAATTAACGAAACCATGGAAGGAGAATGTCTTTTAAAGCTAATGATAATTATTCAAATGTATTTTGGGACGGAGATAAAAATAAAACTTGGTCACAACTGCTGATGCGATTTTGTAGTTAAAGGTTCTTCATCTTCACGAGAAGACCTTTCCTGATATATCCTGTGGTACCATTTGTGGTTTTATTCCATCACATCCCATTAGCAACACACAATCAGCCTGGATCAAAGTACATCCTTATTAGGTGCAAACCATGTTAGGGTCTCAAGGTTGGCTACAAAACAGAAATTCCAGATTTAAACCAGTCCTCCTGCATGTTGGCTGTTGCCAACAATTGAACCAAAATATTTGTGATTGCAGTTGGAATAAAGAACAAACAGCTTGTGGATTCTCTAATTATAAGGCTGATTTTGTGTCGATTCACTAATATATACAGTGAAACTCATTGTGCAGCTCTTAGCTCCCCAAATTCTTGAGAAAATTCCCTCATCTTTACTTTCTTTTAGTGACGTCTCTCTTGAAAAGGTGAGTCAATAAAGTTAAAATCTTGACTGATGCATACTTTCATTTTTTCTTGTGTTAGAATAAACTTTTATATTCCTAAATCAATTTTTTATACTCTTTGCAAAATATTGCAGGTTATAAATGGCCAGTGAATTCCATTTAAAACAACTCCAACTACATGATATGCTGTAGCAGCTTCCTTGGAATTCTGCAATCTGCAAAGTCAATAACATCTAAATTAAAATGTTTAATCTGATTAAGGGAAGATAAAGAAGGCACTGACATGACAGAATTATTCTAGACCCTTAATTATCCATGGATTATGGCATTTTTCTTTCCAAATTAGAATTACAAGTGAAAGTGAATCTATTACGGAAACAGGTAAGTACTATGTGAAGCAAAGAATTTCACTGCATGGTATTATTACCTCCAAGTATCCTTCTATGATAGTAAAATAATGCTACAGGCACAGTCAAATCACTGTTAGCCAGAGGGAAGGCACCTATGGTTTAACTAGGAATTTAATAAGAGCTTGAAGGAAGAGGCAGCACACGAGCCTTATCAGAAGTGAAGTTACTCTAAGAAACAATAATAAGAAGAATATGAGGTTTATCACACCTTTTTCTCTATTTCTCTCTACTACTTCAAGGGCCT
Source organism: Chamaea fasciata (assembly GCF_029207755.1). Lineage (NCBI taxonomy): Eukaryota > Metazoa > Chordata > Aves > Passeriformes > Sylviidae > Chamaea > Chamaea fasciata. Next base: position 8,595,281 of record NW_027094087.1, read on the forward strand.
GTTATGCCCTTTCCTCACCCACCCTATCTCCTCAGGAGAAATGAAAGCATTATGAGGGAAGTTCAGATCTGATGTTATTATTTTTTGCCATCCTTCAAATCTAGCATTGATTATCATGTACCTCTTTCCCAGATGCAAACCCAGTCAGAAGATGCTTTGTTTTTGGAAGGTAATCCTAGAAAACTGAACATTTAAAGTGAAAGAATCCCAAGCTATGAACTAGGCTTGTTAAACTGGGACTCAGATTATCTCATAGGTAGTAAAAGGGTTGTATTTATAGAGCCCATAGTGTAAAAGTAAGTGAAAGCCTGAAGAGAATTATTAATCTGTAAGGGGAGAATTCTTATTCCTATTCTACTTACCTAAGTCAGAACCATAAAGATTACAACAGTATGACCTTTTCTTACTTACACTAATGAAAAATACAAAGTTATGAAATTTAACACAATTAATGTATCAATATAAATCATGGTGTGGAGAAAAAAACAGTCTGTAACTAATTCTGCTACTGCTTGGCCCAAGCATGCTCTCTTTTTTTTTTTTTTTTTTTGGCTATGAATATATGTGCACTGGCAAGTGCTCATCTTTTGCAGACTGAAAATCAAAAAGACAATTTTTACCCTGAAATAAAAATAAATCGTATATTCTATTCCAGATTTGACAACCTTCCCCATAAAGAGACATAAAAAAATTGGGAGTTGTTTAAGCCACATACCACAAATCATCTTGCATGCTCAAATGTCAAGTTATATTTTACGTGAGACACTGAATATCTGGATTTCTTTGGTAATGCTTTTCTCCAGTTGGATTTATATCCCAAATCCACACTTTTCTTCTACTGCTTGGGAAACCTTCACCCTCTCTTGCAAACTCTATGTGAAAAACCATTAAAAATCCAAACAAAACAAAACAAAACAAAACAACCAAACCAAAAAAAAATCGAAGTGAAAAACCCCATACAAAGATTGTGAAGTAGCAAATTTGAGACAATTGTCTCATTTACAGTTCCTGACGCAAGGTAATTGCATGCTTAGTTAGATACCAGATACTTCAGTGGCACCGCTCATACACGAACCAGGGAAACATCCGTATGTCCTCAAAGACATGTGAAATGCAGAATCCAAGTTTGCAATATTTTACACTTCCTTCTTCCCTGAGTTTTTTAGCTAGTCTGATCCATCTTGCCACCTTGATATTGGCAAGACATCTCCGGTCTGAGCACTTCAAGCATTGAAAAACTTAAGCTAACGTGAAGATAGTTCTCCCATTCCTTGATGTGGTTACACGGTGATACAGGAGTGGGAGGGCTTAGCACCAGACTGTCCCCTTTTGGGACCATTATATGGTGTAATGCCTAACAGTGGCCAAAGCTGGTATGCAGACAGATAATTATGTAGTTCCATGTGAAGCCCACATTCCCCTCTTTTGCTGCTCCTGAAGGAACATGGGCGTAACAGAAAATGTAGGCTTGTATTTTCCATGCGTTTTAGAATATAATCACTGGCAACACTTAAAATCTGTGACTATTTCTAGCTCATCAGTAAAGCTGAAAAAATTGTATAGCCACCTCAGGAGAATGCCTTTATTATGCCATCTCCTGAACCAAGCAGTTTCAGCTCATTGGGATTCAAGTAATTAAATGCTCGATCAACCCCTGCAAGTCTAGACGGGAACGCCTGGATACACAATTGAGTACAAAGTGAGCAAGGCAAATGCTGTTCCAACTTCTGCTCCTTGCCATCTGATAGTCAGTTTGGTCATTCTTTACTGCCCACTGGAGAGAGTTACTATTAAAGAGGGAACACTGATGAATCATCTTTACGTCTGGCAGTGCTGTTGAAATAGATCAGACACATAGTCAATTTTTTTGCTTCAGCAAACTTAATCCACAGCTCTGGAAAATACTGCTGAAGTTACCCTGGCAGAAGACAAAGCTTTTGGATCCTCCAATGAGTTGGCATCTGTGAATTATTTGCCACAGAAGGATACATCTTGGCAGCGTGACTTGATCTGAACTTTGAAGAGCAAGGCTGAGAGTACACTTTCACAAGGCAGCGACACTTGTCCTTTAAAGGTGGAGATGTGACTCGAAGGCAGAAAAGAGAAAAAGAGAACATGACAATTTTACAAATGAGATTTTTCAGTAAACTTGTAATTTTCAGATGTTTCAAAATATAACTTTTTTCCCCAGTGAAAATCATGAGACATATCACTGTAAACAAACATTTATAGAAAATTCTTACAAATTTTTTGCATATTGAACATACATTCCTCAAGGTGGACTACCAAAGGTCATTTTAAGGCACTTTTTTGCCTTGAAGTGTGATGAACAACCAGCATCTCCACATGATTTGTTGTAGGTGCCTTGCACCACAGCAAAGCAGACAGATGCCTAATTACAGCCTAGGGAGCTCCTCTTTAGGTTACATCTTTAGCAAACCTTGGCCTTTATCCCTTCCTGCAGGTTAGAAGTCTTGTCCTTGTCTATATTAGCTTGGAAACATTCATCCTTTCTCTTCCCATTTTTCCTTCCAAGAAAAATACATACGGGTACCACTAGGTAAAGAAAATTGTCTTTTAAAAAATATATATATGCTGTAGAATAATAATATATGCCACTTATGTATTATTAATATTAGGTATCATTAGGATTACATGCACACTACAGCAGAATGTTTCAAGGCAAGCCTGCCTTTTCTCATAGAGACTGTTACAGTTTAAGGAAATTCCAAACTACTCTTTCCCATATCCCAGTCTTCCCAACCACTAATCTGGAGACACATATAAACAGGACAAATTTAGCCTCTGTGAACAGTTGTCCTGGTGCTGATTAACAAACACTTGCTCACGTAACATTTAGTAAATACAAAGAACACAATTTTTTGCACTATTTTTTGCACTACTGCTTTTGCGCTTTCTCTGTTTACAAGGTGAACTATCGTTTCATTGGAAAGTGATATTTTAGTTAATCTGGGTATTTGTTTCCCTTCATCTATGACTCTCCACTAAGTTGGTCGTCAATTTAGGAGGGGTTTCAATATGTGTTTGCCATCATTTGCACTAAAATAATAGAAATAGAAGTTAAATGAAAAGAACTAGTTAATGCCAAAAGGCTAAATTTCTTCACTATGCCAAGGACTGTGAAATTAAAAGACTAGGAAGAAATGTTTAGGTGAAACAGAATTAAATTGACCCCTATCATCCTTATGCTGAATCACTTAGTCAGATCTAGCAAACTAAAACATACAAATTCACTAAGATAACAGATAAATGCAGATCCCCAAAGTTTCACACTTGTCAGTGTTGTTGTCCTTTTTGAACTCATTTATATGCAAACACCCACGGAAATGTATGACAATGTTCACCACAATTTATGCTTACTAAGAAAAAAAAATCACTTGCTTTAATCTTATTTTCCAATGATTGCAACAAATGTCTCCAACTTCCTGTATAACAATTAGGTATTGATACCTAAACCCTTTTCCCCTCATTAACTGATTTTTAGGCCATACCCCTACTTCAGCCACTTGCTTTCCATGATAAATAATCCCAGTCTTTTTAATCCTTTGTCATATGAAGCCATTCCTGTTCTCCACATGCTATTTTGAGCTCTAAGACTCCTTTTCTGAGATGGGGTAAGTCCAATATCACAGCATTCAAATTTTTGTTGTACAAGAAATACACAGAGTGGTGTAAATTGAGGATTTTTGACTCTTCAGAAAACTGAGACCTTCACAGCAGCCCAGATCTCTCATGCATGATAGTTTATTCCAAGTTCATCAGGGCTGCAAATACATGCAGTTATGCATACATGTGAAAAACCATACACAAAACTGGGAATATCTACTGCCTGACCCTGTGTTATCTAATTGTTCAGCACACAAGACATTTTTTCAGCCTGCTTGGCATCACCATGTTTAATTTTCCAATTCATCCCTTTCTCCAAGGTGAAAACATGCTTGCATATTAAGCACTGTATGTCCCAAACAGAGGACCTGGGGCCTCATCGATAATGAATTTCCATTATAAAACCTAACCTCCTAATGATTTACCATCCAACAAAGATACCTCCTAATGATAATTTCCTGTTTTTCAGGAAGCCCTGTGTTTCAGGGCTAATTTACATAACTAGGTAAATGACACTGACTGTATCACCTGTGTCTGTCACATAGAGGGAGAATTCACTTCCCCATACAAAGAACCTATTGACTTTCATTTGCTGCATCATATTTATTCATGGATCTGCTAATTAATTCTCTTTATTTTACAGCTCCTACCAATTTTATTCTCATGGAAATCCGATTTACTTGTTTATATTGGCTAGGATTGCTCCGGAGTTCTTTTTAGAAGTTTCTGTCATACTTAGCACTTTCTTTCCTTAGCTACTAAGGATGATACAATGAACATATTTCAAACCACAGTTAGCAGTTCACCAGTTCCATATTCACGGGTGAGTGACATCTGGCCCTGGCAATTTACTCCTATTCATTTTTAAAATTTGTTTTAAAACCTTTTTAGCGAGGTTTCACCTCGAGACAGTTCCTGTCCCCCTCCTCTGTAATGAGAGGTTCCTTCTGCTGTGGAGCTCCTGATCTGTGACACAGTCTGCCGTGAGCTGTGACAGGTATATTATCTATACATGAAGCAGAGCTTTCACACTCAGCAGAAGCTGGGAGTTGCTGTCTTCCTGAGGCTACCTGTTGGGCAAAATGCTGACTTTGTGGTGGGTTGATTCTGGCCAGAAGTTAAGCCTGCAAGCACTCACTCGTTCCCATGGGATGGGGGAAAGAATCAAAGAACAAATAGGTTGAGGAAAGACAGTTTTGTAAGTGGAACATAACAGAAGCTGTTACAGAGAAAATTAACTCCATCCCATCAAACCAAGGTACAGTTCTGTAAAAGAGAGCAAGCCTCAGGTGCAGAAGAAATCATGGACTGCCCTGTGTGGTTCCAAAATTGGATGCAGCAAAGCTAATGGTGTCTCAAGGAAAACTTGGTTAAGGAAAGGCAGAACACAATAGACAAAGGGAGCAAAAAAAAAAAAAAAAAAAAAAAAAAAAAAAAAAAAAAAAAAAAAAAGGGAAGAGGGGGAAGAAATGTTTCAGATGCTGGAGCAGAGCTTCCTCTGCAGCCCTTGAAGAAATCATGCTGGAATAAATAGATATTCACCCTACAGGCTGTGGGAGATGCCATGCTAGAGTGGTGGATATTTCCTGAAGAAACTGTGGCCCATGGAGAGCCGACACTGGAGCAGGTTAAAGACTGCAGCCCATGGGAAGGGCCCATGCTGGAGCAGGGGATAGGTGGTGTAAAGAGAAAAAATCAGAAAAGAGCTGTTATGGATTGACCAGAACACTCGAACCTCCTACAATGCTAGGAAGGGGGAAGAGATAGAGTGGGGAATGAAGGAGTGAGGTTGAGCCTGGAAAGAAAGGGTGAGGGTGAAGAACAGATGTTTCAGTTTTTGTATTTGTTTCTCACTATCCAATTCTAATTTAATTAGAAATAAATTAATTTTTACTATTAAATAATCTCCTCATTCATTAATTAATGCCACAAATGTTTTGCCTGCATCAGTAATTAGCAAAAGATCTCCCTGTCTTTACCTGAACACATGAGCTGTTCTATTTTCTCCCCTTGTTCTTCTGAGCAGGGAGAGTGAGAGAGAAGTTGGGTGGGTGCCTGGCAGCCAACCAAGACTGAGTCACCCCTTGTGAAGAAATTTCAGCATGAGGAAGGTTCATCAATTCCTCCCCAAATGGCTAAATGCAGGGATGAGTTTTTACAGGACTTGAGTGGCAATGGTTTATCCACAATCCTCCGAGATATTCCAGCAGGTTTAGGATTAGTTTGGTTATTTCCTCCTTTCTTTAACCATCTTAAAAGCCTTAAAAAGTGTGGAGGACCCAGAAGCACAAGCTCCTGAAGTTGCAGGTGGATGTGCTGACATGGGCCTGGGTGTTAGGCTGGGTGGGGAAGGCCTCCAAAGGACACTGTGGCCACAACTTCTTCCTGTCAGCGGAGTGTGGTGGCTCGCAGAAGGAAAAATATATATCCCATGATTACCTTCACAAACTGGAATCACAAACTGGGCTTGCTCCTGAGCACAAAAGGAATGAGCAGCAGGAACTGTGAGCCTTGCTCAGAGACAATGCAAACATTTGTGCTGGTGACAGGAGCTCATTTCACTTCTTCTGGAACTCAGGTAGAGGAAGAGCTGGTGTTTTCTCCAGAAGCAAAGGGGCCAAGCACAGCATGAGCAGCAAAAGACAAACTTCCACCTCTTGTTGTGTTCAGTATCATATTCTCACCCCACACATCTGTGGATTGACAAGATCTAGCTTTTTATGCTCTTTGGTCATTCAAAACTCCTCTTAAAAAAAAAATGCCAACAAACAATAAAATCAGAATCCAAGCACTAGTGCAGCAAACAAGTTAAGAAATACACATTTCTTACCCAGCTATTGTTGACCCTCTCCCCTTGTAGCAGGGAAAAATCCAGCTTTCAAAATTGTGATGAATGTGTTGCAAATATAATGATCTTCTAACGTGCAAAAAAGAGGCCAGGAAATGATTTAAAATGCCATAAACTTCCTCAGAACAGGTTTCCTGCTGATATGCCTTTCTCCCCGAAGTGCTCCCCATGCTCTTTCTGAAATATTCATTGCCCTAATGATTTCTTCAGGCACTGCTCCTGTACATAAAAATTAGTTCTTCCTATCAAGAGATAAGTAATTCCAAGGGAACTGTTATGGGAGAAATCCACAGGATGCAGAAATGTATGCAAAAAAATGTTTACTTTTCTTCCTTTGCACCTAAGGAGTTGACTTTAACCTTTATTTTCAGAAGTGTCACTGTTACTGTTATCCATGTGTTTACAAGTAGAAAAACATATTTCTATTTTTTTTTCCCCTAGAGCTGTTATGCATCTCTATTTTACCCATGATCTGCCTTATTTCAGGGACTTGTATAGTGCCCTTGCCACACTGCAGGGCTAGACACACTAGGATTCACAGGATCATTCGTTCTCTAGACATTTCTGCAGCTCTCAAAGCAATTAAAAACATGTTTCATCTGTCACTTAAACTGAACCCTTTCCCCACGCTCCCCCTCCTGAACATTTGCTTGCAAGTTCATTGTGGTTTTAGGAAGTGATTCCTTTACTCCTGACACCTCTAACACATGACAACTGTTTTGTAATGCAGCTTGCAAGCAAAGTGAATATTTCAGGAAACCTCAAAGTGTCCAGTCTTGCACCCACCCATTCTGCAAGGAGATTTTGCTCTGCAAGAGGGTGAGCCATGGCTCAGGAGCACTGTCTTCAGCTGTGCACCCTGAAGACTGATTCTAAAGCTGAAACATTCCATTTAAGGGAGGTTTCTACTCCACCTGCAGCTGTTTAGACTTCTGCACACTAAATTTAATGAAATGAAAACAAATAGGTGGCCTTCATTAAGACCTGGTTCAAGCAATAGGGTACCAAGTCTTGCCTTGCTCATTTGTGGGATGAAATGAGTGCAGTAGAAAGCACTAAGAGTACAAAAATAATACCAGCCAGGATGGATTTGACTTGGAAATTGGCAGTGAAGAGCATGATTACACTCACCCAGAAGAGAAAAAGTGACCTGAAGGAGAGCCACAAACACACATCTCACTCACAAGGATTTCAGTGGTACAGTAACCAATTCAGGAATTAATCTGCTCCATTCATTACACACAGGTTACAAATAGCTCATGGTGGAAGGAATACAAGACATCTCTGATGCCAGGAGCACACAGGCACATTTAAATAATCTTGTTTTCCATAAGTTTAGCAAAACAAGGGAATGGATATTCTCCTGTTCCCATAATTTCTCCAGGGTTATTCTGCACCATTGGTAATCTTTAGAGCATCTATTAAAAATATCCACGAGTCACAGAAATTTCATACAGGACCAGGGATGACACTCAGCTATTCTTAATTGTTAGAAATGCAAAGAATAAATAAAAGCTAAACAAACACTGATTTCATCTCAAATGATGACAGCAAATGCAAAATAAACTGCTAAGATTATGAACAAACAGGCAGGTATAAACCAAAAGATACCCAAACCCTGGAAATGACTAACACACTTCTCCACCCCAGAGTGGGCAAATTAATGACTTTAAAATTTTAATTATTTAAACCCTTTAATTCCCATTGAAAATACAGATATTTAATATTTGATCAACTTTTTTGTTTGATAAATATTGGCTACAAATGAATCCATTAGTCTGAAGATATATTTCACTTTTTTGCTAGTAACATAAAGTTAATTTTAAGCATTTAATTTTTGAAGACAACAAGCAAGTTTAGAGCCCTAGGTAAAAAAACCGAAACCAATGAGAAACTAAATTTATAACCAACAATAAATAAATAAATCAATCAATCTGTTGTATAGTAGAAAAGAAAAAAAAATGGTGATGAAATAGGCCATTATCAAGCATAGACAGAAAAGTCAGAAGTAGTGGTAAATAAATATGCAGCTGACAATTGCAATCATACTTGATACCAAGTAAGAGGACGTTTACACGTGAAATAAAATGTTATGGCAAGAACAGCAAGTTTAATACAAGGATGGAAAAAAAAAAGAAAATTATTAACATAATGAGACAATATGATTTAGTGTCAGAATATATAATCTTTTAAAAATATTAATTTTTAACCTGGCTGGAATGGATGTTTTCAAAAAATAGCTGGAGAGTTCATCCCTGCAAACAGGGGACCTTGGCTTGGATCAAGGATCTGAATCAATCTGAGGAAGTGTTAAAGGATTTTAAAAGTCAAAATCAAATTTTGGTATTAGAAAATGTTTCTGACAAGGAGATTGCTGGGAGTAGTGAACAAACACTACCTTGATTCAGACTTTACATGCAAATAAAAGATAGTTCACTCAAGATTCTGTGGCATCAAAACCAGAAATTTAATGGTAGTTGTGAAATGTGGGTCTTATTAAAAACTACAGGACTGTCGTCTCTTTCTGGACATGAACACATGCCTATATTGGTGTATTCCATATGGCAATGGAATATACCAACATTTCTTAAAAGTGTTTACTGTGTTTTCCAATCATCTTGGCATGATTTTTAACAAAAAATTAGCATGCTGCAATAGATGGAATAAGAGTTGAATAAATGGCAGATCTCTAAAAACCGTAATTGATTATGGAGTATAAATGCATTATTAGCAAAGTCCAGTAAGAATAAATCCAAAATTATTGAATAATTTTATCTGCAGTCTGTTTGACACCTAGTGATGTCTGCAGGTAGTGTGAAGGTTACAGTATAGTAAGAATAATAATAATTAAAAAAAAAAAGATCTGCCACACCAGGGTACAAATTTACAGATGAGGATGTTGTAGGAGCAGCATTGTGTATTAATATGGCAAAATACAAGAAAATTCACTTGGTCATAAGGAACAAAGGTTTTACCCTGCAGGGCAGTAGAGTTTGCTCCAGAAAACACCAACCAAAGAAAGGCTACTGAGTCTTTGCAGGGAGCAACTTGGACATGAACTCTAGTGTGAGTGATGCAGGTATAGGGATTAGTTATTTTGGAATTTGGAATTTGCTGGAAAACTGCAGCACATGTTTATTGTTTGGGAATTACCTAATTGCATTCATGTTTGGAAATCTCACAGCCTACAAAACCACTTTATATAAAGTGGGGTTTGTATAGTCTATAGACAGATTTCACATTTTAGACATTAGGTTACTCTACATCTTATTATGCACAGTGTGTTCTCCTGGAAAATCCTTCCTATTTCTGTACATGTGGTAGCTGCTGTGGATTCCTGCATGCATCTTATGACCCACTTCCATATGATGGCTGGAACCCTCCATTTAGAATTGGCTGACACATGCCCGAAAATCCTGGCCAAAAGAACAAGTTCTCAAAATTGACAGGACAAGATGTCCAGGTGAAAAGAGAATATATAACTGGAAAAACAAAATGAAAATCGATAGCTAGCTTCCTTGCACCCAATAAGCTCTAGACCTGGGAGGCATGAAAAAGTGAAGCAAAATTAGGAACGTGTTTTTGCCTCTGGGGACAAGGTTTCTACAGGTGGTAGAAGGACAACATGTACCACCACTTGGTGCTTGTGCTTCAAGCAGAGGTTTTAGTAGAGTTCTAAGAAGATTCCCTAAAATAACTCAGGGAGTCCTGCCATAAATGCAATCTGTTTTATTTGCTATGGAGAGAATAATGTTAAAACTTTCCAGAGTACGTAGTGTACTTATACTTTAAAGTAACCTGAAAATCTGCAGTATCAGAATTCAGTCACAATACATGAGCTGAAGAAGTTAAAAATTTAGTAAATTCAGCATCCAAATAAGGGGCAGTTTCCATGTATTGAAAACTAATAATTTAGCCTGGAAGACAGCAGACTCACTCTTCCTTGGAGTACTTAAAACAAGATTCAGTATACTTTAATGTATCTTTTGAAGATGGCTGTGCGGTATGTGTATAAGGAACCTCAGACTGCTGACAACTTTAGTGGATTAAATAATTCAACTAGCATGTAGGATGAACCATGCAGTATCATAGGACCAAATTCAGAACTTTCCTGATAAAAAGCTGTGCTTTCAGTAATGACTTCTTTGTTGTGTTCTTAATACTTGAAGCATTCTGGGACAGAAGGAAATCTAAGCCAACCCTGAATTTAGAGGTAAAGGCACACTTCAATTACCCCAGTAGGTCTGGCAGCACTGAGGGTTGTTAACCATTCTCATTTTCATGACCATGATATTACAAAATCAAACCCCCTCACAGCTGACAAGTTAAAAGAGTGAATGGCAATAAACCATGGTGCTGCTCAAAATGATGAGCTGCTTCTTCCACTGCAATAAATCAGCATTATTTCCTTGGCAAATGAAGCCTTAGTTTTATTCCAGGTAGGGGTCTGACCAGCATGAAGTGTTTTGAAATCTGGAGAAACCATTTTTCTTGGTAGCAGTGTGCCTCTTTCATCATAAAACCACAGTAAAACATTCAGAAAGGTTACTTAATACATTGTCAAAGTAAATGCATCTCTGTAAATCAGAGCCATCATGGCTATGTCTCTGGTGATACCACTGTTGCTAAGGTAACTACTAATTTCCACCCTAGAGTAAATATTACATAAAGCTGACAGTTTATTCAATTTTATGTGTTAGACTTTGGGGCAGAGCATGTCTTTTATTTCTTCCTGTGATATTGACCCCACTTCACTTGTGCAGCCTCTTGGCTGCTAAAAATCCTTTATCCTTTAACCTTTATCACCTGCCAAAAAAAAGTATCAAGGTAACAGCCAGCAAATCTGATCCCTCTGGTCTGGTGATTTCTCACATGCTTTGCTTTCTACTTCATGTCAGGTTATGAGTCAAATTTCTTGACTCGTACCCTGTAGCTTAGAAACAGCATCTCTAACACACCATTTATCTGGTTTCTAAGACATACAGCGGCTATCAACGCAGTTTTCCACACTTAATTTGAATCTCTGATAAGCAAACCCGCTTGTCTTTCCCTTTTGCACTTGTTGGAGTCTTTGGTGTTAGCATCTTGTTGAACAAAAACACAGCAGGACTTATATGTTTGTAGGAACTCCTCTAAAGATTTCATTTCAAGCGCAAAGTGTTTTGTGGCAATGGCACCTTAAACTACTCCTTCCCCTGTCTCATGGTGCACTTTGCTTTCTACTATGCTGGCACAATCATTTGCTACTCTGTGCTACAGCTCTGATTAGGATTCTCTCCTAAAAATGAAAAAAAAAAAAACAAGCCTTCCCTAACTGCCTTTTTTATTAGCACAAATCAATTCCCTGATTGGGTTGAAAGAAAGCTCTATAAAAAGGCATCCTAACATAACTGAGGATGTGTGTCTGCATGGCAACAGGAAAATGGGGATGTAAGGGGAGAAGGGTGAGAAAAATGAAATCTAAAATTTCAGTTTTCCTACACTCATACTTAGGCATCCCAAACCCACAATATGTATTTTTGAATTCCACATTTACCATTTTCTTCCTCACTTAAGAAGAGGCTGGACTACAGCTTTCATATTTAGGTCTTGCCTCAGCTTTTGATGACACGGTCTGAATACATCCAGAACACATACTCAGAATGTGCTTATTCTGAAATAATGCGCCTGTAACTAAATTCAAACATATCCTTTGAATTTCATGGAGTGACATTGGTTTACACCAGCAGGGAAACTAACTTAAAAAGATGCAACTGAACAGGGCAAGCACCACCTGCACACCTGTCAGGCCTGTTCAAAGAAATGCTGAATAGCCACTGGCCTGTGGCTGCTACATGAAATTACTTTTGAATAGAATCAGTTGATAAGATGTTTAATCTCACTTGGAAATGCAGTGCAATGGAAAAAAAAAGTCAACCCTATGTTTAAAATGAAAACTCTTCCTGTATTTGGCAAAACGTAAGTTTACTTTATGAAATACCCCAAAATTTGCACATACAATGAGAAATAGGAAAAAAAAAAGCTTATTTTTTGTTTCAATTAGTGGAAAATGAAAGAAAAGAAGATAATTTTTCCATGTATGGAAATAAGCTGGCCTAAATTCTCGAATTTCCTACCTTTAACAAGGCTGCATGAAAAAAGGCTTGAACTAGTTATTTATATGCTCACATCTATACATTCATCATATTTATGCTGCTTATTTTGAGAACAAAAGAACATGGGACATGTACTAAAAGATATGGCTTTGACAGCTTGCCAGATGTCTTGTTTTCCTCTGAAACAGGGAGCTAATCACTGCCTCACACTGAAGATGCAATCCTATAAACATTAAACTACAGCAGTGGGAACGTGGGACTGAAAAACTTCTTCACGAGCTTCAGAAAATGTTTAAGTTCTGTATCAGAAAATTATTGCTTTTGGGAGAGACAGATCCCTGTTCCAACCTCTGTGATTGAATGCAACATCTTTATATTTGTGAGGAAATATCATGGACTCTCTCAAGGAAAACAGCCAGGCAAACTGCCTGTAGTTTGCTTATCGTTCCAGAGCGGCTGAGGTCTAGGAATCAACTAAGATTCCAGAAAGCTCTTGGGAGGAGTGTGGGCTGTGTGTGTATTTATTTGCACAACCTCTCTGCACTCCTGGGTTTTTTGTCTGAGTGGTTGTTTTCTATGCCTGTTTAGGCTTTGAAACCCAAACCAATAAGAGAGATGATTTTATGAAGCGGACAGATGCCCTTAACAAACCTGACTGGAATCATCATTGCCTTTGACGTAAATTTATAGAGCAGTTGTCAGATGGTAATGACTTTCAGTCATCACCATGTCTGAATCTGAGGCTGTGAATTGGGTAATAATAGACTTGGTGTTGCATTACCAGTTTCCTGAGCCATGTACTGTCCTGCATCCATCTTGGAAAGAATGGATCTCAATGTTCCTAACAAAATGTCAGAAAATTAAGATTCTCTTTTCAATGTCCATCCAGTGTGCACAGACTGAGGGATCAATTAAGATTCTTGCAGTGATGCTTGACTTTTAAAGAGACTTTCAACATAAACCCTCCTTCTTTGGTAATTTTTGTGATTATCACAGCTAAAACATCCCTTTAGAAGAAAACTATAATAATAATAATAATAATAATAATAATAATAATAATAATAATAATAATAATAATAGTAAAAGCCCAAATGGTTTCATCTCTGCAAAGTGAGTAGGATCAAGGTCAAAAAATGTCATTTATGAATTCCTTAGGCTTAAAGCTGTACTGTCACAAGCAAATGGACTCAGATATTTGCATCTTGTGCTGATTTTCTCAAAAACTATTCAAAGGAAGAGATTTTTTCCTTTTGAAGGAAATAAATTTAAAAGAATATATTTAAATCTAACTTCATTTTATAGTGCAAGCTAGTGTATGTACAGCCAACAATTTTATGCAGGATTGACTAATAATACTTGTTCATTGGAATAAACAAGAAATTTTTGATTTAACTTCTTTTAACCTATTTTGCAAGTTCATCTTGGTGTTGATATCTCATGACACTCCTTAAAGAGTGATGCTGAGGGAGAAATGACCATAAATACCAAAATCACAGTGGTCCTCAGAGAGTATGTCACAGCAGGAAAAAAAAAACCCAACAGAATTCTTACAAATACATCCTAAATTCTCTGAAATGGTTAAATTATTTCCTCTTTACTTAGGATGACTGTAGTTTTGCTAACAACTGAAACAGGTCTTAAAAATCTAGATTTCTTACACTAGTCTGCGACAAGGAAACTGCATTAATGATGTGAGTAATAATATAGGAGATCAGCATTAAGCTAGTTAGAAGATTAATGTGCATGAAAAGGTCAAAACTAAAATAGAGTTAGTCAAATGTAAGAAACTGGCTTTATCTGATCTAAGTCAGTGTGACTACATATTGGTCCATTACTATACAGAACAAGAGTTGCTCCATTTTATCTCTAGAGATAACTGCTACCCTTGAAAGAAAGTATTTGGAAACACTTGCTAGTGTTCCAGGATGGAAAATTTGAGAAGTTTTTACCACAGGAGTCATATACAAGCTTGTGCAGTTTTCAGACAGTAAATTAGCGGCTAATACTTCTAACCCAAGCCCTTCCAGAAGTCTAGACTCCATTTCATAAGCAGGATATAAATTAGGGTGAGTTCCATTCTCAGTTGCGCTGCAAACGAAGCTGAGCTGTATGTGTGCTGTGCTGCTTTGCTACAATTTGTCTTTCAGAGATCAAAAGACTCTCCACAACAATTTGTGGAGCGCAGTAATTGTGGTGGTTCCTGTTCTACATTCACACAAACAGAAAGTGTGTCTAAGACCTCTTTTGTACCTGTATCAATTATCTCTTTTTTCCCCTTTGCAAATAATAGATGTGAGCATCTAACAGGCCTTTTCTGACACGATAAACTTGAGTCCTGGAATTCTGTGATCACCAATTCTCCTTTTGTCATTAAATAAGTCAAGTTAAAAAGAGTTTGGGAGTTGTCTGTATCCAGTTCCCAACTCAGTGCAGGGATAATTTAAATTTAGTGGTCTCTGGAAATGGAGAATCCGAAACTCTCTGGGCAACCAGGTCTGATGTTCAACCATCCTCACAGTGAAGAATTTTTTATCTTTGATCTAATTACTCTTTTTCCTTCCTGCAGCCTCTGTTCACTGCCTCTTGCCCTTTTGCTGTGTAACTCTGACAGAAGTCTAGCTCCATCTTCCCTATAAATCCTTTTTAAGAAGTTGAAAGTGACATTTAGATCTTCCTCTAGCCTTATGTTCTTCAGTCTGCCACTGCTGAGCTCCATGACATTTCTGTCAGCCCATTTCTTCGGGTTATTGAATTATCTCTGAATGACAGTCCTTCCCTCCAACTCGTTTGTTGGTCCCAGCACTGGTGTCATCTGCAAACCTGATGAGTATTTATCATCATTCTCACCACTCTGCTCATTAATAGAGACATTAATCAGTATTTGCCCCTGTATCAGCTGCTGAGGAGTGCCACTAATAATCACATGCCAGTTGGACTCCACACCACTGATCATATTTGGCAGCCTAGCAAGTTTTCCATCTGTCCAGCCTGTTTTTACCACTTTGGCTGCAGAAATACTACTATGAGAGACCATGCCCAAAGCTCTGCTGCCATCAGAATAAACAACCTGCTCTGCTCGCTCCTCTTCCACCAAGCCATTCGTGTAATCTCCAAAAGCAGCCAGAGGTTTGTAAGACAGAACTTGCCCTTAGGGAAGGCAAAGTAGATAACAAGTCAACATATTGGGGGTATTTTGTGTCCCTGCAAACAGGAAATCAGTAGAATTTGCTCCATAGCCTTATTCAAGGCCAAAGGTGAACGGACTGGCCAATAATTATCTGAATATTTACCCTTGCTTTTAGTGAGTGTAGAATGATTTGCCATTTTCTCATCATTTGAGACATTCTCAAATGGCCACAGCCTCTCCAAGATGACAGAATGAAGCCTTACAATGACTTCAGATTGTTCCCTCCTCATCCTTGGAGATTTCGAGTCCCACAGGCTTATGCTTCTCCCATTTCCTGAAGCTATCCCTTTCCTGGTCCTCTCTACCATTAGTAGTCTACATTTCCAGAGACTGACACCGGACATAGGACAAGTCAGGGGCATGAAATCCAACCTTGCCACAGTAAAGACTGAGCGAAAGAAGGCAGAGAGTCTTTCCATACTCCTTGTGATTACATTGCCTATCCCAGGTCACTTGTTCATTCTTTATCTTCTAATAAATTGAGAGAAAAGCAATTATATTCCTTGATAATATATTTAACCAAATATCATAAACATTTTTATTGTATTTATACACCAGCTGCGAATGAATCTGAATTGCTGTAGTAAACAACTTCATTCTGCAATTTTCATAGTATTTCAACATGTATAATTAAACTTTGCTTGGTATCTCTTGCTTAATCTTTGCAACTTTGCAAAGTAACCCCCAACCTCTGGTAATTTAGTAAGGTAGCCATTTTTTGATTCACTATGACTTTCAAATGTTTCGCTTCTCTGCATAAATATTTTATCCTATACATTTACTGTTCAGGCTTAGCTAGAAACAAAGCAAATTGCTCCAGGATTACTTAAACAGAAAGTTCTTAAGCTAAAGAAATCTATCCAGACAGCAAATCAACCCTTGATAAAATAGCAATTTTCTTATTCGGGCAGGTCAGTAATTTTGTGTGTACTGTGAGGCTGGGAATAGCAGCTTCATACCAGGCATTAACCTTAGGTCTCTTTGCCAAGTTTTCTTCAAAGATCTGTAAGGCTAGCTGTTACTGTCAGAAAGCATACTTATGAATCAACACAGACACAATCGTACTGAGTGAAAGCAAGAGTTCCCCTTTTAAAGGATATTAACATTTCAAAATTAAACTTTTTTTAACAAACAAAACCAGCAAAACCAAAACAAACGAACAAAAAACCCCAAAACAACAACAACAGAAACACCGAATCAAAACCAACCTAGAGAAATGCCATTTGAAGTTGCCTTGGAAACTTTAAATGGAAACTTTAAGGTACGCTGTGGCTGTGCTTACAGGCTGGCTTTAATCCTGTGATTTTCTTTTTCCCTACAACACTAGTGCCATTCAGAGCACACAGTAGACACTTTACTCTTCGTAACAACTAGTCAATACTTTCTTTACTTCTTCTAAGGATACATCCCTTTGTTCAGGCTTTATTTACTATGCACTCTATAAATCTGCTCTGATTAGCATCACACAAGGACTCTGTAACAGCGGGAAGAAGAGAAGTGCATTCTCCCTGGCACCTCTCAATAGCTTCAGAATGCGAGTCCTGCAAATACAAACCTTTTCACAATACATGTTCCAAATTATCCACATAAATGATACTGGAATACATAATTTCCTCCATACATAACCTTCCTTTCAAAAACTAGTTTATTTCCTGAACAAAAATTTCCACATTTTAATCTCTGAAAGACGGACGGCAGGTGGTGGGAGGTAAGAAAGAACACATAACCATTTGTTCAATAAGGATAAAGAAAAAGACAAAACAAAATGTCTAGTGGTTCCTGAGCACAGTTATTTTGTTCACCTAAATCCAGGTATGCCATCATGCCATAACCGCACTGCACATCAGCTATGAGCCATCACATTCTCCTTGCCAGCAAAGGCAGATCTTGAAAGCATGGAGGTAATTCCTTTTAGCAAGCTTTAAAATGGGGGAAAAGAACATGACATATTCTCCAACCTCAGGCACAAAAAGGTTGAAATCTTCATGTTTCCTTGCTTGCAAAGCCCTCAGCCTGAAGATAATATACTATAAGGTTATTTTTGTATTGCATCAAAACAGAGGAGGGAATGAACTGCTCCAGCTCCTGCCTTAGTCTTACCAGGCAGGTGACATGTACCACATAACATTTTGGTGTAAGCTCTGATCCCACTGAATGGGGAGTTTTGCCATTGACAGGAACAAAGAAAAGAATTTCCCTAGCTCTAGGCCAAAATTAGAAGACATGGATTGGTTTAGAATATGCAATGGCCAGAAAAGGACTTTGACCCTTTGTCTGTGTTTAGATATTGTGTAAGACATTTTGGCAGGAAAAGTGGTAAGCACCACAAGTAATAAATTATTAATTATAAAGCACCTACCCTTTAAATCTTAATGTGATCGTAACTATATATATATAACATATCATACAGCTTGTCTACATAGATGTAAAATACTTTATGTGTCATGTATTTATATGTGCGTGTACTTAGGTTATACATGCTCCATGTATACAATTACAGTCTACAAGAATAAGAAAGCGTTTCTTATGTATTAAGTTCTGTCAATTCTGGTCATTATTTTCCCACTCCTTCCTGAACTCTACCTACAAGGTAGGTCCTCAGCAATGTGGAATTTTGTCTCCTTCTTCAAGATTTTGGAGGGAGAAGGAAATAATTTTTGTTTTTTCAGCTCAAGCCTCTTATGGGAAGAAGTTGGTATAAGTCTTAATAACACAAGGTGTCCTCATCCCATCTTACTGTTGGGGGAGATGGACTCACTCACTGTGATATATAGTGAAAATATTGGATTCCCAGGGGAAGCAAGTCAAGATGTCTTCATGTTGTCTGGGAAGGAGCTGGCAAATTAAATTTCCCTGTGGCCAGAACCACAGATTGCAACAGAAGTTAAAATTTGAGCCACATAGTCCTTAAGTACAACCTGACATTTGCCCAAAGAGCTGCACTGGGAAGGTCTCAAAATCCTAAACCAGCAGACACCTGCTGACATGCTGCCAGTGCAATGGATGGAAGTAAATAAATTCCTTTCCTGCTACCTGTGTTGCTTGGTCTTTGTCAACCTCATTAATGTAAATAGGAGCCTTTTGCCTCCTGACAATCCATCACACATGAAGACTGGCCAGGAGAATGATTTTTTTTACTGATCAAGGAACATAAAGGTCAGAGAGCTACCAAAAGATGAGAAAATGACTCAGCCATTGGAGGACAGAGAGAGCTGTAAGATTGAAGGAAAGAGAGTTGTAAGATGCTGTGGACTAAGCCAATCATTCCATTTTAAAAGAGTACAAAAGAGAGAAAAAAGGTAATAGAGCAGAGCCACACACCCTCCAAAGCACCACTTGTGCATTCATTTTCAGCACCCTAGTTCCTCTGTTTTTACCAGAGTTATCCAATCATTACAAGTGAGTTCAACAGGTGTATCTTCCAGTCTGTATGGATAGAGTGGCACATTGCAGAGTCTATGGGCCACATCATGTTCTGGGGGATCCCTCTTTTGCAGCCATGAAAATAGCCCAGGGATAGAAAATGGCTTGCAACTTGCCTGACACGTGTTCAGGTAAATAAATAGAGGATCTTTTCAGCATACAGCAGTATTACAAGACTGCAAAATGCACTGTAGGTTATCTTAGCAGAAAAAACAAATACATTGCCTGAAAATATTGCTCTCCTTTCACAAGTTGCTGGTTTTAGATACAGCAAGTGATATTGATCTACTTGATAAATCATTTGTTTCATACATCCATACTTGGAAACATTCAATCCATTTATAACCTTTTCGTGGAGACAGAGGCATCTCAAAATTCTACTTATTTCAGTTTCCCCAATATTATTAAGGTATTTTAACTGATATTAAAATAATTATTAAAAAAGTGCCCAGAAATCATTTAATACCAAAAAAGATACATTGAAAAGAACATCTCTTTAAGTAAGCTAGTTTCCAAACTCATTTATGTTTAAAATGAAGGAGGAATATTTATTTTCTTTGATCCAAATTTTGAGATATTTATTTCCCCAGAGCCGTACATAGAAGGTGATGAAGTCTATTTTGTTTATGTAGTGCAAATATTGACTTGTTCACTTGTTACTTAAACGTGATATTTGTATGACATTTCCTTTCTGCTCTGGATTTTATTATAAACTAAAACATAATTCTTTTCCATTTTTCCTCAAACGTTCTGTGTTGGAGTTAACAGTGTGGAGTTAACAGTCTTATCATCACAGATTTTAGGAAGTCTCTCTATCTTATTTGCTCTTGTTTCACGAACACTTTTAATTGCTTTTTTAAGAAGGCATGATAACATACATTACAGGATATTTGACAATGTGACCTTTGTGGGCTACAGGATTTTTTTTTTTTTTTTTTAATTTCTAATGGCATATTGCCCAAATTAATATTAAATCTTTTTATTCCTTGAAGAAATTAAGAAGTATATCAAAAGACCAACATGGATTTAATAATTTCATGTGATATAATGGAATTATTGCTTTTAATGAAATAAAGTGTTTTCAGAACTGGATTACCATCTGTATTTTTACTAATATGAAAGTCGAGTTATGGATGGATGAAAAAAAATCAAAACCTATGATATTTGGAAACCCAGATTGTTAGTGATTAGTAAATATTAGTTCCCTAAGCACTTTGGATAGACTATCAACAATGGTATTAGATTTCTTCCCCTCATAATTAAGATAAATTTGTGCTTCCAAATTTTAAAAAAAATCTCCTTTGTCATACGTGTGCTATATTCAGGAAATGTTAATCCTATATTTTCATCTCATAGATGATTTTCTTCTTAATCAACTAAAGGAAATATAACCCTTAAGCAATGAACTTCAAGAGCTTTAAAACTGCAGACATTATCAGCAGATGAACTGTCACACAGATGAAGGGATTAATATGTTTTTTGCATATGTGAACCCAAATAACTGAATTCAGATGTGATATATATATATATATATACAGTGGGCACCCTCAAATGAGCATCTGACAGAACCTTTTTTTTTTTTTTTTTCAGGAAGATTTACCTGAAGGATCTAAAGGAAAAGGAAATACAGGCAACCAAGACACTGCTGCAGGAGGGGTGAAAATGGCATGAAATGTCGTGCTGCCTGCCAGAGATAAGGTCTCTGAGCTGACCAGAGGCCACAAGGAATCCTAATGGAAATGGGTCAGCTGATGAGTTTGTATATTGAGATTAAAAAAAAAAAAAAAAGATTAGTTTGTTGGCATGACTCAAAGATGGATGTGCCAGGTGAAGGACTGAAATACATTATGGTGAGTAGATGATGTTAAGTGATATTTTAACATCCACAGACAAAGCTCAAGACATGGAAAACAAAAATAGTTTGGAATGTTTCGAAATGTTCCACCAGCAGAAGAGAGATTATTCAAAAGAGAGACTTACTTGAGTATATAGGTACTGTACTTGTGTAAGGATCAAGATATAAATTAAACCCAAAGGTGAGTTGAGACACACAGAGGTCAAGTTCCAAAAAGAATAGCTTTACATTTTGAGCTAAAATATTCTGAAGTTAAAAAAATAAACAGCAGGACTGATGAAAATGAAATTTAAGTTGTCTCTGAGATTCTGTAAGAGATCTGAAATACAGTATGAGAAACAAATGCTATTTTTATAAATATTGCAGTATCATCTAGTAGTGTTTCTTTTTCTTGCAGCTCATGTGTGATGGTCACCTCTCTTTTGTCCCCATTAATTTGAAGCAAACTCTGGTTCAGGGAAAAATATGCGGTAACACATCAGTTTCCATACAGTGGGCAATATTTTTCTATTATGTGCATTTTATATCACTGTTTCCGTATCAAAATCCTGATACCAATTCTCAGGTCCTTTTGGTTTACTTCCTGCTCACAATTTATCTGCAGATCACCACATGACCTTGTCTGACAACTCTTCTCTCATTGGGATGAAAGGCCCAGGAGTTTCACTCTTGATAGGCCACTCACTTTTCCCCCACATTATGTTGGCCATCTTTTTCTCTCCTCTTTTTTGCCTTTCTGTGGCTGCCCAGCAGGCCAATGTGTATTTCAAAACCCTCTCCCAGGTTTCAATCCTAAGCTCCCCAACCAGGTGGCTTCACTTCTTCACCTCCTGTTTTTCTGCCTTCACCTCTTCCCACATTGCACTAATTCTGGCACCACTCCACTCACATAAAGTTAAAATCTTCACTAGTAACTTTTTTTTTTTTTTTTTTTTTTTTTTTTTTTTTTTACTTTGCTGCTACAAGGCTGTCTAGGAGTCACCAGAGGAGTGAGGGAGTGAGGAAGATTGCAGATTCCTAACATTTTAGATACAGTTATGAGGAAATCATTGCATATCCTCGAGCTCTGGCACTAGCACACATTGTTAATTCCTGTCTGTCAGCCTGAACACAAAAGGAAACAGAATCCCAGTTAGAAGAACTTACGTGAATCCAACTCCCCAACTGAGATGATGCCTTCTCTTATTATTCTCCCTGCATCGCCCTGCACTGAGCACATAGAAAGCAGGATGCTCTTACCCATGTCCTGGGTAATTCTGAACATCACCAATGCCTGCCTGTTCCTAAGGCCGTGACCTTTATGCCTCCCCACTCACTCACTTCCATGCTTTGGTGTGTGCTGTCAGACTTGATGAGCAGAAACCCACTGGCTTTACTTTCCTCTGTCCATTTTCTCCTCCTCCCTTATCCTTACAGGCTTGTAAATCTGACAGAGAAATATGGCTCCATGTAAGACTTTGGAAAACATCTTCCTTGTTTTATAAGTCTTCTCATTACAAGGTACACAAAGATAGCAACAAAATTCACAGAGGAGAAGGGAAGTAATTGTAATTCTATCAAGGCTTCTAATTCAAACTGCTTCAAATGTTAATAGATTTCTAACGCAGCACCAGCTAATCCCACACTGTCAATTTTTATAGTGGGAGAATCACCTGTCCTGACATGTTTAATGTGCTTTTTGTAACCAAGCACCTTGAGCCGCGATCTCATCTGTTCTCATTAGGGAAACGAAGTGGAGCTAGGTCAGTCTGTGGATTGGAGTCCTCTGGGGGAAACTTCCACCAGGAAATGTGTTCAGCCATTACCAAAATCACAGTGGAGCAGCCCGTGCCATCCCACTCAGCCACGGACTGCCCGTGACAGCCAGCAAATCTCTGCACTTTCCTCTCACATCCGTGTCCTCCTCCCCTGCTCAGGGAGCAGATGTGGCCATGGTGACTTGCCCCAGGAGCTGACACTGTTCCCTCCGGGTCCAAATTAAACCAACATTGCGGTGAGTGTCAGGAGGCACTCTGCTAATAGAGGTTTTGTCCTTGGGAATGAGAAATAAAACATTCTCTGACTTGCGGTCATTAAAAATCCCACAGTGCTTTTCACTGGGCTGGGGTTCGGCACCGGTATCCCGATCATATTCCAGCACAGGTAATTGCACTTCGCCTGCTTAAATTCTCCTGATGCAACGGCTGAGTTCCCCTGTTCACCTCCTGAGCTGAAATCAGTAGCACCAGCAACAAAAAGGTTGCTACTACACCCTGCCCTGCTGATGGCTGTGTTTTAGCAAAGAGCATTGCTCCCTACATACAGAGCATTCCAAATCCTTTGCAGAGCACCTGGATGCATGTGGATGGTGCTGTACCTACACACAAAACAACCAGTCAATAACAGGAAAATTGGGCAGTATTAAAGGATCTCAAAAGAAATTAGGCTACTTTTCCCACAATTCATTAGTCAAAAAAAAAATCAGAAACACAGCATATAGAAATTAATATCTTGGTCAGGTATAGAAGTAGACATTTCTCTAATATTACTGAGACTACAGATATTGATTTCTGAGCAGATAGGGTACTGCAGCCTCTAGCAATCCTATGATTAAATCACTAGCTTCAGCTCTGGCAGCACTGTTTCCTGCAGTTTAAAAAATATATATATATATATATATATGTATGCAGAGGATATCTCCAGATCCCCAGAGTTGTTCCTCTGAGTAAACTGGCAAAATGTAAATACTTCCCTGCGGGATTCTGATCTACTGCATGATTACCTGACTGAAGTTGATCATTTCAGTCCTTCTTTGAACAGGAGGTAGTTTTTCTGCCTTTCAGACTTGATTTGTTAAAGCTGAAATAGATTAAAAACTGCAACCAGCATCTATGACAGGGCTTTCTGAGCACTCTGTGGGCAAACAGATTTGGTGTTCTCGCAGGTTCTGACCTGAGTCTCCAGGAAGTTAACACCACTCTTTCTTTACTTTTACTGGACTTAAACCAAGGCTTCCCACTTGGAGGCAGCAGGCACTGCTGAGATACAACGTTCCTGCTGCCAGAAATGGAGGGTTTCATATAATCCAACAGCAGTAGCCACAACTGTGAAAAAGCAAAGGTCTTTTCAACCCTGTAACTTATCACAAGAGCAATCTGTGCTGTAAACCATGAAAGCAGATACCTGATTAATAACAAACAAACAAACAAACAAACAAAAAACTCTGAAACTGGTGGGCTGGGTTGATTTAGAGGAAAGCAAAACCTAGAGATGCCTTGGCAAAGCAAAATATTATTATTGATCATCATATTTCTTACAGATTCAAGATCCAGTTCAAGAAAGTTTATCATCTGACGTGTCTTTTCCCCTTTATCTGATGGAAAAACACCAAAAAAAGAAAGTTTTGTAAAAAAATATCTTCAAAGCTACTTAAATGGCTCAAATATTCAGTGGTATACAAAGGGATATATTTTTGCACTTTAATTTAAAACAATGAGAAATTAGAACATTAAACTGGTAGAATTTTTTTCATATTTAAATTAAATGAGGAACTTAAATGACAAGTCCAAGAATGAAGCACCATTGAAACAGCCAGCCCCAAGCAGAATGGTCTGCTAAAAAGGGTTGGACGAGAAATCCTCTAAATATTAATAAAAAAGAGAAGTTACTGGAAATTATGCATCTTAATTGAACACCATTTATTCCTTATAAATATTTTCTATTTAAGGCCTAATATGCATTAAATATTTATGAAATCTTTATTAAAGGAATTTCACAGTGGTGCAATAACTTTTGAATTGCTGAAGCGATAGGGCAAAGAAGACTTAAGCTGGCAGATTTGATTTCTAGGGAATTAGCAGTTCATAGGGGGCTCCTCCCAGATCTGTGGAGCCAGACTATTTATGATTTATGGCCTGGTCACTCCTGGGCACAGGGGAGGGCTTTACTATGGGAACATGGAAAGGGTCACAGATGATGCTGCCTGGACCTGCTTGCCTGTGTGATTCCTGCCAAGACACGTTTGGTCACTCCAGGAAACCAAAATCTATTAGTGCAATTATGATGAGCGCTGTGCTATAGTAAACAGGCTGTAGCATAAAAAATGTACACTATAGGGAGCTTGTGCTACATCAAGACTCTCTTCCTTGGCAATAATATTTCATGAGGAAAATATTGTTTGTACCACCTCTCCTTCTTTGCTTCACTTGAGGAGGCAGCTATTGTTATGAAATGTGTAAATGTGCTTTTATTTTACATCTTTCTCTTCGTTCCTTCCACTTCCCCTTCCTTGCAAACATGCTTTTATATCCCTTCATGACAGTGATACTGTCCCAAAGCGAGCATGTTTTGCTAGTGTTTGGTTTTGTTACTATCAATATGTTCACCCAATCATTTCATTCTTCAACTAAGGAGCATTTTTTTTTAATAGTGTCAAAATGTATAGTATTTTTCTTATACAAGTATGATGTAAATTATTTTTTTTCTGATCTTTAGTAATCCAAATTTTATTCTGTTTCAAAGCTCAAACAATGGTTTGGTTACTCCTAAATACCTGTTAGCACTTCTTAGGCACCTTTCAAGCAAACATGAAATCATAGCCAACTGAAGTGGTGGAAAGAACGTCAAATCTGGAATTTCCAGAAAGACTTTTTTCTTATGGACAGAGAGACATAGGCATAATAACTTGTCTCAGTATTTATTAGTGTGTTTTTGCCTCGTAGACTTTGCAGAGGAATGATGCAACAGATCTTAGCAAATGCTCAAATCACTTCTGCTATTGACCTTGTCCTGCTATCATCTATCCCCAGGAAAGTTTTCTTTTGATGTACATATCATAGGCTTGTCTTCAATTTTAAGTAATATATTGAGGGAATGAAAAGAAAGCAGAGGAGTAATAACAAATGCGACAGTATTATATTTTCCCTTTAGAAATTTCCTGAACTGCACTTTTCTTTTGAAGCCGCAAGCTTTCTGGACATATTTTTTTAGAAGATGCCAGAAGATTCATACTCCTGGCTTCAGAAGCAGGTTTCCTGGCCATACAAACGTGAGGGCTGGGTTTTATCCTCGCTCAGCAATCCCCTTTCCCCCGCCGCCCGCAGCCCCGGGATGAGCGGTGCGGGATTGTGTAGTTTGCGCACGGGGGGAGCAGATCCCCATCGCCTCGCCAAGCATGGATGAGGGAGCATTTTGCTGCAGCTATTGGCTTGAAGTGTGTTTTGTCCTGCCTAGCTGACACTGCTCCGTGTGTCAGAGCATTTCATTTTGGGAAAAGGAGGTGAATCTCACCAGCTCCACTCCCGTCTCTCACAATATCTCCTCTCAGGAAGGATATTCACTGAATTTAGCTGTTTGTAACTACCAGTGAAAATACTTTTCCTGACACTGTCAAACTCTTTCTGAAAGCAAAAGCTGCTATTCTTCTGACCCAAAGAGGCTCCACACTTTAGGCAAAACCCACATTTAGTAGTACAGAATAGAATTTTAAATTTCAACAAACTATTTTTCAGTCCTTAGGCTCTCGTCTCCATGGCAACCGGGGACATTTGGGAAAATCTTGAAACTATGGAGTAGACATACACTTTATATTTTATTAATGCAATATTTCCTAAAGGAAAGTCCAGGTGACTGTGAATTCCTTCTTTTCTCTATACCTAACTTGGCCTCATTTTCTAATGTTTTCTTGTTATTGCCCAGCTCTCCTCCAACCTCAGCACAATTCAAACAGAGCCCTCTCACTTTTCCTTCCCTAGATATCTTTCTGTTAGTCTAGTCTCAGATTCAGGAAAACCTTAACTTTTCTCCTGCTGAGTTACACACTTTGTAATCTTTTTTCAGCTGTCCATACATACAATCCCATGCAATGTATGCAATATAATCTAGATCTTGAGGGTTCTTCAGGCACTTAAGCTGTCTGGAATGAGAGGAGAAAAGAGTTCTCATCCAAGTTTTCATTCTTGTGTGTCTCAACTGCTGCAATTTCCACCCCTGTGGCCTAAATGCCATATGTCTTCACTTCTATCTGTTCAAATTTTTCTGCCAAAATAACTGTTTTGGCTCATAGATTCCTGGCATCAACTCCCTCATTTATCTCAGCAAGCTCCTTACTGAGTACAAGATATTTTATGGGTTAGCCATTTTATTGCTACCATAGTCAGCAGTATCAGGGCTGAAGGCTGGATGGTAAAAGTGACAATTCGAACAATATGAAGGAGAACAGCAGCACCATTTTTTAATGCATACAATCATATTCACTATTCCTGCTCCTGTTTGGCTCAGGATCAAGATGGAGTGCAGGTGTTGCCTTTCACCCTTTTCCCTTTTTAGACCTGTGAACACCTCGAAGGTATAAAGAAGATTACGTGCTATTGCCTCAGATTAAAATTACTTTTCTTTTTCAGAATGAACTTCCAGCTTATTCTTCCCTCCTTACTTCAAAATATCAATTATCTCTCACAGTATCTAAACTGGAAGCTCTGCGGAACAGAAATGTTTTTCTATATTTTTGTAGGATAATTTTGCAGAACATGATGCAGCAGTAAAGCTTGAACCTGTAGGTGTTAATACAAGGTAAATAGACATCTCTAACCAAGAGAAAAGGGACATTTGCATCACTTAGGACATTTGCTAGGAAAATGATGAAGTCAGGTTAAAGCAGATCAACAGAGATGGATCCCACAAGATAAAATTTTGGATCATTTACCCTGTTGCTCCCTGTTGTTCCAGAGACACCAGAATAGCTGTTGGATTTTAACTGATGTAATTCTTTGAGGTGGTTTTTTTTTGTCGTTTTTTTTTTTTTTTTTTTAATTTTTTCTCCTCTATATATTTGATTTCTTTACTAAGGACAGGGAATCATGGCTGGGAATACATATTCTGCTTTTTAACCCATTCATTATACAACAGGTGAAAAAAAGAAAATGAAAAAGTTCACTTAGAGATAAAGAAAATTATAGGAACACTGGATTATAAGCATTCTATTTTTTCATGATATATTGCATTCAAACTTAGAGTGCAGCTCTGCAATACTGCTTGGGGCTATCAGTATTAACTGATGTTTCATGTGATTGCATTAGTTATCTTTTTTTTTTTTAAATAAAGTTAAATATATTTTTGTTAGTGCACCATCAGATAGCTAATAAGGTATGAAAAATGTCATCAGCTTAGCCTCAGAAAGATATCTTAACTAGTGAAATATAAAATTCTGAGCTCTTTTAAGCATCACCTGGAGAACTGGGAGGCATCTTGTCTCTCCTTAATTCACAAATCTGAAATTAAATATCCTGCAATACTTGAATAAGCAAATAACGAGTGCTGCTTATGTAGTTAGCTCATAGATATGGTCACTGCCAGAACGGGCAAGAAAGAAGAAGCAGAAGTGAGAAAAAAAGTGAAAAGATATTAATGAAATTTCAAATGCAAAGGGAAAAGTCATCATACACTTTAAGTAAAACTATGGAATTGGGGCTTTTTTATCTCTCTTTTTTTAATCTAAAGTCATCTAAAGATGACTTTGTGTACAGAAATGTGTCATCTCAATAGATAACTCCAGCCAAGAAACTTGACCTGCACAGATAAACATGTATATCCAAAGAGACCTCCAAGAAAGACAATGGGATTTCATAGAGGTTTTGTAAGAAGAAAGTTACATGACAACTTAGTTAAGTTTTGGCAACATTCTGTACAGCTTTATAATTAATACTGTCTATTAAACCTCTCTATCTCTACTTACAGGTACATACACAACCACAAAGAAAAAGATTGGTCATTTGCAATGGTTCTTTGTTAAATATTGAAAAAAAATCTAATGTTAAGAGAAAACACAGCATTGTAGTGCTTTGAATACAGCCTATTTTAGGCAGAATAAACTTGCTCCAAAAAACACCAAGAATCAAGATTCCACTCTATGCAGTCGAACTTAGCTCCCCTTGTTTAATATGAACCACCATATGAAAAGTTACAGGGGTAGCCAGTGGATGAACCAAAAATTGCAAGCTGACAAACCTTCAGACACAGCTGACATTCAAACATAAAGGAAAAAATATATTTTCAAAACGTTGACTGGAGATCTACTCAATCAGAATTGCAAATTTAGTGAAAGATTTGGAATAAATTATGCCACATGGGATTAATATTTTCTTGAATTTGGCCCTGTGTTTCTGGATCTCCATCTCTATCATTTACAACAATTCTTGGTAAATATATATCAGAGGCAAAGATATATCAGAGATGGGGGGAAAAAAGGTATATAAAATCTTTTGTTACCTTTACTACAACAAATCTCTATCCTATTTAACAGCCCTTATACAAAAATAAGGAAGTTTCCTCTACTTTTTGAATAAGAGTAGGAATAAGGTCAGCTCTTTTACTTCCTCTGTTCTTCAATAATCCATTGCTTTCTTGTCCACTTTTACATTATATCTCAGGTGAAACCTCTATTTATTCTTCATGACCTAACCCATTTTTTGTCCTTACAATTATCTAAGTACATTATATGTACAAGTAAAGCATTTGGGGAGTGAAATCTTATGAAAAGATGACAGAACAAGAAAAAGCATACTTTAATCTGTGAGCCAGATCCTCCACAGCTACCTCACAGCAGAGCTGTAGAATTAAACAATAACAATTCTGTACAACTGTCAGCAGAGTTTCACCTTTCCACTTTCCTTATGTTTTCATCAACAAAACCATCAGCAATGATATTATAAGTAGTTTTTTTATGAAAATTGAGAAAAAGAAACCCTCCAACCCTACATAATTCCTTAGAATTCATTATTCATTATTCATTAATTAATAATGAATAATTATTAGAATTATAATATTCTAATATATTATAATATTATATTATAATGTTCTACTATATTATAATATTATAATATTCTATATTCATTAGAATAATATTCATTAGAATATTATTCATTAGAATAAATTTTTTTAAAAAAAGTACTCTCTCTGTATATGGATATAGTTAAACAAGTTATTCCTACTTCTGCCTTTGGACATAGTCACACGTTCTATGCACTCCTTTATAGGCACAAAGTGACTTATAAAGTAAGGATGTTTTCAATCTCTGTGACTTCACAGCCCTAAGGTGCATGCCCAGATGTATGCAGACAGCCCCAGTCCCACATCTTCTGTCTTTTCTGCTTTCCACAGGTTTGCATCACTTGACCATTACAGCTTGATGGATTGCATTTCAGCTTCTTGTATCTCAGATGGGTAAGAACCACCTCTCTTATTTATGAAATCTCAGCTTAGTATTTGGATATGCTAAGATCAATGCATTTAGTGCTGATGTTTTTTATCACTCCCAGCCATGAAAACTTCAGCTGAAGAAAACCTTCTGCTGTAAGAAGGACTGTTAGGTGTCGTAATTGAGACACAAAACAAAATCTCTCTACTATCTAGGGTAGGGACTAGCAGGTTGCCACATCAATAAGGTGGAAAAAGAAGAAATAAAAGCCTTCTGTTCATAAATGATTGTGGGGCTCCACTCTTCTGTCTTTGGCAGAAATATCCTGGAGTGAGTTTGCTGTGCTTGATGATGAGAACTTGGCCATACCATCTGCTTAGTGTGTTTGCCAGCTTGATGTGTTTGACTCCAGCCAAACACAGACTTATGCAGGTGAAGAATATGAGCAACCTGATCCATCCAGCTTCAGTGAGCAGTGCTGCAAAGCCATCTGTTGGTATTTTGCTAAAGACCTGGATGTCTGCATCTACCCCATGGCTTGTGGTTTTTGCTCCCTGCAGGGAAAGCATCACCTCTCTTGACCTGCTGGCAATGCTCTGCCTCATGCAGCCCAGGAAGCTGATGGCCTTTGTTGCAAGACAGCACTGACAGGACATGGTCAACTTGGTGTCCACCAGGGACCCCAGGTTGTCTTCTGACCATCTGATTTTCATCCAGCCAGCCCTCTGCCTTCCTGTTTCAGCCCATTCTTGTCCAGATGTGGCACTATGAATTTCCTTTTGCTTGAAATTTTCCTTCCACTTCCTTCACAGTAATGCAGTAAACTGTTAATTAATTTTTACCACAAAGACCTGTGCACAAGTGATGAGCTGAACATAAGAAACAGTATCACAGCAATGCAGGAGGAAAGAGAAAGAAATTTCGGAGTAGCTTTGTGAAATGCCAGCAAAGAACAGGGTCATGTTACTAAAAACCAGCGACAGAATATTCTTCATTCAGCTTATAACCTTCTATCATAAAACAATGCATGTGCCAAAGGAATTGCAGGACACAGGCCAGCAATATTCTTTCTACTTTGCAAATTTCATGCTTGAAATATGTCCTGATTTTAAGAAAAATGAGTACTTATAAAATGTTCACTTCACCAACTAAGTGTTCATTCATATTTCACATGCATTGTAAGCAGAGCTGACAACAGCAGCTAGAAGTAGAATCTGAGTCACTTTCTGTGACTCTAGTTATAAGACTTTTAGCCTCAAGGCTCAACTTTTTTCTTTAATTTTTTTTATTTCTTTTTCCTACGTCACTTAACATATTCCTGCTTCTTCCATGAAATAAACTAATTTTGACAAAGGTTTCATCCTGATATGAGAGTATTCAAATTGTTCTCTGAAAGAATATCCTCCTATTCTAAGCTGCAAGCTTCAAGAATCTCAGTTCACAGGTAGCAATGTGTTAGAATTTGGATAATCTCCAGCATTAGATACTGCTCAAAGATATTCCCTGAAATTAATCCTCTTAGATATGATGACTCCTTTGCCACAGAGTCTCAGAAGTGAGAACAGGGACCATGGCAACACAAGAGAGATTGAAACCATTTTCTGGAGTATAACAAAGAAAAACATTTTATCCCAGACATCATGCCTCAAAATAATCATGTAAACTTAAAAAGACCCCTCCTTCCTGTCTTCATATCAGAAGGACACAGATAAAAGATATCTGCAGTCATTAAAGAAGTATTTTGCCCATTTGCTGCAGTCACTTCACACCTTTGGGCATTTAAGTGTATTCTGGAATAAATCAGAATGAATGTCAGTTGACACCAAGCTCTACAGAGTAAGATCCATTACAGGAAATAAAGAATCCAATATTGACTTCAGGTACAAAAGCAGAATCATCAACAACTGGTTTATAGGACAGTTATCCAGACAGTAAATATAGAAATGCCAAGCATTGCCAGGTCAACATGAAACTTATCTACACAGGAACATACAGGCATTTAAAAACAAGAGTAGCAAAAAAAGAAAAGCTCAAACTAAACTTAAAAACAATATCAACAAAGCATTTGCAGATTCTCTTCTGAGTACCTACAAAACATTTACCTTTTGGAAAGTTTCAGTCCTAAATACTCAAAGGTTCTGGCCCACTCTGGGTTCCAGTGAGCACTGAATTTCTCAATGGATCAAAGCTAGCAAAATATTCCTTTATGGCAGCCAATCCCACTGACTAGCTGTAAGGAGAGAAAGAACCACAGCAAATGCTGTATTTGTGCCCTTGAAGACAAGTTCATTAATTTCCTATGTGATTAGAAGGAATAACAGAGATGAGATAGAATTATAGCTGGACATAGTTTAAGTTACAGTTTAAGAGTTTGCACTTTTAGTGTCAGATGACTTAAAAATAAAAGTATTGATTACAAATATTCCACAGGAATCATGCTGAAGTTCTAATGCACATGGCTGAAGGAAGAGCAAGTAGCAACTTTAATTAGTTAAAAAGTGCTCCTTACCACAACTACCTGTAGGGAAGTTTAAATTACAAGCTTCTACCTAAAAAATAGAACTGACGCTCTAAATCAGTTCCACACAACACATTGACATGGCAAAAATGTCTCAATATGTTTCCTGGAGATGATTTAAGAGAGACTCCACCATGTATTTCAGGAGGCACAAACCCAAAGAGAATAGATTTAGAGTGTTCCAAACAGTATTTCCCTCTGAACTCCCTCCCTGCATTTCCCTCTAAAGTCTGTAATGCTCTGCATTAAATATTAGTCTGTTGGTGGCTCAGAGCATCTGGAGAAATGATGGCACGTGTCTTAATGTGAACCATTACCAATCAACCAAAGCAACCCCCAAATTCATCAGGTATAAAATATAATTCATTAGGAAACGAGCCATATATTAAAACAGCAGTGTTAGGTTTTCTAAAGAAACAGGAATAGAATAATTTAAATAAATCAGAATGAAGGAATCAGACAATTGAATTTTCTTCTCTGTTTTGCTGTTTTTTTCATCTTCAGCTTAGTTTTCCTATGTAACTGTTTTGCCAGTAAAGCACAATGATTCATTGTGGCTGGCAGAGATTAGGAAATTGTTCACCTAGAAGAAAGGGTGGTATCCTGTGAAACACACTCACAGGATTTCCAGTAACACTTTCACGACATTCAGTGAAGCCATTTCTAATGTTTTCCTTACTTTCTTTTAAATCATTTTCAGTCCAAGAATTTCCAGGGCAACATAATCTTGAAATTTCATGAAATCACTTCGAAAGAAGTTTCTTGTCAGAACTCTTTTCAAAGTACTACATCTGTGAAAAACAAAACACCATCTCAATTGAGTCAAGATATGAAGCCAAAAGCAGTTTTCAGTCTCAGAAAAAAAAAAAAAAAAGCACAATAAACAGTGAAATGTATCAAATAGTTGGAATGGAAGAAATAATGATGAAAAAAATCCATCTTTAGTTTATATCCAGCAGCTGTCTCCATATAAATCCACCTAGATACCGAATGCAACTGAAGCATCGGGAAAAGAAGTTTTGCCTGAGAAGGGAGATTGAGCTTTTCTGGTAAGAACCTTTCAAATAATGGACAAGCAAGATAAGCAACAACTTATCTTCAGTTCAAGCAGCAGAGAAAGCTTTGATCTCTGCTAAAGTCTGAGTTTGGGCCTCTCTACTGTGAGTAGGTTGGCACAAGCAAAGACAAGGATCTTTTATTATAAGAGACTGTTGAGGCCCCTGAAGGGCATCATGCTGAGCTCCCGGCATGACTGAGCAAGCAGAACAAGCCTAGGCACTAATTCCTTGATGGGATCTGGGAATGGGACCTAAAGGGAACCACGGATCACAGACCATGATGTGGATATCAAAATAAATACTGTTATATCTAGGCACTCATTCCAAGGTCCCAATGACTTAGCAAAAACTAGTGCAGCTTCAAGAACCTCATGGACTACAGCAGCAAAGGGAATTAATATTTCCAAACTCCCAGGAATGGTCTAAAATTTCTAGGAAAATCCCACATTTCCAGAACTGGCCTCTGAGAAATTTTAAATATGTCAGATAAGGGCAGAGGAAATATTTTAGTGATTGAAATTCCTCAGAATAATCAAAATCTAAAAGATGTACAAATGAATGGTTTAGAAGGTACAGCCATAAAAAACAGTTATATTTTAATTTACAGTCTTGGCTACAATAAGCAAAGAAGTTATATAGTCTAAAAATCTGAGATTCCAAAGAAATCAAGAAGAGATTCACTTTTGGCTTATCTGTGGCCAGAATTTCACTCACCAGGTGGCAAGGAGGAGTTTCCAGAATGTACTGCAGTGTAACTGAGTCAGGCAGCCACATCTTCCCAATCCTTTGCCACCCATTTCTCACATTATTGCTGCTATTTCCACTAAAAGTTTTCCCGAATCAAAGTTTCCTCTAACTGCATGACCCTTCTTGAGTATGAAACACATCTAAATAAGATGACATATTTAGATGGTAGGTGAATCCTTAATGCCACTACCAACATCTTCAGAGAAGGGAAAATGTTGTTTTATTCTTAAAAGGAAACCAAAATACCAACTGATAAACTGGTCAAACAAGGCTGGATCACAATTTATTTCTGACCTTTTAATGTCTTCAGTTCTCAATGATTTTCTGTCATTTCTGCCTTGCTTGGACCCGAGACCTGCCCCAGAGGTGTCCAGCTTTATGTGGCTACTTAAATTTCAGCTTCCATTTCCAAGATTTGAGGATAAGTAATTAATTGTTGCTGAGAAACCCTAGGGTTTATCAGCTGTCCAGGTCTACCAGGCTGGAGAAAGCCTTACATCTGGAAATTTTGTTGTACTCATTCTGCATGAGACAGAGTTTTATATGATAACTTGGTTAGAGCCTCCTGCTGTCACTGTCACTATCAAAGGCCAGGACGAGCCCCTGCCTGGTGTTCTGCTAGGCAGCCCCCAAATCACTTTCATTTTAAGCTTACCATTCTATGTTGAAATGAAGCAGAACAGACTCATTTAAAAACCCACTAAATATACACAAGGAGTAACTCCCATATTATTACATTCCTCTAGAAGTTTGACTGGTTGTTATCTGAGAAACACATTTTGTTCCTGTGTGCCCACCTAGTGCACACACAATGCTGGTAGTGCATGGAAAATTCCTCCACTGATGTTTATGCTGCCAAGTGTTTTATCTCTTATCACTTTGCTTTTTATTTTTCTATATAACATCTCAGCAGCTGACAAAGCACAGATGCTGCAGGAAAGTAAAAAGAGCTATTTGAAACAGAATTCTGCATTTTTATGTGCTTTAAAACAGCCATTTATAAGGAAGCATTAAACACTGCTAAGAAAAATGCCTCTTTGAAAGACAGACTGGAGCCCATACAGGTACAGGTGTGTACAAGGATTACATCAAGATAACAACAAAATGCTTCAACAGTATGCCCATAGTTTAGAAAAAGAAAAGAAAAAAAAAAAAAAAAGCCACACATCCATCAAGCCTGTTGTTTATCCAAAGCAGTTATTGCCCTTGAGTTACATTTCTAGACCTTATTGAAGAACAAGCGATACATTGTTAACGTTTAGATCAATAAACAATTATTGTTCTTTGTGAGATGCTGAAAGGGGCTTTAGAGACTTTACAGGTAAGAAGCAGAATTTACCAGCGCCTGTCAAACAACTGCAACACGTTCTTTCTCCTTCTCTCTGTGTCTTGCTCTGGCAGAGGCCACTGGTCTGATCCCAGCCAGCTCCTTGCCCCGTGGTGTGAATTCCCACGGGATCAGCAGGAGGCTCAGCTGCTTCCAGTGGCAAGTCTGGCTGTGGCAAGGGTTTTGAATGTTTTGTTTGTTGTTGTTGTTGTTTGTTTGTTTGTTTTTCCCTGCAGCTCCCCAACAGCCATTATTCACCTCAACTATTGCTTCATCAGTTTGTAATGATTTCAGCTTTTAAATAAAATAAGGAGATCAACAGACAAGTTTGCCTCCTTGCAAACACATAAATAATGCTGCATAGTAGAGTGTTTCTTCTCAACTGAAAAGCAGAACAAGCCCTCCGCTTTCTTTAGAACTGTTGTAATTAACGCTGCCAGCCACAAACATTTTGTAAATAATGAATGGCCCGAAATCCCAAACACTGTGTCTGTTTCCCCTCTGCATCTCCACAACCTCCCATTTTCATAGTGGCCCACTTACAGTGGTGTTTGTACAAAAGGCTCCCAGAGTGGGACATTTTAGCCCTTACTGATAATAAGGTTATCGATCAGCTGGATTTGCTAACCGCTGTAGTGTCATCCTGTTCCTTTCTCATTTTCTCACTTGCTTAAAGAATCTTCTGAAAGCCATCCCCTCCCTCTGCCTTGTTACTGCCTTTACAAGGCTTAGTTTGATCAATTGCAGCAGGAATGAAGCTTAGATTCATAAGTGTGGTAGGATCTATAAAACAGATCATAAATTGTTTCTGAGGGAGTTTAGTAATGATAGTTTGCTAACACCTTCTACTACCAAATACTCTCTTGTCTGATTTTTAGAACCACAAGAACAACTGAATCCCAGAAAACCTTGATAACACTGTGCCACCAAAACCAGTTACTGTGAGCTGAGTAGAGTATGAGAATAATTGATGCTCTCTGCAGATCATTGGTGCTATTAAGATAGCAGTCAGTGCCCTCAGACTAGATTCTGCTTCCCCTTGTGATACATCTCGTTGGTTGCACTCAGGTGCTCCAGGGCAAGCTCATGCAAACAAATCAGTGTTTCATAAAGACGCAGCAAATTTAACTTGAAACTTTGATATCAAAGTGCTATACAAGCATTAAAAGCCGAGTAAATGGTATATTGTGTGAACAAAGCAACAGAAGAGCAGGAAGATCATGTTTGGCTGTTACAAATGATTTTGCAAAAGCCCTGGATGAAAACCAAGGAACCCGCAATAATATGATCCCAACCTCTGAACATGGAGTGACAACTGCTACATTGCTACCTAAGAATTATTCACCTTGCATCAGTCTAAATGCATTAATGTGTTTTCTCTTATACCCCATCTTTTGAGATTAAACACATTTCCTGTGTGTTGTATATGTGTAGGTAACCTTGTGCTCTTTTTTCCTCAGTTTGTTTCATGGGCAGTGAAGTGTGGACCTACTGGATCTGCCATATCAATGCTCAATATCTTTCACATAAAATGTACACGAAACAGTAAAGACCAGCACACTCTTTACAACACAAACAATAAACTTGTGGTAGTAACTATCTCAATAAATAAATATGGAAAAGAATATGAACAGAATTTCCCCACATATATGTTTTTAAAACATCACAGGTTAGCATCAACTTCCCCATCTCTCTATCACTGTCCTACAACAATCAGTTAGATTAACAAGATTAAAAGAAATTATAAAAATAATAAAGATGAAATTAATTCTGTATTGGGGCTTTAGAATCCTTCCTTGGATCATTTTAGAGGTTCAGAAAAAAATCAATAAGAACTCACTCAAATGGTGCAATTTCTCTAATGGTCATACGTGCTCCTCATGCAGCCACTGGAACTGACGAATGAGATTAAAAACCAACAAGCAAACAAAAAAACTCTAAAAATATTTTTAGATTTGATAAGAGATCTCAGATGTTACTAACACCACACCACAGAGTTCTGTCTGAGCAGGCTACATCTGTTATGATAATACTGAAAATTGGAAACAATATTGATGATGCATAGACTGGGAAGAGACCCAGCCTTACTCCTTTGTTAAACCACACATGCATCAGCCTAACAAGAATGCACCACAAAATTTGGGATCAAAGTGCAGCTTTCATTCCTCTCCACTTCAATTTGCTCTGAGTCATCAGCTTTCCAATCCACTTCTCTTCCATATGAGAGAAGAGCCAGAGGTATTTTGGAAATATCCTTGTGATAGATTCAAAGAAAGGAGCAAGGATAAACCAAGGTACATTTCCTGAGAAATTCTGAAAAGACTAATAATTTCAGTAGTGGAGTTACCACACACAATTGCTCAAACCAGTTCAGGATAACATTATGAAATGAAGCAAGCCAAAAATTAAAAAAAAAAAAAGAAAAAAAAAGAACAAAGAGAAAACCTACATAGCATACTCTGAGGCAGTATGCTTTTACTTCGTAACTTACCTATGAATTTTAATTGTTTTTAAAATACTTTCTACATTTCTGTAGAAATGTAGAAAATCCTTGCACTTTGTCATCTTATCTTCCCTACTGAATTTTTTGCTTCCTAACTGCTCTGTAATAATCACTTCAGAATACCTTGAGGAATGATAGCCTATCACCATCATTAATTTATTTGATATATTATTATTGAGTTCTAAGATGATTTTTGAAGCATGAAAATAGCACAAATGGGCAAATGATCACTGAGAAGCACATTCAGCTCTTCAGGTTATGACATAGGATTTGTTTCTCAACAGTCACAGGGAAATTGTTTCCAAACAAGACTGAGACTTGCAACATCTGCTGTATACATCAGAAAACAACTGAACTGAAAGAGAGCATTTAGTTTTGGGCAGATTAAAGGGTTCTTTTTCAGATTTTGGTGTGTATTTCACATTTACTGTTTATGTACCTCAGAGCAGATTTGGAAGTGTATTTCTGCTCCCAGTAGGCAATCCTTTAAAACTTCTAACAGCCACGCTTGCTGCTGTGACTGCTGTCAAGTATTTGGTTTTCTATCAACTAAGCAGAGCATCAAGTCAAGTTTCCTTGCTTCATGAGGCTCTGTATCATTTATACACCATTTAATGTCTTTTCTACTTGTCAATACGATAAGTGGGACAAGAGTGAATGCGTGAGAGTGTGTGTCTGACGCTTTTTGCAATGGGTAATTCAGAGTATCTTAAACATTTTAGGTGTATCAAGTAGAGCTTGACACGCTGCAACAAAATGAGAAGTCAGCAACTCAAAGATGCTTCACTAGTGTAAAATATCTATGACTTCTAAATGGTAAACTTTGTATTTTTTTTATAGATGACTTTTGGAAGCATATTCTTCAATCCTTTCTTTTTTCCATTTTAAGTGAGCTTAGGAAAGCATGACCCGTTGATTATACTTTATTCACTGCAGGCATAACTGATAGCACCATTTCCTCCTGCCTAAACAGAATTCCTATGGTACCAACTTCATATTTCCATTTTCAGAAAGAACAACTATTTCAACATACAGACTTTGAACTTATGATTTTTTTGGGTTGCTGTCTCATTTGACACGAGAGCTGTTGAAAAAATAATCACTAAATATTTTTTGCACGTTGCTTTAGCATGGAACATTTACTCCAAGTGTTTTTTAATTACCTTCTTCTCTAACTTTGGACTGAGACCCTTTCCAGCTGCCACCTGCCTGTGATGTGTCACCAGCAGGGGACACCGGAGGGAGAGCAAAATGCCAGCTCTGCTGAAATCACTGCCATCAGCTTTAACAAGGGTGTAACATAAGGTCGTCTCAAATAGCTGTCACAGCTGCCCTTTTCCTACTCACAGGCACGTGTAAGGGCATGAACTGTCCTGATAAAATCCCTGCTGTTTCAAATGAGGGCGAGAATGTAAGTTTCTACTAACTTATCCGAGAAATTCTTTTAGTTGAGGTCTTTGGTTTGCTACTTGTCCTTTTCATTCTTGTTTCTCTGACTTCTTCCCTCATAGCGAGATTCATTGTAACAAAACCGTGACACCATTACAGCTGCTAAGAGGTTTGTGGCATTTCCTTGTCTCTACTGGGCTGAGTTAGGGGAGCTTCAAGGTCGTTTTCATGATAAACCTGATCTTCCCCTACTCATCATTATCAGGGATGATAATTGGTTGTGGCAGCGAGGTGTCTGTGATAACCTCTTGCAAGATAAAATTCCCACCATATATTTCTTGATGGTATGACATCACAGAGACATGCCTACAGTGAAATGTGCATTATTAAATTTACACAATGCCTATTGCATTGTGTAAATTTAATAATGTACTACTACTATATCTACTCTCTGTTTAGATCAATGCCACAAATTTAAACAGCAGTAGGGGCAGGATTCCCAAAAGAATTGCTTGTAAATTATGCTCATAGAAAACAAAGGTTGTTCTTCTGCATTCCTGCTTCTCATTTTGAGAAGAAAAATAAGTTTAAATGTTGTTGTGAAAATATCCACTGTTTGTAATGCTTATAATTTATGAGAGGTCCATTTTTCTGACTTGGAAAATTGTGCCTTTCTGTTGGTGGTTGTTTCCATTGTAGGTGACCAGTCGTGCATTCATCAGTAGAACCATCATACCCTTATTTCATGGAGCAGTGGAGACACACTTCTCTGACCTTAAACCTAAAGAAATGGTGCATTTTCCCTTGTGCACTGAGATTAGGCAGGAAGATAAGCGAAAAACATCAAAATGTCTATCAATGCAATGAGAAAAGTACTGGAATAAGATTGAGTTCCCAAGGTTTAGGCCTGTTCTTCTTGCACCTCAAATTGATATAAGTCTATTCAAAGAAATAAGAACTGCTGCTAGAGAAAGTATTTTTTCTCTTTAAGGGCACAGATAGGAATTCAGATAGATGCTTTGACATTTTCTTAAAAATCAGTGGTAGCCTCCCAGACCAGGTTTCTTTACAGTTACACACTGGCAGAAGTTTTCTGAATGGTAGAAATCTAAATCAAGTGACAATATGTTCTATTATGACTAATACAAATTGTAATGACAGCCTATGGCAACAGAAAAATACAGAAAATAGTTTTCTACAGATGAATAAAAATTCACTTTTCCCCCAGTCTTTTGAGATGTGCACTTGAGCTCTTCATCTGGAATTTCTTTAAAGGAAATTGCAAGATCGAGAGATGTGATTGACCTTGACTTAGGGCAGGCATCTAAAATAAATCAGACTAATCACAGTCTGCTTCTCTCTAGCATCCAAATAGGCAATCAAGGCAACTAGCTAACAGAATTAACTGATATATTTCAAGCAATTCGAGAGAAAGTAATTTCACCGAGTCTTGGGAGTACAGCTTTTCAACTCAGTAGTTGTATCAGTCACAGCTTGGGCAGATATTCAAATATATTTCTCAACTTCTTATACCTGGAAGCAAGCATAAGAAGCCTCAAGCCTCTCCCATACAATATTACTGTACTGCAAAAAGAAATTTAAATACTGAGATTAATATCTGACTCTTTTGAGTCCTTCCTACGAGAATGCAGGCAAAATGTGCTGACTGACAAATTGAGTCTGCTGCAAAACATACAATTTTTCATCGTCACTGAAAAAATAATGAATATTTCTAATTAATCATTGATTTTCAACATCTGCAGATAACCACTTGGTGAACCAGAAAGCAGCCATAGAATGGATCACAACATCTAAATGTTGGTACATTCTCCCTGACACACAGAATCATAAAATGCTTAGGGTTAAAAGGGACTTTAACATCTTCTACTTCCGACCCCTCACCTTCTACCAAGACAGCAGAGTGGTTGCAACTTGCTCTTAGCTTAAAAGTGAGTCTCAGAAGACAAACAGGACTTTTTGGCAGATGGCGATTAGAGCTCTGAAAATCTTGCAGCAGGATATGTGCTCATATTATGGATGCTATGCACATTTATTTAGTTCTTTCCATATTTCATGGATGAATTCTGATTTGTCTGAGTTCTCTGTGTCATCTATATAAGCTACTCTTTCCTCCTGCATGGTCATCGGGATCCCACTTTTACAAAGTAAAACTGGACATTTGACCTCTGTTTCGTTTCATGGCAAATTTTTGATTACATTACAGTGACATGTTGGTGGGGTTATTTCTTTATTTATCAAGAAAATGGGAAGCTCCACCTGCTGCTGATGAAGTGCAGTTCATCTCCCCAGTACCACAAACTAATGAAGACGTATACAAAAACCTCTCTTCCACTCTCCACATGAGAAATAATTGAGATGAAAAGTGTAATTGCTCTGAATGTTTAATGGCCTTAAGGTGTGAAAAATTGCCCCCCAATTCCAGTGTGTAAATCAGTGGCTGACAGGCTCTGCTGGCTGAGCCAGCATGACCTGAGCTGGAAAGTTTTCTTAGGCCCTGAGACAAGAAAACCTGGATGAAGAAAGGACTATTTTTCCCTTGAAGCACAAAGTACATTTTTATGACCTTGAACATACCAACAGGAATGCAGACCAATGTGTGCAAATTAAAAAAAACCTAAGTCCCAATCAAAACATAGCACTTCACTGCCCATACTTCTTCTTCTGAGGAGACAGTGAGATAACAGACAGCATCTGACAGATACTCACTCACATTGTGTGATGTGTAAAGTGCAGCAACAGAAAAGTACAGAGATAGGGGTGCTGCAAAAAGAGCAAGGCAAATATTTCCAGCTGTTTCTCTAAAATGGACATCCAGGGGAAAACAGTGAGAAGAGGGAAAGAAATTGCTTGCAGCGAAAAGTTTCGTAAAATTACAGATTTTCTAAAAAATAAAGAATAATGATGCTTTTTGACCTGCAGTTAGCAACAAACTAATGATTATATAACTGAGAAAATGTTATGCTTTTCTTTAGAGGACATTCTAACATGAAAGACATGGTAAAAGAAGAAAAACCTACAAAATCAAAACAGCCTCTCCAGTTTATTTCCAAAATTACTTGCTTTTAAATAAACTTCAACACTAAAAGGCATTAAAGTTTTTACTAGCCTCTCTCTCTTGCATTTTTGCTCCTGCAAACTGGAGAAGTAAAGCTGAGGTAAGATTTTTTTCTCCACAACAGGATTTTTCCCCAAAGTACAGTTTGTTAATTGTAATCAGCTCTGTAAGATAGACACAAGACCAAAGATAAATCAGTCCTTGCTAAGAACTATTATTGCACTTCTCTCTCAATCCTGGACAATTACAGACACTGATATTTAAAATACATACAATATTAAATACAAAGGAAAAAAAAGACAAAAACCCAGTACTATTCTGAGTAATGAACAAATAAGGAAACAGTAAATGGTTATGAAGGTTTTAAATAGGCTAAAATTTGGTAAAATGTCCAGCAGGGCTTCAGGTTTGTGGTGGGTTTTTTGTTTGTTTGTTTTTGTTTTGTTTAATTTTGTTTTTGTTTTTGTTTTTGTTTGTTGTTTTTTTTTTCCTGGGATTTGTATTATGAGGGTAGAATTATTTATCTGTCAATAAAGATGATTAATGTTGGAGGCTCCCAACAAAATTCTCTTTTAACCTACTTTGAATTTTTTTTTTAATGAAATTTGGACTCTGGTCTATCTCTTCCCCAGGAAATATCCAATTTACCATGGGGCACCAAGATACATCCCAAACTTCACTTCCCAGGCTGTCCTCCCCTGCTCAGCCCCAGTGTGGAGCAATCAAGTCTTCTGGCTGTATAAGTTATATCAAAGATTAGTCACTCCTGATACTTCAAAAGAACCCCAAAACTGAACAAATCTTTTTGCTCTTTCAGGGTTTCAACATTCCAGACTCATAATCTCTTCCGGACTTGGCAGACTTCCTAGAAAATAAATGGCATTGCCTCACGTAAGGCTGAGCTGACCAAGGCAGCAGGAAGGGATTTTGGGACAG
Source organism: Chamaea fasciata (assembly GCF_029207755.1). NCBI lineage: Eukaryota > Metazoa > Chordata > Aves > Passeriformes > Sylviidae > Chamaea > Chamaea fasciata. The sequence goes on from NW_027094087.1 coordinate 8,639,042, forward strand.
ATGGGATTTTTTGCAAGGGAGGATCCATTAAACGCCATCCTTTCTTTGCCTTGGCACAGGGAACAGGATTCTGTCCCAAAGGACAAGAGGTTCAACTGAATACACATTTTAGGGGAAGGCAGGCAGAGGCAGGAGGGTACAAAGCCAGAGAAATTTCCTTCTCCCTCCCCTTCCCCATGGCCAACAGGAAGAAATTATTTCTGGCAAGAAGAAAAGTTTGGTCTTATTGGGGTGTTTCCAACACAGGAGTGTTTGCAATGCAGACGAGAACAGTAAAATGCACTGTTTGGAAAGAGACTCCTTTTCCAGGTAAAATAATCTCATTTTTACTGCTAATTGCCAGAGTCATGGTGAACAGTGTGAAATTGCCCATCAATACCCAGTTTTCCTCCCTCATGGTTTATTTTACTGCTACTGTACTGCAGTTTTATTAACACAATTATTGTAATACTGGACACATCATTGTCACAACATTTTAAGCCTGTGTTAAACAAACACACTGAAGACTTGTTGATTCCAAATATAAACCAGCCATTAATATGAGCTGAAAACTGAAAAAAGACAAAACCTAATAAAGTAATCATATAGTTTTGAGGCAGGACCCATATTTCTGTTTTGCTGTAAAAAAACAAGGATGGGGTGTTTATCTAGACTAAGTGGATCCAAATCCTACAGCCTTTGGAATATATGACAGTATTTTTGATTTTTCAAGACAAAATAATTTCTGTTACCAAGTGTCAGCTATGAAATATATGAAGAAAAGCAACATGGCAAAAGGGACATGGCTGCCAGGAATTACAACACAGACCCAAGTGTCCTGTTTGACTTAACTGATTTTAATTAGAAATAAAGTGGTATGAAGTATCCATGAATTCATAACTTGTAAAGCTAAAATGAAGGGGGAAAACAAAAAAAAAGACAAAAAAAGACAAAAAAAAAAAAAAAAAAAAAAAAAAAAAAATCAGTTGCTTCCTTAGGGTAGCAGTCTGAACTTTTTCCAGGGGTGTATTTCGTATTCAGTACAATGCTATGAAGCAGATGAGCCTAGCAACTTACAGACAGCAGAAATTACTCTCCTCTATATTCAGTTAAAAAAAAAAAAAAAGATTGTCTATATAAATGCTGCACCTCATTATCATAAGGATGATAGCTATTTTAAAAACAAACGGAAAAATCCCCGTGCGGGCATCTTACATGCTTATTTAAAATGTTCAGAACGTAAGGTATTAAAGAAATCTCAGCGAGCACCACTAAAATTAAAGCAGGAATATTAAATTCCATGGCTAAATGGTTTTGTAAAATATTTTTTTGACACTTCAGTTTTGGCAAAGAAAATATAAATGCCCCTGAAGAAGCACCTTAATTTATGACAACTCATTCATGGAATTAAACAAAGGATCCCTGGGAATACCACTCCCATTTGCAGTGATACAGTATACAAGGAAAGCATAAACCGATTTAGAAAGTCTGCACTTTCCCTTAGATGATGAGTGTGTATCAGCTTTTTCTTGACCATGCAGCATGTCAGAAAGCACAACGGTAGCAAAAGGAAATGAAAGAAATCTGTCATGGTGGTTGTAAGTCATGCAAGAGTGAAGCCAGATGGATGTGAGCCAGTCTCTTTGCAATGACCCTTCTTCAGACCCTTCTGCCACCACCGCTGATGTAACTGTATTCTGTCCCAAGATAAATGATTGTCACTGATAAGATGAAATAAATAGACATTTAGGTACCTGATTGAAATTCTTGATTGAAATTCCCTCTACTTTCCTTTTTTTTTTTTTTTTTTTTTTTTTCTTGTTTGGTTGCACTGTTTAATCACTGATTGATGGATTGATTTGAAAGCAGGGTCAGTTTCTGTCTTTGCCTGGGGTTATCTACCTGACAATATGGGCTCAACCATAGCTGGAAGCATCTGAGATCTTCTGACCTGTATTAAGATTTGAGACTCTTGCATTCCTGATTCTCATAGTAATGAGATAGCTAGATACAAACAATACTCATTTTTTGTACAGATAGATACACTCCACCCTCATTATTAAACTATTTTCAAAAGCCAAGCATATTGAATGCTATAACAGCAATGCCAGCTCTCATGGTTTAGTCATGAGGCACACGAGTTTTTTGTTTAAATTTGATGTTCTCATGATCTCAATATTTTTCATGCAAATCTTGTTATTTCTGCATCCTTTCACACTCTAGCTTAAATTGCTTGTCAATTGTATTGCTCTCCTTGAGTGCAGTGCTTCCGAGCTTCAGTGGCATGATTTTATACATCTATTTATAACTATTAGTTTAGGTTTTTAACTCTTAAAAAAGATGTAATACATCATTCAGAATCTCTTAACGGAGCCAGATGAGTTGGAAGCCATATTTTGGCTTTGTTTTGGGGAACACTAATGCAGAAAGAGTTTAATTATCAGTATTGAAACGATCCCAACTGCGGGGCTCAGAAGAACTGGTAAAAACAGACAAAACAGAGAGACAACACACAGGAAGTTAATAACAGTGTTGTGTTTCAAATATATCTCACTAGAAAGAGGAGAAAATGCATTTTTTCTTTTCTACACCTCAAAGCAGAAGGGTCTCTGGTGCTTAAATTAGCAGCAACACTTCTTCCTCCTGCTTTTGGAAATTCTCTCTCCCTATCCATCCATCCTGCTGGGTTGGTTCCTTAACTCTGAAACATCACAGTCTTTCATGTCTGTGAGACTAAGACCACAGCCCATATGCCTAAGTCATGGAAATGTTTTTCCCTCTCTAAGCAAGGGGTCATTAAAAGACTCCAAGAATCTGCCAGTCAACTAGAGCTGACCAGAACGGCTCCAAGAACTCGTTCTCCCAGGAAGGACTGGCAGTCAGCACAGCTCTAGATTAACAAAAAATCTCTCCAAAAGAGAAACGGAAGTTTGATATACTCACACTCATACACACAGAGGCCCCAACAATAAATCATCCTCTCACACAGAACAAACAATTTTTTTAATTAGAAATGCTCTAAATGAATTAAATCATTGATGAAAAAGGGGACAGAGCAAAACTAAAAAGCAATAAAATTGCTGAGTGTCAACAAGGGATAAAATATGGCATGTTTACATATGGGCCAGAACAATTATTCCACAGGCTGCTTTTAGGCATGTGTAAGCACATTCTTTGTACAGATAACCAGAAAGACAAACAGAATATTAAATCAAAGCACATATCATACCCCTGTCTAGGGGCAGATTGTCCACTGGATAAGTGTAGCAAAAGCTCAGTACCTCAGGAAAATTCTTTGTCCTTCACTGCAGTTTTGGAAATAATGAAGGTTAGAAATTGTAAACCTAAAACAGTCAGAGGTCTTCTTGATTTGTTCCTGAGAGGAAGGAAAAGGCACTAAGTCTGAACATATTAACTTGTTTTGAATGACTTCCATCAAAATGATTTGTTTGGAATAAAGACACCAATGGTCCCTCCTCCAGGGCTTCTCATAAGGGCAGGCAAAAAAAAAAAAAAAAAATTATTGAGGCACAGCAGCCAGGGCACATGCAGCCCAGGCTTAGGATAGGGCTTTCTCCCCATGAGAAAGGGAGATTTAGAAGAAAAGAGCAGAGGATAACCAAAAAACAGGAGAAACCTTTTAAAGTTAGGGGATATTTGCTCCTTCCACCACTGGAGCTACAAGGGGGTAAGAGGGGTGGTGGCCCTGTCTCTCCTTTGCTCAGGTTCCATTCAGTGCCAGCAGTGCTGAAGCCCGAGGTGATACTGTTCTGGCCTGTGACACCTTTGCTGAGGCTCCTGGATGTGTGGCTGTCTCCTCTGGCTCTGCTGGAGGAGAAAGGGAAGTGAAAACCCAGCTGCCTTCATCATCCAGGAAAGAAATAGGACAAAAGCGGAGCAATGTAGCGTGACGAAGAAGGGGTGCCTGCTCAGTCAGCTGGGACAAAGGCTTGTAGAAATCTGTCAGAAATATCATAAGGAAAAGTATAGAGTTATTACCATTTCTATAGCCCTTAGGATCCTCTGGTGGCAGAACATTTTCAATGATTGTTTCTGTTTGGTGGAATCAATTATCCCCTGATAGATTCTCCTTCCAAGCTTAAGATTGCATTTAAAAACTCATCTGCTTTCTGAATTCTAATTGGATATGTTTTGAACTGTAGATTTTTGGGGTGAATATTTTGCTTATGAATCTCTTTATATTTCAAAGTGGTTGCCAAGCCCATTTACGTGTCTGCATGGTAAAAACTGTTCTACATGCAGCACACAATTTAACTTGGGTATCTGGTTTATTAAGCATGGTTTGATATGCTATGCAAAGTGAGAAACAAAAAAGACAAAGCTGAGAAAATTGAAGATCATTAATGTTTATGTATTTTAAAGTCACACTTGTGCCTTGGAACCTTGATTTATTATTTCAATAGATATTCAGACATGCTAGAAATAGTATTATTATTAGTTTTATTTCAGACAACAAAGTGAAAATGGAGGGGAAAAACTGGGCAATAAAGGATAAAATTGCCCTGTTTATTTTTTCATTGTTGAATCAAGCAGTCCTATATGTAGCTGACATGTGCATAGTACAATTCCTTCTAGAGGATATTTAAATGCTTCATAAAATAAGTATAAATCCCAAATGACATACTAATGCCTTCTTTAGTCAAACAAATCACATTGAAAGTTAGTGGGCATTTGTCTGGCTAATTAGAGAAAAAAGCAGCTGATCTGGACCGTGTTCTGGAGGAGGACACCAGGCTTGACCTGTTTGTGCAGATGCTGTCACACTGGAGTGAGGTGTGCCTGGCCTTGCCAAAGGGCTCTGCCTGAGAGGCACTTTGGAGCCCAGGTGAAGCTGCAGTTGTGGACAAAGCCTTCCCACCATCTTCAAATAAAGAGGAAGTTGATTGCCCTTCTCAACTTCCTCTCTTCAGTGGCTCTGTTGACTCCCAGAGAATACCAAGAGGTACATCTGTGTGAGTCTGCTTGTGAAGGCATCCTTGGAGCTGGGGTGGATTTAAGTTGAGGCATTCAGAGAGTCTGTTGGTATCATCTGCAAGGAATGCATTATGGGGAACACTCAATCCTTAATTAATACTGTTAGGTGCATTTATTTTACAGCCGCTGAATTTGTGCAAGGTCCGAGGCACAGGACATCGTGTGGCTTAATTTTTCCATTTTTGTTGATGCAATTGCCCCCTGGGACACCTGAGCTCATATTTTTCTGAAATATTACCACTAAGCCTTTAAATATTTTCAGAAAGATCAGTCCTAGTTGCAACCACTGTTCTCTGTAATTATGGACATCAGTACCAACTCTGCCTGGTACTGGGTCTTCCTCCCACTGGCCGTTCCCTGATGCTGCCTGTCCTGAGAAAACCCCATCCATCTTAGAGGACTCCAGCAGCGCTCCAGCCCCTCCAGGATCCTCTGCCCTCATGGAGGAGGAATTGATGTGGGCAAACTCATTCCTGAATGGGTCAACTTCTCCATTATTGTGTGAAGAGCCACTGCTTCTACTTCTGTAACACCACACTCCACCATCATTGCTCTCACATACATACAGGTTCCTACCCGCAACACTAGGTGAAGTTGGATTAAAAAAAAAAAATAAAAATTGTGGCTTAAAATTAAACAAAAACTACAGTCACAGTATGTAGAAGTCATCTTCTTCTGCAAGCTTTTCTTTTTTTGGTAATAATATTTTCTCCGTGCAAATATTAAGCTGTGAAGAGCAGATTATTTACAAAAAGTAAATATGAAAGGGAAGAAACCACAGCTAAGCAAATTGTTTTATATGTTTCCTCTGGAATGGCATGTTGTTTTTCTTCCTAATACCTGTCTCTCTCAGAGAAACTTTTCCACAGTCCATACTTGAGAATGTTATAATCTAACACAAGAATTGCAACACTTTATTAAGGGATAGAGGGGCTAGTTTGGTTTTTTAAGTCTGGGATTTGAAGTGGAAGGTCGGTTTTCAAATTTTCCAATTTCCATAAGTGATGCGCTCTTCACAAAACTTCTAAGTGAAGTACACTTAGCAAAATTCCTGCAAACCAATGGCAGTTTTAACTTCAAAAAACAAACTGACATTACAGGGAATAAAAGGAAATTTTGATTTTTAGGAAGAAAAGGAAATACTTCCTATTTGGAACCCTAATCTGCTCTCATATATCAATCCATAGCTGATTATGTGCTATGCACATTGTACATTACTTCATCTCAAAATAACCAATAGCATTGATGACACATTTGTTAGCAAACTTCTGATGAAGGAAAAATAAGAATTCTCTTCATGCGACAAAGCTCTAGAATATTTCTGACTGGAAAAGAATTAATTTAAAATTAACTTCCTAAACCCCAAACAAATCAATACTCCAAGCATATCAGAAGGTCAGAAAACATTTTTGCCATTTGATTGGAACCTTGTCTCTGCTGCTTTAGGTACCCAACCCCTTAGACCCAAGGACATACCACTCACTGCCTCCCCTTCAGTGCTCAGGACAAAATTGCACCTACAGGAAATGACAGTGCTGCTGTTTGCCCATTATGAGGTACTCTGGCACATCTCAAGATGAGATGAAAATCTTTCAGTCCACCTGAATAAGGGTTTTATTATTTCCCAGGCTTTTCCTCTATAGCATAATGACAATAAAAGCTTCTGAGATGCACTGATTTTACCTAAGATGACATAATGCAGAAAAAAGCCCCTCTTTCTTCAACAAAGAACCCAAAGATTTCACAAAAAAACCCCAAAAAACACATGGAGAAAGGAACTAGTATTAGACAAAGGAAGCTATTTTTCTCGATCAAAAAAACCCCCCAAAAATCTGACTTTGAGCCACGACAGATCTCAGGCTTGAAAAATACATATATCTGGTGGTATGTGGAACCCCTAAAGTTGTTCATTATTGGCATTTAAAGCTACTTTCAAGCAACACCTGGACATGAGTATGAACTGTGATCAATATTAGCAGTGATGGGTAGTTTTAGAGAAAAAAAAAGACACAGCAATTTAAAGCCACAAACTCTGCATTATCATCAAACCAGCAGCAATATCCTAAGTACCCCAACATATTTATTATTAATTCTAGAGCTCTTCTATAGATATCAAATGCTCATTCAGTCTGATTTCAGCTACAGTTTCTGTTCTTTAATTATCAAATATCATTAGCAGCTTTACCATTCATTATTGTAAATGAGCTTTTCTATATGGTCCTCTTTGTCTTGCAGGATTTTTTAAAAATGCTTATACCAACACTTTCTAAAAGTCACAATTTCCCTCTACCAATAGGGTGAGTCCCAAGGTGCAGTCATTTGTCTCATGCATTAAATTTGAGGATGAAACACTTTGTTTGCTTTCCCATTTGGATTACAGTTTGAAAAGTCTGAGTGTTCTGCCGTGTTACTGAGACTGTGAAGTCACTGCCAAAACTCAAAGAAGCTGTAAGGTTTTCTATTTTCCATGTAGCCAAAAATACCTGATAAGCCATTTATTCCTATATAGCTGTCATTATGCCCAGGAAGAACTTGCACTGATCTAATTAATATCACTGCTTCCAGATAGTGATGCTTCAACAGAGATTAAAACTGCTTAAAGATGAGTATGAATGCTATTTCACAGATGGAGGGAAAAATTATTTGATTAATTGGTTTGCAGAAGACTCCGCAAAGAGAAGGAAAGATCAAATTTATCTGATTCAGATCCCAGTTATTTTTATATTACTATCATATTTTTGCCTGTAAATATATGCATATATACTACACACACACACATACACATGTATCTCTAAGGATCATTTAAGCTAAAAAAATGTGTTCCAGTAAAACCACTGTTCTTAAAGCAACTAATATTCACAAATATATCTTGTGCCTCAAACTGTGGGAGTAACAAGTGTTATTTTGGAATCTAAATATCATAGAATGGCTTGGGTTGGAGGAGACCTTAAAGCTCATCTAGTTCCAACCTCCCTGCCATGTACAGGGACACCTCTAACTAGGCCAGGTAGTTCAAAACTCCATCCAAGATCCCATGTAGTACTAAGTCTTATCTCATGAGGCAAAAATAAGCTTATGGCAAAAAAGAAATGCAGTCCTGTGAGCAAGTAACACATTCCCAACTCTCCCCATTCCACCAACCTCAGATTCCTGTTGTGCACCATATATCTAGAGTGTATTCTCAAATGCAGGTACACAGAGGCACAGGTAGGGAGAAAAGAAGGAAAAGGTACAGTCCAAGGTTACCTTTTCCAAGTTAAAAAATTGAAGGGCATCTTCAGGATGGAGAGAAACTCCTCCAGAAGGAAGGAGGATAGTTCATGCGGCCTTGTACAAATAAATACAGACTTCTGCAAGTGTATGGAATGAGAGAGGAGCCAGTTTAGTGATATTGGCATGGCCAATTAGGTACCAGGAATCACCTATTAATTGTATTCATGCTTTATATGACAGTGGAAGAGGAGCAGTTTTCTGTGTAACCCACATTGCAAAAAAAAAAAAAAAAAAAAAAAAAAAAAAAAAATTAATCAGAAACCAGAACAAATTTTCAGCATATTTTAGGAGATAAAAAGACTTTTCTAATCCAACCACATGATGGGGACAAGCATAATTTGTGAAATCTGGGGAAGGGTCTGGAGCACACCTCTCATGATGAGAAGCTGAGGTTGTTTAGCCTGGAGAAATGGAGGCTCAGGGGGAGCCTTATAATTGTCTAAACTCCCTGACAGCAGGTTGTAGTGAGATGGGATCAGTCTCTTCTCACAGATGACAACTGACAGGACGAGGGGAAAAGGCCTCAAATTGCAGCAAGTGAAGGTTAGATTGGAGAGCAGAAGAAAATGTTTCACCAAAAGGGTGGTCAGGCTTTGGAACAGGCTGCTCAGGGTTTGAAAGATGTGAAGATGTGTTTCTTGGGGGCATGGTTCAGTGGTGGGCTTGGCAGTGTTAGGTTGGTGGTCTTAGAGGCCTTTTCCAGCCTAAATGATTCCATGATTCTCTCCAAAGCTGCCCAATATCTGTTTCACAGACAGAGTGCAAAGAAAAAGCAACAAACAAAAAACTAACCTCTTCCCAGTCCAAAAATCTTTGCATGTAGACTGAAGCCCAACATATAAGAAATACAGATGGAAAAAAACCAAATAAAAGCAAACAAAAACACAAACAAAACCACCCACAAAAACAACAAACAGACAAACATCCCCCCCCCCCCCCGCTCCCCCCCCAAAAAAACAACAGAAATGCTGAGTAGCTCCACAGGGAAGATTTAATTTCTCATCTATGTGACTGCTGAGCTGATGCATCTTTTCTCTCACATAACTGTTTGTTTGCCCACAGCTTGCAAACATCACTTCATTTATTAGTCAATTTGCCGACTTGGGTCAGGTTCAGACATAAATCTGTATCCTATACCCACGTTGCTAATATGCTTAAAGGAAAGTAATGAGTGCTGCACTTCCAGATAAATATAATGAATACAAAACCCCACAAAACAGCTGGATGTGTGTGCACTTGATGAGAAAATAATGCTCTAGGACACAATAATCTTTCCTGTTAGTAACTTATTCGACAAACCTACTGAATTTTGAGTTCTCCTTGTATTTCAGTGTCTTCTCATGTGTAACATACAGAGAATTTCACACTTGAATTCCAGATGGACACCCAAATCATCTGATATATTTAAGCCATAATTTTGAGTTTTTTAAACAAGCTGTTCCTTGCTATGATTCTTTTTTACAGCATTACTTGAGCCTTGCAATAAACTCCAGGACATATTTTCTAAATCCAGAATTTAAGCTGATCTCACAGAATGTTCTTGTAAAACTTAGCACACATACAAAAACGGTGTACTGCCTTTTTTTGTCGATACAAACATGTATTTTGTACACACAGAAAATCATTAGTCCACACTTTGTAGGGAAATTTTCAGATGTCACATCAAAAAGTTACCAATTTACTTAATTGCAGCCTGTTCTTCAGTTAATGAATCCTAACCTCTATTATTCCAGTTTATTAAAATGAGTCAATATATTCTTGAAGACACATCTGAAGCAAACCCTGGCATAACTCAGTGTACTGAAATACTTGCCACATTATGTTGCAGCCATCACATTTCAGCCCTTTGTGCCTATCACAGAGTTTTCTGATTTAGGGCCCAAGCTAGAATACACATCACTGGTGTCTAATTGAAACATCCTCCTCCCAGATGAGGCAGTCACCCAGTCCCTGCCTGCACCATTTAGGAAACCCTCAGAGCAATGCTGCTGAAGTGCACTGTCACAGCACCCATGAGATGCACACTGAAGGGAGAGGTGGGCCTAGAGACTTTTGTCTTGTTTTACTAAAATGCTTTGAGGCAGTGCAGGGGTGAGCCAAAGGAATCATTACTTTCAGATACAAGTGTCTGGCCCTTAAAAAGAGAAGCCAGATAAATGGATGTGGATGGCTAATCTACCACCAGATGAGCAAAATAGACTTTTGAGATTCATCTACAGCATGTAGTCTGAGGTTTTCATGTTCCCAATTCAACATGAGAGAGTCTCAGACTGTCCCAAAGTCTGCTCCTTCTGCCATCATCAGAACAGTGCACTAAAGAGCTTTGGTCTCTGTGAAGGAGTTAATTTTTGTCCCCACAGATCTTCACCCCCTTTGCACTCTGGTAGTGTACCTAGTGAACTGGAACTTATAACTGTTTCAGCTGATGCTGCATAGCAAGACTGAGCAAGAAGCAATGTATGCAGCAGTCAGGGAACTAAAGGAAGGCTAAATATTACAGTGGGATTAGACTGCAATTTTAAATAAAAATATCAGAGATAAATTATGGGATAAATTGAACATCAAGGCATTAAACAAAAACAAAACAGAAATAACCAACTTAACAAACAGACAAAACAACAACAAACAAACAAAAAACCCACTAACAAAACCCAAACCCACTTTTTTTCTCTAATTTTAATTGAAATGGAGAAACAAAGAAGTTCTGATTTGACATTTACTCCTTCACCTGAGTAATAAATAATTTGCATTTTAGACTGAAACCATGCCTTTGGTACTCTTTGGAACAAACATGTTTCCTAAAATGGTGCCTGGTGATTTGTTCCATATATCTCTAGAATACATAAATTACTCAAGTCCTTATTTCAGTCAGATTGGAAATGTCAATCTTTTACTTTAGTATTCTATTTTGACACACAGTCCCTTTGTCTTTTAAATAAATGCCTCTTTTCCTAACATGAATCCACAGAAAAAGCACAAAAACAGCCAAGCATAAAAACACCATCAAGACATGAAAGTCATTGTTTACTTTGCTCCTACACACACTGCCTCTTAATTGTTCCTCTTTCACCTTAGTTAAAACTCCATGGGATCAGATCCGACACTGATTTTGTATTTCTTCTCACCTTGGCACCATTGGTTTCAATTGCTCATTTTGCACTGATACAATCTTCCACTGGCTGAAAGGTCTCTAAATTCGGCAGAACAAAACCCAAAGATGCAATCGCTAATCTTCTGCATTGTGACACTTTGCATTTCTGCATCTGGAGACAGGTATTGTCCTTATGAATCCTTCATCTTTTCGAGCACAGAGCAGAAAGTCAATGCCACTTCTGCTTTGGTCTTTTGATGTAAGAGGACTCAGAAAATATTTTCACTACTGATATCCCCTTATATCCTTTTGAGGACACCCAGAGCTGCTGAGTGATCTGGTTTGGTCCCAGAGAAAGCACACCATGTATTTATGCCCTGAACTTACATTAGATTGATATATAAATTCCTGATAGAAGACTTCCTATGTTGACATTTTCAGAAAGGCATCCATAGGCTTTTCTTCCTTTGTTGCTTAACTGCCTAGAGTTTTGCTTCAAACACAACAATGAAAGTGTGAATATTCTGTTAGGTGTGCAGAAATCCATTAGAACCAGTGACTGCAGTAGTTGCAGAAATAAAAACAGCATTGTGGTACACTGTCTCCTTTTCAGAGACCACTTTGGAAAAGGCACTCAGGACAATTTCTAGCATAATCAAAGGCTCTGCAAAACAAAAATAAACTAGAGTTAAATTCTCAGGTGGAAAGGTGTGCTGTTGAAGCCTTGTTGTGTACATCACTTCCAGGCAGGAGGTAAGATTATCAGCCTGATCTGTGAATGAGAATGGGAACTGCTCAATCTGATTATGTTCCTGTCTTGTGCTGTTAAAAGCATCCATTACAGGACAGCATCAGAGTTTTCATACTGACATAAAGACTGTAGAGTACAAGGAAAACTTTCCATTACATCACCTGTGCACATTCAGCAGCTTTAATAATCTGACCATAATTCTACAATTTATATGTCTTGCCCGATTAACTGTTTACATACATTTCCATAGATGTGTCTGGTGTTTCAAGGACAAATGTTATAGTCTTTAGTGACCTTGTCTACACAGATAACCTTGTGCAAAATCTTCTCTTTCCAAAAGAGAATGGTATATTTTTAGGCTTTCTGTAAGAAATGGCAAGACATAAAGCATTGGAACACCTAGCGCAACGTTTTTTGTGGTTTTTTTTTTTTTTTGGTTGTTGTTTGGTTTTTTTTTTTTTTTCTTTTTTTTTTTTTTTTCTTTTTTTTTTTTTTCTTTTTTTTTTTTCTGCTCTGGAAAACACCAGCAGTTTCCAAGTCAGCAACGTGCTGACGGGTAATAGAAAACCTGAGCTGAAAGAGAGGCCTCATTGTTTTCATTCAGATTATAACACTAATTAGAATTCCATATTATGGCAATTTACATTGATTAGTTATGCACATCTACTATAGGCAACAAACTTTTTCTAACTAAGCACTCTGCAAGCACTTACTGACTAAAGAAAACTTGAGAAGACTGTCAAGTTGAACAATAAATTATTTTGCTGAGACAAGAAATAAAAATAATGAGGAAGACGCCAAAGGCAGGAAGAAAAGATCTGAGAGGTGAATGGGAGAGGGAACAAAAAAGTGGTGGCAGCTGGAAAAGAGGAGGAAGCAAACAGCAGTCAGGATGAGAATGAGAAGGAGGAACAGGAAAAGCAAGTACAGAAGTTTTTCACAGCATTAGGCGAGCAACAGTGAAAAAGGAAGATTTCTGCATTTGAGTTAAGCACTTCTAATCTGAAACCTCATTTTTCCTCAGTGACTGTAGGGACACCAGAGACTTAAATGTCATGCCCAGAGGAGCTCTGGCATAAAGAAAATGTAAAAATGGTGCACTGCTCCAGAGCCCTGCAAAGAAAGCAGCCATGTAACTACAATGATTCTGCTGACTGAGACACTACTCCTAAATAAAAAAATGAACAAGTTATTATATTTTAACAACAAAAGATAGTCTATGGATGAAAGAATCTTTCATTTTTACGGGTGTCCCCAAATTACCAGCCCTGTACACAGCTGGTAAAAATATGTTCCTAGGTCAAGTCCTTAAATGACCACTTCTCTTTTGAGAGAAAAGCAGCAGCACCAAGGCATGATGTTTAAACATCTGCTGCATTCCACGTAATTATACTGATGATTTCATGAAAAACCAGTCTTTTTCTCCCTCCAAAATTTCTCTTGCCTTTGGCTGATTTGGTCTCTGTTCAGCTGGTGTATTAGATGGGCCATTACAAAGATCTTTGCTGTAGGGCTCTTCAAAGCACAGCAAAATATTTCCATCTTTATGACAGTTACCTCTCAAAAAATCATGAGTTTTCTGCACTTCTTTTAAATCTAGAATTTTTCCTCCCTAAAAACTATGGGTGAAACTCACTTTTCTTTTCCCCCTCTGTGATTAACATCTTCGGGATTTTTTTATAAAGTAATTTTGCTTTACACTTAAATAGTGTTCTCTAAAGCCAGTTGTAGATTTGGTAGGAAGTCTGCCAATTCAAGTTCTCTAGAAACTCAAACTAGCAGCGAATATTGCAACAAGTGTAAAAAAATATTGCAGTAAGCATCCATTCTTGTCAGACCAATTCTGCATTTCCTTTCCCTTCCCCAGACGATTACCAGTTTACACTTGACAAGTTTGCAGCAAGAGCAGATACACAATCAGCTGAATATATCTCATTCTATCAGCAGACAAGGCAGGGCAACATACTAAGGACTACCTATGACAACCTAAATATTATAATCTGCTGTCCTGCTTGGATATTTTACAAATAGTTCACTGCAGTTGCTTGGAAGCCAAGAGTAACTTGGAGAAGGCTGTGGATACAGTCAGCTAAAGTGGTCTTCTAGCTTTCTTCTGCAGGTGAGTAGTCCACATCAACCACAGAGTAACCAAAAACTGCACAAACCAGTGTCTAATATATTTTGTCCTGTGGGAACTGAAGAAATTTTCTCAGTGTGTTGTACACGTGTGGCATCCCACATTATGCACTCCTGCTCCTCATCCTGGTCTCAAAAAGAAAGCTGAGATGTTGGAAGCTGGGCTGCTGTCTAAGCTTCAATTCTCAAATAACTGGACATATCTGATGTTTCTAAAGGCTGAGTTGAAGATAGTGTTATAATCTTGCAAATGTTTCTGAGCTCCAGATCCAATTTACTTATGCTATTCCACAGATAGCATAAACAGCTCCTCTGCTCTCCTCTCCTCTCAACATTAGTAACATTTCTGTTTTTAAACAGGATCTCACCCAAGTAAAGCTTTGTGCTTCTGAAGCTGGGCGCCTCATGTGAGCTCTTAGATTAGCGTTAAGGGGCACAAATTTGCAGAGCTGGAGTTACAAAGGAAAGTCAGGAAAACAGGAGATGGATACAGTTCAGGAAACAAAAAACACAACAAAGAAAACCTACAGACAAGATTAATAGCAGCTTTTTCCTCACAGCCTTGAAAGTATCATCACATGGCAAAAACAGACAGTCATGGTATATTATGTACTGATGCTTTGGAAATAAGAAAAAATACTTCTAAATACTATAAATACTCCCTTTCCCCCCCAACCCCCAAGTTGTTACAAAAATATCTGCAAAACATAAAGTGATAGAAATATTTCCCAGTAATACCAACATTAATGTCAAACATTCACAATGCCTGTGATTATTTTCCTATACCACTCTTACCAATGCCATCTTTGCTCTACTGACAGTTACCAGGAAGATTTCTTCTATTAAGATGCCTTCTATTTATTCTGGCAATGTTGCCACCTCTTTATCCCCTCAAATGCTGAGCAGCCACTCCCAATCTCCTCTTTCTTTTACTGGCACACTTTGATAGCAGTTACTCCTGCCTTCACTGATGACAGTAGGAATAGTGCTGTTAGTAAGCTGGCTATGAGTTAAAAAGGCAGAAATAATACCCTTTATACCAGCAGTTTATTCACTTCTATCCCACCCCAGATCTCTGACAAGCAGTATGTAGGGTCACCGCATGGACTAGACCACAATCCCTTAAAATATAGCAGTGGTTGAACACACAGAGGGAATAGAGGAAACAAAAAATGACAGCTCATTGTCTGGAGGTGACTGCTGGATCTTAGTCTTTCAGGCTGCTCCAGATGGGGAGACTTCTGCCTTTTTGAAGTCACATCACTGCGATGATTCCCCAAATACATGTCTTTGACATGTATAGTTTAACAAATTTATTTATCTAGTCATGAGTGTTTTTATTAATGACTACAGAGAATTGCAAGAGAAACACTCTTTCTTTACCATTACGCCATGAAAGCAATACATTCCAGCTTAAATCATGCGGTCACATTGTAGAAAAAGAGTCACACACTGCAAAATCTGTCACTTATTTAGTAGACAGAGTCTGTAAAGTACCCATTGCAAAAAAAAAAAAAAAGTATAAAAAACAACCACAATCTACTCTTTTATGGCTCTTAATCCTTGTTTGAGTTCATTGCTACAGGCCTGCTTCACACTAATGGGGACTTCTACAAATGAGCAGATTCTCTGAATTCAAGAGTAATTAATCTAATGGGACTACTAGTGTTGGTATTAGAGCAGTAGCAATACAAGATTTGCACATAAGCCGTACATTTCCCTGCCATTCTATGAGCTACTTGTTCCCAAATGAAAACTCTTGGTCGTCTGTGTTTATTTTTGTTTTGAAGTACTTCATAATTTGTTTCATTACTGACACAAAAGCTTCCCTAGAAAGCAAAAACATTTGTTTCTTTTAATTGACCCTGCCTTGAAATCATCCTAGGATTTGTTTGTTGGCCAAAAACATTTCAACAATGCGTCTGATTACAAAGCTAGCTGAAAACATGGATCTGAGAGCTTTTTTCTCCAAGGAAACTATTTTTATTTTCAAAAGCAAATTCTTATCCCACATCTTCGACGGTCAAGTTCTTTGAAAAATTTATTTGGGCCCCCAAAATTGTTGCAAAAAGCAAGCTGTTTACTTCATGGTGCACGGAGTGGTTTTCCAATATGAAGAATTATATCATTTGTGTGGAGGGTACATGTGCCAGCTACAGACATGGAAGCGAGACACAAACCAAACCAAACCCCACATCTCACCAAATGAAATCCACCAAATAGACTTATCACTATTAATTGGCTCTGCTGTGCATGTAGAGAGTAACTCAACTCTGTGCTACTGCTCTGTAGGGGTTGTTTGTATGCTGTGACACACTGAAATACTCTGCTGGAAAAGCAGAAGTCTAAAACAACAGCAAAGCCCAGTCTTACCAGCCAGCTCTTGTCTGCCTTTGTTAGCATCAGGGAACTCTAAGAAGGACCGACACCTTTATGTGATGCAGGGAATTAGGACCAAAGCAATCCTTCCACAGCCTGACATGGTTTTACACTCTGAAGTACATTGACCCTTTTACATTTGTTTACCATTTTGACCTTTCTAAATTAAGCCCCTGCTATTCTTTTTTTTCCTGTGGACAGTAAAGCACAGAGAAAAAAATGTGAACTAGGTACAAATTGATCAAAAATTCATTAAGAGCAAGACAAATAACATATCAAGTTAAATGCACTATACAATTAGAGGATTACACAGCTGCTCCATTAAATTGTACTTCACACTGCAAAAGCAAGACTTAATAGATAGAACCACCTCCCTAAGAAGTCAGAGCAAGCCAGGTTTTGTATGGCTGATATTTATGCATTTGAGACATTTCATACTAATTTAATACTTTAATATCTAAACCACAAAAGGACACTTTAAAGCCATAAGAATAGGAAAAAAAAAAGGTAAAGAATGAGACATTTATTTAAGAGAGTAAATAAAGGTCAGAGGTGTTTGATATTGTTACTAGTCACCACATTATCCATGTAAGATATGCAGAAATAAAGTCACAGTTTGACAAAACGTAGCCGCAACACAGTCAGTGGAGATCAGAAAGAAAGGGCTGTTATCTGTCATGTTTTTTCCTGTTCTAGGAAGTGAGAAGCCAGGTACCAGCTTTAGCTTCCTGCACTCTGTATGCAATGATGGAAGCAATCAGGAATCAGAAATTAGAGTTCAATAATTTAAGAAATCAAAAGAAAGACTGTAAGGTCCAAGAAGGATCCCACCATCTGTTTGCCAATGCAAAGCAGAAGACCTATTCAGTAGTAGACGCACCATCTCAAGACCATTGTTCCCAACTCCCTATGCCGATATTTAAATAGCAAGACTTGGACAGGTCCAGTCCTGGTTTATCCCATCAGACAAACCAACACAGAGCACGCAATCCCCAAGACACTGTTTATTGAAATGCAATCAAGAAGATACAAAATACAATGAGATAAATCCATCTGAAGTGCTGTTTCAGCCCCTTGAAGATTAAATCAGTCTAAGTTTGAAATTATAATGGATGTATAAGGTCATGGCCAACTATTCACCTAAACCGTGTTTGCTTTGAGTGTGGTCCAGAAGAACTCCGAAAGTCCTTCCCATCTAAATTAGTCTATTTATCACCATTTATGCCTCATCCAACGCTGCAAACAGAGTATCAGACCTGCGCCCTTTTCCCGTGCCATATCTGAACTGGGTCTTCTACATCTGCTCCCCACACTGCTTTAAAGATTCAGGTCATCCTTAAGAATTTTTTCACAAGCTTCCCAATTTCCCATCCAAAACTCTAAATGCAGTAAAGCAGGAACTGTAGCACAAAATTTTCACAGACAATTTGAAAAATAAAAAGTCCTCACAATGGTCAAATCCTGAGAGTTTCTAATATAAAAAATGATGGAACCAGAATTTCCCAATGAGATGGACAGTGACAATTTCAATGGGCTTTGCGCTCATGGGTCAATGATTATGGTACGTCTCAGACTGCCATTGCTTTATCTGATTGCTCTTATTTCTATCAATTCAATTTCTCCTCATGACTTTGTGAAGTAATGACAATTTAGAGGCAAATGGACTTGAAACAGGAGGGTCACACTGCTTTCCTCCCTGCTAGGACAACCTCATAAAGAACCTTGCACTCACTTTTGAAATTCACCTGTGCTGGATTTGCCAGCAGAGGATCATACTCCCTAAATTTCCTGCCACTGGCTTCTTGGATAACATGGTGACTGCCAGCATACCCTCATGGTCATGACTCCCTCAGTGTAGCACTTTTCCAACAGCTCTTTAGATCCAGGATCCCCACAGTCCAAAGGCTCAACCACTCCTTAGTGCACAGGCTGTGCATTTGAGTGGTCACAATACAGAAATGAAATTTTCTGTGGCTGAGATGTTCTTGGAATTTAAAGGGGAAGCCCTGCTCAGAAGTAGAGCTTATAGAGTCAGGTGAAATGCCATTCTAGCATGGTTATCACACTTCCTGGACTGGAGCAGGCATTGCCACACACTCCAATGTGTGAGTGTAGGCAAACACTTGGAACTAGCCCAAGACTGTTTTTTCAGTTCTTTAGTACACAGTGTAAAAGCACTATAAACCACTTCAGAAAAAAACATGATTTCTCAAGATGTTAACCTTTAACTTTTTAAATGTAATTCAATCACAGCAAAATATCAGACAGCATGATATTTCACAAGTATAAATAAAAATATTATGAACGAAGGCATGGTTTCTTTTAGGAAAAGACTGACAGGAAAAAAAACCAAACCAAAACAAAACTTGTGATAGGCATGCGACTCACATTCCTTTAAATGAAATGTTGTTAACTGTGTTGATATCAAGGTTTCTTTAACCAGTAAGGATTCACCTTAGAGAGACAAACAATGCCACTTAAGTCATCCTAGATTTACAAAGTTATGAGATCAAGATCAATGAAAGATTAAAGGTTTCTACTCACATTACTCAGAGTGAGGCTTTTGCAAAAGCAGTGTCCAGGAGGAGATAACAACCGCAGCTAGAGCAGAAGAAGGAAAAAAAAAGAAATCTGACTGAAGTGAGTAAGACATGAGATTTGTGGAGGTATTTTTAAAAGAGGAGCCACTGGAACAGATTTCCAAGAGAAATTGCAGATTCTCAATCCCTGGAAGTTTTCAAGTTCAGGCTCAACTGGTCTTTGAGCAACCTGGTCTAGTAGGAGGTGTCTCTGCCCTCAGAAATGAGATGATCTTTAATGTGCCTTCCGACTCAAACCTGTCTGTGATCCTACGATTCTCTTACAGCTGCAAAATGACCAGTCACTGATAGAATCACTTTACTCACTTTTCCAAGGACAGCAGCAGCTTTGGTGGATGTGTCAGCAAAGTGTCATGAGGACAAGCAGCTAGATGGATGTGTAAAGTTTCAGCTGGAGAACAGTAGAAATGTTACTTTTTTCCCCTTCAGATGTGCATTAATAAAATGCATATTGCCATTGCATTCAGTACTTTAAAATCTCTTTTAAGCATTTATTAGAATTTTAAACCTTCATAATTTAGAAGACTTTTTTTGAAAGGGAGTGGCAGAGTTGCAACATCAGGCTGATAGTAAAAGAGTGCACTAACAGATAAGAAAAAAGAGGAGTTTTATATATGTATGGACAAAGCAATATTGCTTTATCCACATGGGCTTCACAATGAATGTCTTTGAAGTGTTAGAAACTTTACTAACCATGGGGAAAGAAAAATAGTTATCAGTTGCATCACTCTGAGGCTGGTAAGGTAAAAAATACATAAAAATCTATGAATGTTTATTTTCAGTTGGTCCAGAACTGGCTTCATTTTGTCACCAGATGTTGCCTTATGCACTTTTAATCAACATGAAGCATTTAACCTGGCATGCACATCCATGTCCTTTTTTACTTCTAAAAGGTTTCTAAAAAACCAGGACACCAAGTTAGATCAAACATCCTTATTTAAGAACTGGAAGCATTAACAGCACTTCTATTGAAGTAAATGAGGAGAGAATGGCAATGAAAATGCTAAATCAGTAAAAAAGACCAAAGTTTTTTTTTCTTTCTTTTAATGGATACAAGTAAAATATTAAATGTACAACCAGATCAGGTTATTCCAAATCCTCCTCAGCTTTAAAACCATGAATCCAGCACACTCCATTTGACACCTGTTGTGTGACAACCTGCTTAATCCTGCTGAGCTGAGAAATTGACAGTTTTGCTACTCTTTAGCCATCAGAAATGCAGGTCTAGGGAGTTCCATGAAGTCCTCGGGAACAGATGTTTTTCTTCTGGTTTATTACTGCTTGGCAATGACCATTTAGAAGGAAGCCCTCAGAATGCCCCATATTATTTCCAGATCTCAGTTCAGCACCTATTTAGATGAGAATCTCAAGAAAAAGGAGTTCCCTACAGTGAACAGCAAAGTCCAGCTCCCCAGACGAGTGAATGATATGAATAATAAGTATCAATAATGACATATTAATTTTGCACCAACAAAAGAGAAATAAGGGAAAAACCTGGAAAACACCTTTCAATTTCCATTCTTGACTATCATATATGTTCTGAGTTATGTTAATTCCACTTCCTGTATTGTGATCATAACAGTCCATGCCAACCATGTGTGGGGTCAAGCAATACATTGGATGGAAATCCTTAAGAGTCACTATACTTGTTATTCTATTTATGAGAAGTATTTGCTTTTCATTGTTGTGTCAGGGTAATATCAGGTGCAAATCCTCAATAATTCTTTGATTTTGAGCCTTTTCACACACAGGAGATCTACACTTAGAATTGCAGTAGTTTCAATGTTCTAAATACTGCAAGAATCCTAATGGCCTTGGCTCATTTTTTGGTAGCAAGGGCAAATTTCCTTTAAAGAAAAAACTAATTACTTCTGTTTCAGATTCCAAACTCTCTCCAGGTTGCATTGTAATGAGATTCAAAAGACATGCCAGAAGTGAGTTGAAAGCACATTTGGCATTTTTAAATATGCATTCAGATAAACTTGATAAATCTGTTGATACACTGTTATCCATTGCTCTGTACAATACCCTGCCATGTTATTCTTTACAGAAAATCTGCCATTAAATACCCTGCATTTTTAGTAAAAAAATGCAAAGTGAGACTAACAATATATGAATGTGGAGAAGCCTTTTCTCTGCAGCAAAAGAAAAGTAAAATAAAGAGCAAAACTACAAAAGAGAGTAAAAAAACCCCAAAAAACTCAAATAAAAATGCAAAAGAAGCAATAAGTAATGACTCCCATATTGCATGGATTGAAGCCTCACCTGTAGTGAGGACATGACAGCATTAAAAGGTAGGTTTAAAAGAGGAAAGAAAGACAAATGTTCTTAGAGAAGCATTGAGGGTCTCTTGTATAAATTGTATAAATATGTACTTCTGTGCTGAAAGTTCTCTTTGTGGCAATGGCATCTTTATATTCAGCAGGATTGCATCACCATTCACATCACACAGAGTGTTTTACTAGATTTTGTTCTCATTAGCTCTGTGCAAACAACTGAACTAAGAGTGAGAACGCTGAATCCTATTCTTTCTTGAGCATTGTTTACCAGATCTCTCACTAACTTCCAATCAGTTCCACCTCTGCAATTTTATTGAAGGCAATGAGTTTCCACAGGTATTGTCATATACCATAATTAGAAAGCAGTCTCAGTTCAGTGAGACTTTATTGGCTTGACAAGCCATACAGAGCTTATAAGTGTGTAAGAGGAGAGAGAACATTGCCAGCCCTGTCAGAAATCAAGTAACATCCATCTAGGAGTAAGAGACTCTTTGAGCCTGAGCTTTGCGCTCCTGTGCTGTCTGTCAATATCTGCAGTGCATGGGAATTAGACAACCTCCTCTCATATGTTAGTGATCACTTAGAAGGCTTCATATTTGTACTTCATGTTTCAGATTCCAGCTAAAAGAGCCGCCATGTAAGTTCTGGTGTCATATTTCTTAAGCACATTTAATTAATATGTTTTTTTTGTTCTAAGCAACAGTGTGCATTCTATTCTCTATCACTCTTTTGTTGCTTTGTAACCCTTATGAGTAGCGATAACACACACAGAGAAATGTTGTTCTGCCTCTTTGTATTTTGGTTAGCAAAGCAGATAATCTCAGCAACCTGCCTGAACGTTTGCTGTTGCACTCCAGTACTCCCCTAATGTCAACGACAAGCCTGGGGCTCTTGGAAGGAAAATTAACATCTCAGTTAGATTGTCTGCAGGGATTTTCTTAGAGCTTCTCAGTACCAGGTATTTTGTTCCTGTTGTTAAGGAAACTTCCCAGTGCGACCATTCACAAGGTTCTCTAGCAGCCACACTCCTGATGTCACAGACTGTCACTGCTGGGACCAAGGCCCCTGCGCAGGTTCAGCTGCAGTGTCCCAGTCGTTCCCTGCCTGACTCCCTGCACACCCCACCCACGGTCAGACCAGGTTTCCTCACCAGCTCAATCCCAGAATTTCCATAGCAGAGTTTCAGACATCCCATTCCATAAATCCATGGCACAGTAACACAGAAGCAGCCTGAGCTGGCGCCTCCAAGGAGGGACCTTGAGCAAAGGAACCCCTGGGCTTTTATCCTCTCACAGTCCAAGCCCACCAGTTTCACTCTTCCTCCCCAGCCATGGGCTCCTGCAACGCATCTCAGTGTCCCTCACCTGGCTGTGCCACAGGTCCCTGTGCCCTTTGCTGTGCAAAGGGTGGCAGTTCACGGCCTCTTGTCTCAGGCTCCCACCCAGAGCTACCTGGAGTCGTATTTCCCACACAATGAAGTCCTGCCCTTGTTGTTACAGTTGCCCCAAACAGTTTTCACTGATTTAGATCCTTCTGGGAATGTGGATTTCATCAACAGTCCCTTGATGAGACTTGGCAATGGCATCATTGTGAAACATGTTGCCACTTAAATCCTCAGTTTTGCTTTTGTCATATGTCCCCCTGTGCCCACTTTCCACATGAAATAAACCCAGATATAAGTAATTCCAGCCTCATGTTTCTTGGCTTGTTGAATCCATGAAATATTCTGTCATTATCAATATAATGAAATACCATAAATTATTACCACCCAGTTATATCCCTGTTGTGCCACTGCACTCTTTGCCTCCTGGGCAACCTTGTGGAGAGTTGCCTTCTAAATCCTATAAGTAACCCAGCCACTCCTTCCCATAGGTACTTCTGACCTTGTAATCAATTGGAAGGACCATAATCTCCTTCCTCACATTTACCCATTCAACTGCCTAAAATGAGGTTCCTTTGTCAATTTACTCCTACACCATCATTGCCTCAAGTAGTTTCCTTGCTCCCACAATTTCTTCTGACTAAAAGAATCTCCTATCAGTGTTTTCACCTTTGCCACCATCTTTGCAGCGTCTTTATTTCTACTTTTTTTTTTTTTTTAATTTTATTTCTTTTTTTCTTTTTTCCCCAGCTGCAATAATCTCCAGATGATTAGCTTTAGCTAAAGGCCTGTCAAAAGTTGTGTCTTACTCCTGGTACCTGTATTTATTACATTCATTTGCATTCAGTTAAAAATACATAAACACAAATGCATTAAAACCCTGGAGACTTGTTTTTGAGAAAGTAGGCTATGTCCATACCTCTGATACTGTGGCTCAGCATCAAAATAAAGGCACAGAGGCCTCCACCAGGCCTCAGAGATTCAGAGAACTCTGAATTTCCCAGAATCATACTCATCCTTATAATACTATAGCCTTTGTCAATGGATGAAGGGGACATTGACTTTCAGCAAGGTAAACTTTATTTTTAGAGCTAAGTAGAGCTGGAATAGTTTCTGGTTCAGTGCTCGTGAATTCAAATGCAGATTCCAATAGTTACCTCTCTAAAGCCCTAGGAAAGTAATTTTACCTGTTTATTTCTTTATGAGACTATTACTCCATTTTTGTACTGAAAGAATGAGGTGTTTTAAAGCATTCCCTTACCATGGAAATTCCTTATTTCTAAAGAATGACGGTGTAACCTCTCTCACCTCCTTCTTCTTCTGCCCCTTTCCCAAAATCTCCAACACCCTTATGCCATCAAAATGCAGGAGAAAAGTGAATGGGTGTGTAGAGGTTTACCAGTCTGTCAAAACAGAAGAACAGCAGTCTGTCAAAACAGAAGTCAAGAAGGAAAAAGCTGAGCAGGCAATCTACCCTTGTAGTAAAACAAAACAAAACAAAACAAAACAAAACAAAACAAACCCACAAACCAACCAAACAAAAAAATCACGATCATGAATAATTCAAGGAAAAAACCCCAAACTCTCCCTTTCCATGGGGAATAGACTTGTGAACCTTTTTAAAAAATCAAATTTATTGGCTGCATGTTCACCTCATCAAGAAAGAAAAAATAAAAAGGACGGTTCATTAATATCATAAGTCAAGAAAACAAACCAAGACAACCTCCTTCCTTCACCTCCTTCCACCTGCAGTTTTCCTGACCCATCCAACTGCCAATCCACTCTGAACACCCAGAGTTAGGGACCCTCCTGCATCCCAGGAAGCAGGTAGCTTTCTGGAAAGACCTGGAAACCTGGCAGCTCTGAGGGAAGGAGACTCTGATACAGCCATTTCCCACTTCAACTGCTGCTGCCAGTCATATGAAAGTATCAGCTCAGTTGGACCCTTGGAGGTCCAGATAAAGCATTTACTAAGTTTTCTAAGAAAGTATTTTCTCACATTAAATCCTGTTAAAAATTTCTTTAAATAGAATGCAGGATTTAAAAAGAGTAAAAATAATACTTGGTCAAATTTATTAAAAAAATGAACAAAGAAGTGGTGTTTCTTTCATGAAATGACAGAAAGCTGATACTTTTCCTCTAGGTCTTCACTTTTTTTTTTTTTTTTTTTCCTTCAAAATGAGTTGAAATGCAAAAATAACAAAAAAATTATGTAAGACGAAAACCAGAGAAAACTCTTTCCACAAAGATTTAGTACTTTCCTACCATCTTCCCACTTAAGAACCTGAACCTTATTTTATATGTGACTTTTATGTCCTCAAAATACCTTTTTCTCCTTATTCAAGTCAATCACTTCTCTAATGTAAAATATACTTAGGTAGAGCAGATTGTTGCTTAAAGTAACACTGAGTAAGCCAATATATTAAAATGGTTAGCTAGAATTTTCTGCTGAAATTTACAGAAAAAAATAGTATTGGTAACCTGAAAACCCTTAGATACATATCCTGAAATCCCATATTTCAGAGTAATTCAGATCTGGGATTTTTTAACTTTTCATCACTCATTAAGCTTCCTGTGTACTGAAAGATGACCTGTTCTACACTGGTCCTGGAAACAATTATGCACATGCTAAAGTTAACATGCTGTAAGTAATCATTGCAATGACCCGTAGTGCATATAAAATTAAGTAGGCATGTATATCCTAGCAAGTTTTAGGCCACAGTTTATTTTATCACACAATTTCTTTTACAGTCACTTTGTTTAGATTGGCAATGAAGAACGGTAAGAAAGGCCTTTGTGAAACTTGGGGAAATCAGAGACAGAAACAAACTGTGGGAGTCACCTGCATAGCCTGCCTCTTTCTGCAATGTCTAGGAAAATAGTGATTATTAAGATTTCTTAGATTTCTAAATAAATCATCATCATGGCTAAAATGCTGCACTAAGAAGTGTCTCTGGCCATTTCTTCATGAAAAGAATTCTCCAGGCTAAGTCTTTTGTGCTTTATCAGGAACTCACCCAATTCTGTCAGTCTCGAAAACATAGGGATCTCCTTGCATGGAACTCATTGCACACAGCCCGAGCAGGACCTTTGGAAGAAAAATGGTTCTGTCTCTCGTCGTAGCTTCACCAGAAAAAGACCTGAAGGCTTGGCTTCAAGTTCCAGAGATAGATGGCAGGGAAGAGACCAGCTTGCAGCTTTCTGGTTTTGTGAATATTTGGAAGCTTGGATCCTGCCAGAAGGGAGATTCATCACAGGCAAGTCTATGATGCTCTGCAGCACAAACACTTTTAGTGGAAGGACTTCTGTGTCAAGAATGCAAATTAAAATACCTATTCTCTACAACAGCTCTCAGGTAACAAGAAATAGTGTTATAAAGAAAAGATATGTGACAAAGAAAAAGAGCAAGAAACATTTCCCAGAAACTTTTGTAAAGAAGAAATAACGCCGTTCCCCACTGACTGAAGGATATAATGGTAACTGGAGAGACTGAAAGTAACAAGAGACAAAAAGGAAGATAAGAGAAGCAATGCAAAGGAGTTACACACTTAGTTTTCCTGTTTTGAAAGGCACAGAAGTGTGGCCTTTTTAGCTTATTTGCAAAGCATGTAGCAAACACAACAAAACAGGGTGGAAGTTCAGCTGTGACTCACTGTAGGTAGATTGCACAAGGACTTGATCTTCTTGAAGCAGCAAGGTAAAAAGCAGCACTTCTATGAAAGCAAGTAGTTTTGCATCTGTGTCATTTTACTCAAGTGTCCCATCAAGTCTTCCATAAACTTGTGCAAGCAGAATAGACACCGTAAAAAATAACAGACATCAGAATTGAGTGTCAGTTCTTGAAATGAAGAAAATTCTTAAAATCACGGTTCATTGAATGCAACACTCTCAAAGGCTTCTTAAACACTCAAGTATGTCTTCCTTACAGTCCAATCAGAAAAAAAAAAAAAAATACAAGTCTTCTCCATTTTCTTCTTTTCTACCCTTTAGAACTAAGAAAAACTGCCTCTGTTCCACCAAAGGAGAGGATGGAATTGTATGTATTTTTGCATGATGAAAATATGGGGCTAGAAATCCCCAGGCTCCATAAGAACCCTCAGTGAAAGGGGCATTCCAGATCACCCCCTCACAGCTCCCTGCTGTGATCCTCCCTCCAAAGCTACCTGTAACTTGTTTTTTAACATATATTTCTGTGCCTAGCAAGTCTGGCCTGCCCATCCTAGGATACTCACCTTCCTGTCTTTCTTATTTCCCCCAAGGCAAGTCCCTATTTACAGGAAGTAAATAGTTAATGATACTTTCCTGTCTTCTCCTCACAGCCTCCTTTGTCATCCAAAGGCTTGGAAGTATCTCCTACATGTGGCAGCAGCTAAGTATGGTCTAATTTAATGTGTGAATTTCAGCTCATTCTTATTCAACAACAGCATCCAAGCATATGTGAGCAATTCAGCTCGTGGGTAGGTTCTCCTGAAGTCAGCAGGGCTGCAAACACAACTTTTATGTCTTGCTGGATTGTACTTACTTCAGAGTGATGTCCTTAGTGCCTGGCCACGGTGTGAGCAGCAGGAATCAGTTCAGTTCTGAGCAGAAATTTCCCAGATTAATTGAAGAGGGTATATGTATATGCATATATGCCTGTGCATGTACATGCACAGATATAGATATAGGTATATTTGGTGTGCATATCCGTCCCACACACATTGCTTCTGACAAGACATGAACAGTGTAGCTCTTCTTCCAAAGTCCCAGCTAGTTTTATATTGATATACCATCACACTGACTCTGATGGAAAGAATGCCCCCAAAAGCTTTCAAAGTCTAACCTAATTAACGAGATTTGCTTCAAAGGCTTTGGCCTCAGATATAAGATCTTGATTTGGACACTGATAGACTTTCTGATAGACACCTGATATGGACACTGATAGACTTTCCCTACATTACAGTCCAGTTCTTCCCAAGCAAGTTGTTGTGGTCCTTTGAGTATCTACCAGCTAGACTTTGCTCTCCTGTCAGGGCCAGGAGCCTGCCATCTCCAGACTTGGCTGGCAGCCTGGCTGCCTCCTGCTGCTGCCTGGGAACCTTCAGGCAGCCCGTGCTCAGCAGCTGCCTGTGCTGCCTGCCAGAACCCACATGCCACCAGCCACCTGGCACAGGAGCCCCGGCTGCCCGCCACCCCTGCCCAAGCCCAGTGACCGTCCATGCCTCAGAGAGGTGCCATAAGGTCAGGGTCACCAGAACTTCCTCTGCTAAAGCCTGCCCAAGCCCTCCCCTCTCTTCAGCCTGTCCCTGAGACCTTGGACAACCCTGTGCCAGCAGCCACTGCTGCTCTTGTTGCAGCAAATGCTGGTGGCTGCTGGGCATGGTGGAGTGGCAGCCCGGGTCCCTTCCAAGCAGCTCTACCACCTGCCCTTCTCCTCCAGCTGAGGTATTCCTGCTCACCTCTCCCTTCCCTTGGGTCTCAGCCTGCATGCTGGGTTAGAGTGAGTGACCCTCAGGTCCACTTTGTCCACTCCATCTCCCCAGTTCCCCTCTCAGGAATAAGGCAGCAGCTGTTGCTGCACACCTTTGTTGGAATTGATGAAAATCTGCACCTCCCACCACTGCTGCTTTCCTCTTCTGCTTTCTTGCCCCAGAAATGCCATATATCCCAGGTGTGTAGTCTATTCCTTCACATGATTCAGGCTCTTAGAACACAAAGGAAGGGCCAATCTGTCTAAGGAAGGGCAGTCAGTGCTATTTCTCTGTGACATTTGTGGCTTCAATCCTTGCCATCTTGCCAGATGTTGCAGAAATACTCAAACAGCTTCGATAACAGTAAGAGAGAAATTTTGAAAAGTTTTAAATCTGTTCTACATGACTACTCATGGCACCAGAGTTATTTATTCTAATAAACTGTACTTGTATTTAATGTCATGCAGAAATAAAGTCTGCATATTGAAAAGCTTGGGGTGATCTCTTGTTTCCGAGACAGTGGAGGAAAGTGCTACAAGTAATAACAGTAACAATTCCACCTTCTAAAGAGAAGATATTTCTAACCCTAGATGCCCTGGGATCCAGATTCACCGGATTTATGTATGCCCACTTTCCCTGGGAGATGAGCATTTCTCACTGCTCCCGTGGTGTGAGATGCCTGTGAAGGCTTCTGCAAACTTGCCCCTTGTGCTGCATCCCCGAGACCCTGGCACTGGAGATCTAGAAGGAAGGATTTGCACTCAGCTGTTAACATTGCTTCTCAAATTTTTAACCTGAAGAAAATGTTTAATGAAATATGAAAGGGATGCAAGAGCAGAGGTTAATGCAAAATTAATTTGCCAGGAGAGGATCAGAGATGCCAGGCACAACTATGAGGCTAGCCATAAAAAAGGTAATTTCAAAATAAAAAAAAATAACTAAGACAGGAGAAAGAGCTGTGTAGAGGAAGAAGAAAATAACATAAGGAACAAATAAAGGGAGAGGCATATTTGTCCTGAGTAGTCTTTATCTATTTCTATTATTTCTCATGCTCTTGAGTTCTAAGCCAAGATCAATTGGGATTAATCAGTTGTATAGAAAACACTGAGAACTCATTGCAGGCTTTTAGGGTTTAAATTTGTTTATTGAGCACAATTTGGTTAGCATCAGATGCTTAAGTTACAGGCACCAACTCTAGCATAGAAATTACTTTATTTAGCTCTCAGTTGGAAGTTTCTATAGCAACTGGGTCCTATAACAGAAAGCTGAGTTTCTGGCACACGAATATCGCTGCTGCTAGAGATTGTTAATACTGTATTTTTGGAGCACTCAGCTGTTCCTTAATTCTTTCTAAGCCCTAGCCCCCTGTTTCTGAGGTCTTTCTTCAGCATAAATCTGCCTGCTTAGTCATACTTGCAATTGTACTTTTTTACTCTTAACTTTCCTTCTTTGGCTGTAACAGAAACTTTTTATTTCAGTTCAGATTCAGCTTCCTTGGAAGGGAAGCAGTGTCCTGTCCTGCATTCTCCTAATGGGGAAGAGCTGGAGGGAAAGGACAGGGATGCTGAAATTGTCAGGGGTGTCCAGTTTAAGATTCCTCTCCTGGACCTACTACTGCTTGTGAATTTATACTTAGGGCAAATTCTGTGGATGCAACTCATGTCCCAAATTCAGAACACAATCATACCTTAACCTGAAACCATTTTGTGCTTTTAGGTAGGGTCAGAGTAAAGCTGTGACCCTTGGCTTGCCAAGATCAGAGACCTCATTGCAATTCCTCTGTGTATTGGAAACTCATGGCTGAGTACCCCCTTCAGACATTTGAATTCCAATTGTCAAACTCCTCAATGCACCTTCTGTCTTATCCCTAGGAGGACTCCATACAGAGAATTGTATTATTGTAGGGTGAGCAGATGTTTCTTTTACCTGTTAGACATCTTTATTTATACATCTTTCACAACTGTGAATCAATAGCCTTTCTTAGCTACTAGATTTATTTTGAGGGGACACTCTCAAACGTTTGCATGAGGTGTTGGATGGAGATGTAAAACATTGTTAGGAGCAGAAGTAGGTGTTTGGTTGGCTCAGCAGTTAGCAGTCATTTTGTGATTCCTTTCTAGGCGTGTGGGTTGTTTTTTTGGGGCTTGTTTTTGTTTTGGTATTTTTTAAATTGCTTCTCATGCTGCCATTTATGGATAAAACAATGGCAGTTTGAATCATTAGATGTTTATACTCTCTAGTATAGCTTTTAACTTGTGTGGTTTAATTCCCTCTTCATCAAAGAGAAATATGTTCTCTGCTCAAAACCCTCTGGAGATGTTCCTTATGCTGTCCTGGAGACCTCTAACTGTGAGAAAAAGTATCAGCTATCTCAAAGACACAGAAAACATAATCTCATATCAAAGAAATGCAAATTTAAATTTGGTGACTCAGGCACAGCATAGAACATATATTTTGAATAACAATATCTTCAAGTATCCCTAGGCAGGTGGCCACCACAACCACGATTGATTCTTGTGGTTCCTCACACATGGCAGAGACTCACTTCACAACTCAGGCATCAGTTCCAAGAGGGCAGAGAAAGTGAACACTGCAGGATGACTTGACTGTGCACTTTAGGAGAGCTGTAAGAGCACTGAGGGTTGGTTGTGTGAGCCTTGGGGGTTTATTTTTGCAGAAAGAAGGAATACAACAAACCTGCAGTTAACTACTATCAGGTCTGTGTTGGGGAAGTGTAAGTGGATGGGATATTGGCTTTTTGCTTCCATTATCTTCCCAATGCTTTTCACTTTGGCTGTCTCTCATAATTCCTAATAGGGGCTTTTGCTTTTCCATCTGACCTTAATAAAATGGGATCATCCTTGCTAAGGTTTATAGGATTTTAGTTTTTAAGTGCTGGCAGTTTGAGAATACCTGGTTTCTCTGTCCTAGAATATTGATCTGAGGCCACGTGTGGGATGCTGTAGCCTGTCAGGTGTGTCCCATCAATCCAGGCACATTCTGTCTCTGGCAGCTGTGGTCATTTCATGTCTCTTGCAGATCTCTCTCAGGCAATTTACATCTTGTTCTCTAAATTCTTAACATCTCACTGCTGAGCTGCTGGGAGGGCCTGTTTTAGAAAAGGAAATCAGAACCCCAGAGAAACCCGTATTTCCACACAGTGCTGAAGGCAAGCAGAGTCTCTGGGAGACTGGTGGGAAGATTAAAATGCTGGAATCTGTTGCCTTAGAATCATTGTTCTTGTCTCCAGTGAGTCATCCAGCATCACACACAGTTTCAGCGTGACCTTCTGCTGCTCCTTGTGCCCGGGGAGCCACACAATTCCAGTAGAGGATGTGCTGCCACCATCTTTTGGCAAAACACTTCTCCCTGCAGCACTAAAGGTTTTCATTTTCGTCTGTTTCTCCATCCCAGGTTTCTGGCTTCTTTCGTAACAACCTTTGAAGAGATTTTTTTCAAAATGGCAGCTGCAAAGGTCATCTCTTTTTGTGTTTCTTGCTTTCTTGGAAACAAGAATCATGCTTTAGAATAGAGATGCAAGGCAGCTTTCCAGACCATGAAAATTCAGTAACTTAACACACTGCCTCTAGCCAAAAAAACCCGAAAAACCAAAAAAAAACACAAAAAAACCCCCAAAGAACAAAAACAAAAACCCCCAAAAAACAATAAAAACCCCAAAACTAAAAACAAACAAACAAGAAAAAACCCTGATCAATTTAAAAAAAAAAAAAAAAGAAAGAAAAAAAAACCCACAAACAAAAAAACCAACAGAAAACAAACAAACAAAAAAAATTAAACAGAAGGCACTTAAAAATAATGAGACTATATACTGGTTTGACTTTTCTGCACGCTGGGTTTTCTTCCTTAAACATATATAAGCTTGCTAACTATATTTTAAGTTTTCTATGCTAGATGTAGTTATTGCAATTATATTTTAAGAGACTAGAGAAGATTCTCTTTAGAAGAGAAGGAAAAAAAATAGTAATTGAAAAGTTTCAGCAGTTTTTTAGACTTATATAATTTTTCTTCATTAATCCACATTGATTATTTTTTGCCCATTTTGGATCATACCTATGTTATGAAACATGCAATTTCCTCATAATGTACATTATGTAGGAAAAAAAAAAGTAATTTACTAGATGTGTTAATTGCTTCATATAAGTCCACTAGGAAAACACTTTAATGATAGATCACAGATTAAAAGTGAATCTTTTATGATAGTTTTTAAGAAAAATCATCAGATAAACACTGTGGGGTAAAGAGTTTGCTTTATCTTAGGCTGTATCTTAGGATACCGTGTGGCTCTGCTTAGAGCAGATAACTTCCAGCATTGTAGTCATATCATGCACACAAAAGCACAACGGCTCTGATTATTACCAGTCTTCTTATATTAGGAAGAACCAATAATTCCTAATGTTTAAAATGGCTAATTAACCCAAAAGTGATGATAAAGACAAACACTGGAGTTAATTTCTTCTGAAAGATGCCACATTTTATTTATGGGAAGAGGTAGAATCTAGTTTTTGCAGCTACACATTTTATGCAAAAACTTAACTGTGAGCATGTCACTTGATGGGAATGGAATGCCACTCATCCAAAAAAACTATAAGGACGTTAAAAATGCCATAAAAAATCTCTAAAAGAAGAAGCTGAGGCATAGAGAGATTACACTATTTATTTACCAATGAACACACAATATTTTCCAAATTGAATTTATATGTATTTAAAAAAATTTAAAAGTTGCAATTGTCATAGTGTAACCTCACCAAAACTGAACTAAATCTAAACCAATCTGAATTTTACCATTGGCATTTACACAGAGATTATCTTTATGATGTGTGTTACATTTTGGGACTCTGGAGTGATAGACTGAGATCAGCTTGGCTCATTAAAAAAACCAACAACAACAACAACAAAACCAAAACCAAACAAACAAACAACCCCCCCCCCCCTTTTCTAGCTCCCTAATATTCTCAGCTGTATTTATCAGTTAAGAAAACCAACAACCTCATCCGATTCTAGATTATGAGCACACAAATTTTGAAGAACTAAATATATAAAATAAAGACTTGCAACGGCACTAAGAAAATATAAACCAGAAATAAAACCTGAATGTGGGAACAGCCATTCCACATTGGGTTGGAAATCAGTGAAGGCGAGGGGCATCATTGACAAAATCAGAGTAGAAGAAGGTATTTTGTTGAAACATCCAAGAAGTTCAAAATAATCAGTCTATTGACACTCATTGTCCTGCTTTAAGCATTATGAAGTGTTACTTGGAATTAAACTGGCTCCACGGGCATGCCACTTGCAGCACACTTGCTGAGTATTTGCAGTATCCTGGAATTACTGACAGGTAAAATATTGTGAAATTGTCCAATTTAGGCAAATCCTGTGCTGAAGATGTTGACCTTTTGAAAATTGATTCCTTCTGCACATTGGGTTTTACTTCCCCTATCTTGTTTTTCCTTTAGCAATTATTCATCTTTTATGGCTTCCTACAGCTAAAAGCCTCAGCAACAGGAACATTTATTCAGAATCAGAATGGAAGATCTGGTACTATCTGTACATTAAAGGAAAAGAAAGTTCAATTTTCCTTCTGAAAAGCACAAGAAAGGCCATTACACTAGATGTAAAGACAGAGAGAAAAAGGGGCTGAATTCCCAAAATATTTGATGGCAGAAGTAATAATAGCAATGAATGAGGCCACATAAATGATTCATGAGACTCATTTTTTTCCTATTGTTACTAAAAAGAGGCTCATTATTACTCAGAAAAAATGCTTTGTTGGTGATGTAAAAAGAAATCAGTATTTGCTATCAATTACGTTCATTAACACTAGGCCATTGTACACAGTTTTTGAAATATATTTTATAACAATATAATTTTGTAATTTCATCCCTACCGTGCTTTGAGCCTTCTGAGGATCACAAATCTCTTTAATACCCCCACTCTTGCTGATAATAAAAAGTCTTGTGGGTGTAGTAACAGCTAAAAATACAATAGTAAATGATTCATATATTACCATTTCAGAGGTCAAAATGGGTAACAAAGAGACCACAAGCACATAAAATAAACATCCTACTGTAAAACAGAGGCGAGTTGTAGCTTCAGGATGATAACTTTGAAGAGATGTGCCTCCTTTAAGGACATTTTCTTCTTTTGTTTGAAGGCTGTTAGAAATATCTGAACATATGTTCTGAGGCAATGAAATTTCAATGGGATATTATTTCCTTTTAAATCCCCATCCTTAAAACACTGACTTCCAACATGAGATAGCAACAAAAAAGAGGCAAGCTAAGAGTGCATATTTAGCAGAGAGATATAAAGAATAAATCGAGCTAAAACTGCTCTTTTTTATTTTGTAAACAATGTGTCATTAGAAACCAATGAAGACAATAAAGAATGGGATTACTATGCACCCATTTGAGAGATTTCAATCAATATTTAAATAGTTTTCCAGGATTTAATGTAAAACAGGGAGCTTTCTCAAATAAGCAATCAAACCAGCCCATTAAGGCTGTAATCACCATTATGCCTGGGTGTTCCTGTGCTTTAGAATAAACTGATTGTGGAAATACTATTGAAGTGGTACCTCTGGCACTTACCTTTCTATTGCTTATGTGTTGGTCTTTGGTGTTTGTTTTTTTTTAAATGACTGTATATTATCTCGCTTGTTCCTTGACTTCTAAATATAATAAAACCGTCTTCAATCTAGTTAACAGTTAACGAAGGAAAAAAGAAAGAAAGAAAGAAAGAAAGAAAGAAAGAAAGAAAGAAAGAAAGAAAGAAAGAAAGAAAGAAAGAAAGAAAGAAAGAAAGAAAGAAAGAAAGAAAGAAAGAAAGAAAGAAAGAAAGAAAGAAAGAAAGAAAGAAAGAAAGAAAGAAAGAAAGAAAGAAAGAAAGAAAGAAAGAAAGAAAGAAAGAAAGAAAGAAAGAAAGAAAGAAAGAAAGAAAGAAAGAAAGAAAGAAAGAAAACACCAAAACAGAACATTCTTGATGAGGCTACAAATATTTAAAAATGACTGTGAGGCAAATGAGGTCAGCCTCACCATTGAAAAACAGTGATTGTGCATATGTGTGAATCATGCCTAATTACCAGTAGACTGTAGAGATTTTGCTGTGAACAGTTAGTCTTAATTTACCATAAAAACTTGTTATTGAACCTTCAGAAACAGGAGCTAGTATAGGACCTGTTGTCCATTTATATCTTGAAGCTGAGACACTAAAAAAAAAAAAAAAAAAAAAAAAAAAAGGGCATCAGAGTAATATGTGCTTTAAAATCATAAATCATGCTGTGGTTTAAAAACTTTACAGACGAGGTTCAATGTTTCTGTATAAACTGCAGAATGGCATTGCAGACATTTGATGAAAGGAGAAGAAAGAAACATGAGAAATCTTTGCCTCTTTCAGAGAAGCCAGAAAGTTTAAGCAATTTTATTTTGATTAATCAGATGAAAGAAAACACTTGCAGGTAGAGGGACTGATGTAGGTTATACCCTCACATGTTCCATGGAACATTTTGCACTGCTCTGTCATGAACAATTTTATAGCTCAACAACAAGGGATCCAGCTGGTTTTGTAGATTATCTGTAAGAAGGAGAAATGCAAACCACAGTGAAAATAAAAGGATTCTACAGTATTTATATGTATTTAATTATTTTTTTTCTGTGAGGGATGGGTTTTACCTGCTTTTTTTAAGGCAGTGGATATAACGGGGAAGAGGGATGAAAAAATCAATAGATGGAAATCTTGCTCTGAAGGTAGCAAATAGGAGCAAAAACTATTTACTGTTATAATGCTAAGGGAAATGGTAAGCAGGTTTCAAAGCAGGAGAGAAATGCAAATTTGACATCTTACATAACTTCCTACTTTGCACATTAATATTGAAACTGTATAACTGTGATGCAAACTACAACTACTGCTGGGAAGTGGCACTTCCAGTCAAGGATAAGTATATTGCAAAAATCCCCTTATTTTCTGCTCAAAACTTCAACTTTCACACCATAAAATGTTCTTGTCACTGTGCTGTCCTGATGAATTCTCAGTTTGGATGAAAGTGGTCTTCCCTGAAAGTCTTCAGTTCAGAGAGACTGAAATACATTTACATTTGCCTAAATTACTGGACCACTCAAATTTGGGGTCTAACAGCTGCTTTTCCCACTATATATGCTGAAAATTTTCCCAGGCAATAGATTGTCCTACCTTGATGCCTTGACCCCTAAAATTTTAGGATAGCTCAAATATGTATTTGAAGTGAATATCGAACATGGAGAAACAAATTAAAGATGAATGAGAAGTCACAGAAACTTTGACTAAAATTGGAGACCACAGGAAAGTTTCAAACTAAAAAAAAAAAATAGGAGGGGTGATTATAGAAAGGATAAAGTCAAGTACATATCACCAAATTTTAGCTGACAATTGACATGCGGCCTACTATTTTAAACACACTACTTATTAGGTTTTGGACTTCCACAGAGCCAAGAAGTCAGGTGAATGTCAGGTTTAGTGGCTCAAAACAAGGTGCTCAGCTCTGTGCAACAGTAATCTGAGGGTTTTTTTTAATATTTTTTAAATCTTTTCTGTTAGACCTCCGATTAAATGCTTGAGAGACACAGTTTTCATGTTCAGACTCACCGAATTTCATGTTTATTAATTCTTACCTATGTTATAGTCTCACAAATTGTGAGTTCTAGCTAATAAGGTGAAAAATGTCTCTGTCACTAACTCTTTGCAAGGTCTTTTAAGCACTAATTGTCCAATTACGAGATGTCACCTGCATTATTTTTAGTTTTAACCCAATAACCAGACACCCATGGTCCACAATGCGGATTATTCTATCCAACTACAAGGAACCACCCAAAACCATGAAAAAGAAGGTGAAAAAAAGAGGATCCTAGCCTACACCCTCAAACCTCCATGTTGCTTTATATATATTGCTATATACTAAAACCTTAAAATCTAAGTTTTTCCACCCTGTGATATTACAAACTTCTATTTGACGACACACCCATAATTCCAGTGCAATAAGTCAATTTTGGAAGCGTGTTCCATGGCCTCAGGTCAAATGTCAAGTGCCTGTAAGCACAGAAAGCCTAAAATCCTCAGCTTCCAGGGTTCCAACAGTAATCCAATGCACAACACAAAAAATGTGACAGTCAGCCTTTAAAAGGTTCACTATTGGCACTGACACGTCACTGCTAGGAAAAGCTTGGAATCATGGAATAACCTGAGTTGGAAGGGACCCACTCTGTTCACCAAATCCTACCCCTGGCCCAGCACAGGGCAGACGCAAGAATCATACCATGTGTCCAAGAGCATTGTCCAAAGCTTGCTAAGAATGCTTTTGCCAAAAAAAAAAATTTAAAAAAAAATTCATGTAACATTTAACAACATTTTTCAAACTGTGCTAGTCAGAAGGTGTGGTTCAGTTGCTTTGTCTTTCCAATCTCTCTCTGCTAGGACTGCCTGTTCCAGGAAACACAATAATGTTTGCTAAAGGAAGACATCTAATTACATTTCAAGTAATTGGAGGAACTAAAGTAATACTTCTAATGGAATCTTTTACTTTGGATAAACAAAGTCAAACAGCATAAGCTTTCAGGGGAGGAGAGAAACAAATTTTTGTTTCTATAGCCAGTCCTTCATTAGAAGCAGCAGTTTTTAATGAACTCAGATCTAATCCTTTGTCTTGAAAAGAGTGAAGCTCATAGTTCTAGATCCTGTGACCCAAATGTCCCAGATAGTATTGATTCATAAGGCCGTTAAGAACCTGAGTCCCTTAATGGAATAAATGGCATCTTTAATAGGATATCTCCTGCGTGTCTTACCAGAAGATACTTGTCTAATGGCCTCAGTTATGCTGGACATAATAATTGAGTATGGTATTAGGACATAAATATGTAACACAATTCCAAGAAATGACAGTCATGTCCATCCACATCCTGCTCCCATTCCTCACCCCTCAGTTACTAGAAATTGCTAGTGCTATTGCAGCTATAGTTGAAAAGAAGAAATATATAGACATGACTGTTACTTATACCATCCTTGAGCATAATTTGTAATGCTATTGTGTTCAATATCTACAGAACTGAACCTGGAAAACAGGAAAGTTTTGTGAAGAGATAGAAAGCTGACCAAAAGGAAGCAAAAAAAAGAAGAAAGAAAATGAAGGTGGTGATTCCATTTACAGCTTTTGGTAACATATTGCACAGGTGTAAAAGATAAGTGTCAGGCATTAGCTTTTATTGTTCATTTAACAGAAGAAGGAATTTGGAAATGGAAAGAAATGGCAAATGTGGACAATATAGTCAGCAACAGCGACAGCTTGCAAGCTCATGGTAGACAAAGCATTGCCTAACAGGACCAGTTTAAAATTTATAACTAAAAAAAAAAAAAAAGAAGCATGAACTTGCAACAGAAGAAAAGACCAGAGGCTGAATTAACTAATGCCAGGGAGAATTTTTGAAAACTATTATTCGAAATCACACTGATATATTTTCTGTTCAAGCTGGAATATAAATTTGGTAAGCCTAATTCAACAATATAGAAGCAGAAGGAAGTACTGCTTTAGCTATTGAACTTAATGCCTAGAAAATTATTTAAAACACCTAAAAAATTAGCGATACCAGATCTGAAAGGCAATATAAACCAAAAATTGTTGGTTTAAACTAAAGCTACAAATTCAAGATGTTTCCTCTGCTATGAGAACTGCACTAGTTTACTAGGTTAGTTAATCAGTTTACCAGTCAGAACTAGTTCATTCTTTCAGAGGAGCTGGGCAAGAGAACCACTGAAATCTAGCCACAGTTTCCTATTCTGAAGCAACCTGAGCACACATTAGGACAGAACTTAATGGTCAGTTGTTTGTTCACACTCTGATAACCACCATTATCAGAATACTAAACACTAAAAAAAATTTTATTTTGAACAGGTCTTAAGTCAGACCATAAGTGACAGAAGTAGGATTACTTATGAAATCAGTTAAAGAAAAACTCATGTGTAAGATGATAACCTTTATGAAAATTTCAAATTATGCCAATGGAACTATTTGCAAAGTAAGTTATACATGACAGAATATAGCTTTTCATAGAAACATGAATAAAATTTTAAAATTTTGCCTTTTTCCCACAAGGAAAAAAAATCAAACCCAAGGTAACATAAAGAAAAAAAAAAACTTTTGGTGCTTTTATTACTAGAACTACCAATTATTATATAAACAAAATTTATTTTATATTTCAGAATAATACAACATACTGATAATCATGACTACCAAAAGAGCAAGGCAATGGAACTCAAAAAAATTAACAAATGTTTGCTTGAATTCTGCCCTGAGAAAAAACAAATCCTGTGGGTTCAAGGAAGAATGAGGCAAGCCTGCTCCTCCAGGAAGAAAAATAACTAACAATCTCTACAGAAAACCACAGAACATGTGGCTGAACACTTAAATGATATCATTATATTAATGGATAATTGCCAGAAAATGATGATTATATGAAAATCAGCATATATTTTCAGGCAAAATTCAGGCCAACTTTGTCTCAGGACACTTTTCTCTTCATTTTCCCTGCCCCCCCTTACCTTTCAGAAGCACCCTTTTTGTGCAGCAGCAAGCTGAGAGATGAGGAATGTCTATGTTACACTTCTGAAAATACTGGGAATCTCCTGGGGAAAAAAAAAAATAAAATCTGTTTTCATGAGCCATCTCCAAAGAGCAAGATACTTTGTCTAAACTTCAGTGATTTAATTAGGTTTATTTAAGTTTTAAGTCTGAAGTCAAAGGTTCATTCCCAGCTGTGAAATGTTTTTACCAACCCCCCGGAAAACATTCAAGTTGCTGTTTCCTAATAGCAACGTTTGTTCCTATCCAAGCACTGCTGTGGCAGACTGTGAGAAATTACAAGATACAAGTGGGAATTAATATTGCAATTAAAGGTTTTGAGTTTTGAAAAAGATTAAATAAACAGATTTAATCCACATTTTTCTTAATTGAAAACAATTAAAAAGCAGAAACAAAAATTAATGCAAACACAATCTACAAAATTAAGAACTGATGGTAGCAAGAATTTGTCTCTCAAAGGGGACCAAGTACATCAACAAAATTACTTTAAAGAGTGAATTGAAAAAAGAAATAGATAAATTAGCAAATGGAGATGTGAGATAGAAGCAGAAATAATCTGGGAACAAAAATGACTCATATTTGTTTGGTTTAGATGGAATAACTTAGATCATGGTTTTGTTGCTTTTTTATCTGGCAAGGAAGTACAGTGCTCATTTTAAGTAGGACAAATATGGTGAATAAATGGACTGTGGAGCCTGGGATAAGGAAGTAACAATTTGTTGTCTCATTTATGTTTTGAACCTCTGAGAGTTGCATGATCTTACATTTGTACCAAAAATTACTTGTGTGGGGAGTGTTGGAAGGCAAAACCATTGCGGGGCAGATTCTAGGCAGAAGAATAGGAACTGGTTGAGACCATCACTGAAAACTCAGAAGATAATATAGTGTTCAATCAATCTGGCAGTCAAGCACAACTGTGTAAGGCCAAGGAAGGAATTGTATCCCAGGGAGACAAAAGCCGTTCTGACACCTACCTCAGAGGTAAAGGGAATGACAATTTATTACCAACCAAACTGATTGCAAAACTGAAGTGTAGTAGAATTGAAGTGTAGTACAAATGTCACCAAAAGTAGTTTCCATCTTCATATCTTCTTCCACTTTTAGAAATCTCTTACAGTCTCTGTTTTGTCCTCCCACTGTTGAGGTTATTTGCTAACTGTAATGGGGAGTCTGAGCAACAGTAATGCTTGATGTGTTCACCCAGCTTATAACACAGTGAAAATGTTTGCCAAAACAGCAGTGTAATAACCCCTTCCGGTGTCTGACTTGAGTAAACCTGATTAAAAAAACTGGCACATACATTGCATAAAATCCTTAGCAGTGCTGAGGTTTGTGTTATGTCAGGTATGAGAAATAATGAAGCACAAATTTGCATAACCTTCAGACTCAACCATGTAATATCTTCCCAGGTAGAAAGTTAGAGGTAAGACAGGCAAGCAGAAATGCTGGCCCAGATGAGATGCTGGGAGCAGGTTCAGAGGAGACATCCTACAGAACACAGGAACTCTTGAGCAATGGAGAAAAGGACAGATTCTGTTAACAAGACAACAGGAGGAAGAACAGCAGTACTGGGAAGTGAAATTCACTGAAAAGTCCAATTGTCTTTCCTCATGGAAAGACATGAACATCTGTGCTGATTTGAAATCATGTTGATTTAACCATGGATCTTAAACATAAATAATTCTGCAAAATGAATTAAATCATAGAATGATTTGGGTTGGAAGGTGCCTTTTGAGCTCACCTAGTCCAACCCTCTTGTCAGGGGAAGGGACATCTTCCATTACACCAGATTACTCAACTCCCCATCCAACCTGGCCTTGAAAACTGAAAATGATGGGACATCTACAACTTCTCTGTACAACCTGGACCAACATCTCACCATCCTTATGCTAAAGAATTTCTTCCTTAAGTCCCATTTATGCCTATTCTCTTCCAACTTAAAATCGTTGTTCTTTGTCCTGTCATATCATGGACCTTAGTAAAAGTCTCTCTTTGTCCTCTAATAAGCCCCCTTTACATATTAAAAGGCTAAAATGCTCTTGTTTACATACTTCAGGTATACAGCCATGCTGTCTCACCAATGATTTCCTTCAAATAGTGTTCCACAGTCTGTCCAAATTTCACGTATACAAAATTGAGCTTGTGAGGGTCAGAGCTTCACAGGAAAATAGTGCAGTGACTTATATTCCTTTTTAGCATTATTGATTTCTGCTAAGAGTTCTAAAGACGGCTGAAATGAATTTTTGATATTTATGAGTTCTCTTGGTTTTCTTTTTTCTCTTTAGATCCCTGATTATATTAGAATCCATAATCATACACTGTCATCAGGCTTTCCAACTATTGTTCTGTAAAAACTGCATTAAAATACTTATACTGTTGATTTTTTTGTTTGTGTTATGGCAGAAAATATCTGAGAAACCTTTTAGCTTTTCTTTGCCTGCAGACTGAGTTTCACTTAGGAGGGAAGTTGAAGATATATTTCAAAGTTTTAATTACAATCAGAATTTTTCCCATTTTACCTAGTAAAGTCATAAGAACAGGAGATAATGGCTACCTTAATTTTACAGTTAAATATAGCAATGACATGCATACAAATCTACAGGATATACAAATGCTAGAAATACTAATTTCTCTGTATTTTTCCCCAGTAGAGGACTACAATCTGTTGAAATTGAAGAGTGAAATCAGGATGGGAAAAGGACACTTGGACCCCTCTTTCCTCTGCAAGGAGCAGAGGAAAGAATCCCTTGTCAGTACCTGAATTTGGTAAATCATTCAGAGTCATTCTTAGGTTTTACAATGCAAAGTTTCTGCTCCTCCTTCCACCTACTGAA
The DNA here is from genome assembly GCF_029207755.1 of Chamaea fasciata. Lineage (NCBI taxonomy): Eukaryota > Metazoa > Chordata > Aves > Passeriformes > Sylviidae > Chamaea > Chamaea fasciata. The sequence goes on from NW_027094087.1 coordinate 8,681,810, forward strand.
CCCCATTCACAATAACAGCTTAATCCTCTTTAAAATTCTGAAAAATAGCATGACTAGGAAAAGCCTTTCCAATGGCTGGGTTGTAACCCTCAAGGGCTCTTACCTGTTTCAGACCTTTTCTTTTGAAATTTACCTTTTGTCAAGGTCTCTCAGCAGAAATCTGGCAACAGAGTTCCTACCAAGGAAGTCTTTAAAAATGCCAAAAAAAAAGTTTCAAAACACAAACACATTCAAAACACTGGCATATAAATTATTATTTTTTAAAAATAACAAATTTCATAGTAACTTCTAATGATCTTTTACAACTAATTACGGAATGAAATGCCACCATAAAATCATTGCTTGTGATCAGGCTGAATTTAGTGAAAAGTTTACTGCGAGGGCAGCCTAAAATCTCCGACATTTTTCCAAGTGTCCATGTTTTTGAGAAAAAAAAATTGTTTCTTAACAGCACAATAAAATTTCTCCCCGTCATAGAGCCTTTATTTCAATAATAATTCTAAAATTCCCTAGATCAAAACTCCTAGACAGTTCTGTAAGATAGAATGTGGTGTTATTACACTTTAGATGCATCCACTATTGCTACAATTTGGAAGTCAGAGTATGTGGTGTGTATCCTGATGAAAAGTAAGGACCATTCCCTTGCAAAAGATAATGTATTTCCTTAAATATTTATCTTTATAACATACTTAGAGAGCTACAAAAACAAGCATGGTGTATCCGAATCTCAATTAGACAGGCAGAGTTTGTTTTATGTTCTGACTGAATATTTCAATAATGCAAAGCAAATAAACTAAAAGGCAAACTCTGAAAAAGCCTGCCCTAGTCCTGCTAGATTTCCCTGCAACCTTGCAAACTTCCGCATGAAGCCTCACATCTAGTAGACTGAAAAAGAGCAGATGTCAAGCTCCTCAATATCCATCTTGCTGGAGTTTGGGAAGAATATGCTGCTGAACAAATTAAGTCAAATTTCCTTTGGAAAAATACAAATTTCACAATGGAAATTATGTAACTGCCCAAACTGCACCTCTCAGACAAGGCCCTGCCACAAACTATTCCAGGGAAGAAGGAGGAGATGATTCTTATTTCTTTACCGTATTGTGAGGAGGAGAGGAAGGCTGACCAAAACAGCCTTCTCAAGAACACTAGTGAGCTTTACAAGAGCACAGTAGAGATTTACACAGTTTTACACTTCCACATGGGCCAATAAGCTTTGGAAATTCGTGTTGCTTAAGCGGGCGGTGCAGAGAGCATGAGAGAGTTGTTGGCAACTGAAAATCATCTGAAATAAAGGGTGCAGGAACATTGAGAGGGACAGGCTGACCCACAGCTGTTCTGAAGTTGATGTCTAGTTACTCCCAGGCCTCAATCTGACACCACCCACACTATGTGTTAGTTGCATATGTATATATATATATATACAATTTGTTTTGCCATTTTGTCTAGTTGTTGACAAAATCTAAACATCTATCCAAGATTCCTCACCTTAGAAGTTGCTAAATAGACAAGGCAATGAAACTGTTCCATGTTTGACTCTTTCCACAGCACATACCCTTCAGAAACTTATTAAGTTCTATGATTTCAGTTAATTTCCCAAGCCATCACACTACCCTTGAGCACATATGACAAATGCTGTAAAACAGTACTCTGCTCAGCTGCAGCACTGTTGTCCTGTTGTTTCAAGCAGTTTGAAGAGAAAACAAAACAAACCTGAAAGGCATACAGAGTTTAAGGTTGACTTTGAGGCTGAGAAATTGGGATTTAAACAACACTGCCTTACCTGGATGCAATTAGCAATTTCTGTGTTGCCACAGGTTGGCAATCAGGAATGCAATGTACAACATTTCAAGGCCATGGTCACATCAGACACCAGAGTTATAGAGATATCCTGTCATTTTAGGAATCAGAACTGCTTTTATTCAGGGTACTAATTCAGTGGTGGTTAAATGTTTTCAATCTGGCTCAGGGTTATCAGAGTGCCTGCACTACTTCATGTCCTTCATCAGAAAATGATTTCTGTAGTTGACATAGACTTGCAGTAGTGAAGTCTAATAAAGAAAAACAATAGTCAAGGTCCATAAGAGAGAATTTTTGTGCAAAACTGCAGAATTTTAATCTATTCAAAAGAAATTTACCTTGATTTTGACGTTTCTTCTGGTGAGGTTGTTGTAGCAGTGACATCACAGTAGCTTAAATCGCTGTGCTTCCTTGGTTGAGTGGGTTGGACCTTTTAGACAAACCCAGCTGGGATGAATTCTGGCTGCTCTACACATCCTTGGCAGCAATTCCAGGCAGTCCTTCCTTAGTTCACACAGGTGGGAGGGGGCAGAGGAATCCTCAAACCATCTCTTAAATCTTGCCTTTTACAATGGGTCAGAACCAGTGGGGAAAATCCCATCTTCAACAAGTTTGGACTGTTCTTTAAAACCCAAAATTTGGTTTGATTGCTCCAAGATCCATCATACTGAAAATGAAATGATGCAATTTCCATTATTTTTAAATTAGAAGGGAAAATACAATTAATGCTTAATTATTTTCTAATGTCTTCATTCATTTTAGTGGTTTCGGTGTCCAACAGAAAGAATTATGTCCACAATATTTGTTTACAACAGTGCAAATATTACAGAGCCTCCTATGATGATTTTGCTTAAAGAAAATTTTGATGTGTGCATATTAAATAGCTTCTTGATTTTGTTTATTTCCTATTGATAAAAGTTTGGCTTGGTCAATTGGAGATGACAGATTGGCTGACTTTTAAAGCATATGTAAAGGGAAAATTCTGTGCTGATCTTTGGAACGAAAAAAAAAAGGGAACGCTCAATAAAGGATGAGAAACAATAGTAATATTTAGTAGGAAAAAGTCAGATTCTTTCTTTTGCCCACTGAAAATAAATATAATTTAAACCAGAAAGTACTGTATCTGTGTATATTTTATAGCAAAAATCTACAGAAGGAAGGAAAATGTGCAATAATTACTTTTTATATGTTAAAACACTCAGAGGCAAGGAATTGCACAAAAAACTATCTCCCTGGGGATATTTTTTGTTAATTTCAGCTTTTGTTGAGAATTCAGTGAACAGAATTTTTTTATATAGCTTGCTCAGTTTTAGCTGACGTACATGGAAACTTTTATATGTATTCCAAGATGGAGCTACTTGAACAAAACAACATATTGATGCTATCATCTTTTGTAATGATTCTGTGGTCCCATGACCGGAATGAATTAAGAAAACGACTAAAATGTCAAGTGCTTATTGTCTGAAACTTCCATGGGAATTAGCAGCCCTGAATTTTTCAATAAATCCTTTAAGGAGCATGAAATTTGCACCCAAACACAAACAAACAGAATTCTAATAACTCTGCACAATTTAGCCAAACTTTCTTTAAATTCTTTTTGTGACTTATATGAATAAATTGATTTTTAAAATGAAAGAATGAGGAGGCAATGAGACTGAGAAAATGGAAAAGAAAAACCCATATGCATTTTCTTCCAAGCCTTGGAGTTATATAGCATTTTAAATAATCATTCAAACACATGGGAAAGTGTTTCTCTATTCTAATGTACTGAAAAAAGTCTATCTATAACCAGGTAATATAAATTCCTATTGCAATGATACTGGAGTATGATGATTTCCTTCCTGATTTTGTATAAATAATAAAGGACTGCTATGAGGGACAGTTTCTTTGCAACTAGCTCAAACAAGAATAGCAAATAACACCATCTAATCTGGAGAGAAATATTTCTGTTCTGAGTAGGTGTTTAAAATTTTTTAAAGATCAGTTTGATTTTATTATAGGATTCAATTTTTGTGCATTTTTTGAATATATTACTTCTGGGAAGATCAGAAAAAAAAAGATTTATATTTATAAGTCTTTCATCTGCACTAAAATCCACAGACACAAAGCTGTTATGCTTTTTGACTGAGGCAGGTTTTAAATCAGTTTATTCTGAATCTTAGAGGACAACGATTTTTCAAGCAACACAGAGGGGCTGTTATAGTCTGCAACTGTTCTGACAAACCCTGTACTGCAAAATACAACTCAACTATTTAAAGCTTTCCAATTAAATTAAGATACTTCTTATAATCGTGAAAACTAGAGCAAACCTATCCAGATAATTTCTTCTGACTACAAGCTCCAGTTCAGCTCCACCTACAGCCTAGGTTGGTCCCAAACAAATCCCTTGTGCTTTACCTTGAGTATATGTGAAAAAAGTGCACGTTTTCAATTGAACTAGCTACTTTAAACTAAAGAAACATGAGGTCACACGCCTATCCTCACCTTACAAATGGTGCCACTGTGAAGTTAGGAAGAAAAGTATTGCATTAAATCATCCTGTGGTAGAAACCTAGTGAAGATAAGGCAGCTTGACTTTAATTTGAGGATTACAGGCAATCTAGTTTTACTCTAAGCATTTAACATAAAACTACAAGGATTTATCTTAACCAGCATTTTGGCATGAATTAAATGCCTGAGGTTTTTATGGGAAAAAAAATACAACTTCACTGCGTGGCCAATCTCCTTAATGTGTTTAATTTTAGCTGGCTGTCCAATAAATAATTCTCCAAAACCACGATGGAGGAGCGGAAAAGGATGCACTTTATTTGAGGTTTGAGCATGGGCAACATGGGACAACATTATTAACACAGGTTTATATGTCAGCACTTATCAGGAGAGCGTTTACACTGATAAGGGCCTGCAGCAAAGGGAGAGAGGGGCTACTTGTCTGTGTGGAGGAAAAAGAAGACATCGGTGCTGTCAGGAAAAGAGTTGTTTGTGTGCAATTCTTTCTTCCCATTCTCAAAGAAAAGATGAGCCGAGCACATTCAAGCCACGAGCAGCGTTCACACAGATTTCATGGGCCACAGGAAAGGGATGATCTCACCACTGACACTCAAACCACCCCTAAATTCCTCCAGCAATGCTCTGCTTCGTCTGTGTAACCAAAGGTACCTATCAAGCACAAAACTGTCAGCCCGCTTCCAAACCATCTCTGTGACAACAAAGGCGAGCAGAGTGTTGATCTGCTTCCAGGATGAGCTGTTTGAAGCCTCTAAATTTTGCCTACCTCCCAGAAACAGGCATATGGCAACCTGAATATTTAAGTGTATGCATTTCCTGTAAGCTTTTCCTAAAGAAAAAACATTAAAAAAAAAAAAATTAGCATGATTTATTCATTTATTTACAGGTTGTGTCATAAAGTACCTGACTCCTAGGGAGTGATTTAGCAATCCACATTATCAAAACCTTCCTTAACATTTAACATAGAGCAGCATACTTATATTCCTTAAGACAGTTTTCTCCCCTCCTGTCCAACTTCCTGCAGAGCCTAAATAGGTATAACCATTCAAATGGTGGATAAAACTATATATTTATAAATAAATATATAGAATATCTTGCAAAATTCTAATATTATTTATAGGAGCCAGTCAATAGACCTTATTTGAAACTATTTCTGGTCATTAAAAATTTGTCATGGAAGATATAAAGGTATGACATTTCTGAATTCTTAGGTTTAGCTGCTTAATTCACTAAGAAACAATTACAACACACACACACACATAAATATATAACAGATTTTTTTTTTCTATTAAGAGTAATGTAGCAAGAAAAATAAAAAACTAAGTAAATGACAAGAAAGCTGAAGCATTTGGGGCTCCCAGTGACCTCTGACTGGATACTGGTCTGGGAGGCTAATGTTCTGCAGCCTGAGACAAGAAAGAAGTCTTTTTTCCTCTTGTTGCTGTAGCTTGGGGTTGACTTCCTTGGCTTTTGGTACTAAAATGCTGCTTCTGTTTGTCAGCAAGAACATTTGCCTGTCTCACTTAACAGATAGTTCTCCATAGAATAAGAAATTAATGACTTCTCCGACCTCTCTATTGAATGCAAGTATTATTGTCAGCATTAATGGGAGCTAAATGACAAGTTCATTTCTGATGTCATTATGGAGAAGGATACAAAGCCCCAAAATTTTCTTTCAGACCCTGTGGCCACATTGAAACGTACACCCCTACTCAAACATGACGCTTGATCATCCCGTCATTCTTTTTGATCTACATAAGTCGGAAAGTTTCTTCTTCTTGAAGGATCTACACTCTCATTCGGATTTCTTCAAAGACACATTGGCACTGGCACCAGTCTTCTTTTGACAATTTTTTTAAAGTCATTAAGTAAAGGCTCCAGTGAGGAGAATATTTTTCTGTTCCCCATGATTATTTTGATGATATCAATCACTTAAATTATTAAGGTCCACCACTTAAACACAGACAGTGGTATTACAAAGAAGCCCACAATTAGCAACCAGAAAACATAATTTTGGGAGTACATAAAATCTCTCTGACCCTGTTAAACCCAGAAAACATGCTTGTAGTTAATTTAAATCTTAGTGCATGAGTTATGTGAATACCTAGGCCACTCCTCTAACATGCTAGAACAATCCATAGGATTCAACCCAGAATCATACAGAAATATTTCTGCTTCCCTGTCCCTTCACCATTTCTGTGTGTGTAAGTATTGCCTTCTTCTAGGCCCCTTCCATTCCCTAAGAAGGGTTTAATGTCAAGAAGTCCTGAGCAAGAACATATCCAAAGTCTGGCCCTTGCTGAAAGTGCATAAACTTGCAAAGACACTAAGCTTATATGATCAGAAACGTTTTAATTAATACAATTTCAAGTTCTTCTTCTGTGTCATCAGCAGATGGTTTACTTATTGTTATAGCATGTAGCAATCTGAGTCAAAGTAATTAACAGCATATAAATTATTAAGTACTTAAGTGAATTGTCAGCATTTTCCATCCCTATGTTTTTTGGTGAAAAATTGATCAGCTGACTTGCCATTAATGATACCAACTATAAAATATCAATTTGATGTGGTTAAATTGCATTCTATTCTTTAAAATATCATAGCTGATGTAATTTAGCTATGGTTTTAATTTATTAATAGAATTACAGATCTGATGTAGTGCTTTTCTGTGTGCAATAGTGTGTGATAATAATCCTTGCTATTTTCTTATCTAAACAAGCAGCATTTTTTATAATCATGACAAAATTATCCTAATTTTATATTCCTCAATTTACTTGTCACTATAACTGAGATGATGAGCACTTACACTCACAGACATATTACTAAATAACAGGCCAAATTTTTAACAGACATATATTGCAGAGACTTTTTCCTAGACTTACTACACATTGATTCTTATTTATTTCTCCTGAGTGCTGCTGCATACAACAGAGGAAAGATGACAGGGAATTCAGCTCCTAAACCCTTAGCAATACCATTACCCCTAGAAGTTTGGGATATGTGCACTGAGGATACATTACACTCAGAGCTATTGTGAGAAGGAGGAAACAGTTTCATTACACGGAGTTTTTCTTCTGACCAGATCTGTTTGAGAACTGATATAAAAGCAGCAATTATAGAGAGAAAAAACCAGCTTGTGTCCTTGACTTATTTTCTAAATGGGGTATCTGACACCAACAGTATATATTTAATGGAAAATGAAGGCCTAATAATTAGCTTTTGATTTCAGTTTTAATCTGTCATTTAATCAGACAGCTCCTCTAAATTGTACAGTGAATTTTGAAGCTTTACATCAATTTTATCTTGCATTCACAGTTGAAAGGGAACTTAGTTCAGTGTGCTATGATAGAAAGGAATGGATAAATGGATTATAGATAAATATATATAGGCAGTGATTGCAGACATAGATATGGAATATTTTTGGACATAGGTAACAAATATTGTTATCCCTAAGTCATTTTGTCAATACCAAAATTTTGTCAGTCACTGTGTGCCTGTGCTGCAGAGTAGCAGCTGCTGAGGCATCATTTAGGCTCTTTAAGGACTAATAAAGAACTTACAAAGTAAAAGATTAAAGTTGGTTTTAGTTAGGAGAATCAGCATATCTACCACATTTCATTAATCAAGCTTCTTAAGTCTGATAAATTTCTCCTGGTCCAAGGGCCCAAATGACTACACCAAGACAGCAGAATTCTCCTGTGATAGAAATCTGGACATAGACATACTTTTCTTTTTACAGCTATAATAGTCTTCCTCGTTCCCACTGCTGTCAGTGGTTTCCTATGAGTAGTAACATATAAAAATATTTTTATCTTTAAAAATATACTACAGATTGACCCACTACAGATTGACCTTGTCTTATATGTTCATTTATTAATCATTGAAATATCCTTCTGGTACAGCAGGGTAGACACACACACACACCCCCCCATAGAGGAAACCCTGAAATGTATTTACAGAACTGCAGCATCTACAGCTGCTGCTCTACAAAGTGATCAGTGGCAACAGCTCAGATGGCCTTGCAGGAGGTCTGGAAGCAGAGAAATCCCTGCAGCTCCTCGTGCCATTGGATCTGTGCTGCTGGAATTGCACGTGCAGTTGGTTTGGAGCCCCCAGGGCAGCAGCATGGTTAGGGGGGATTTCAGGCATTAATTATGAACAGTTTCTGTTGTGCACAGTTGCACTGCTGAGAATTTGGGATTATACAAGCCAGACAGGTCTAGCAGAAGCAGTGTTTTACACTGTGCATATTTAGCACATTTCATCAGTGTTTTAGTTAACATTATCTTAAGGACTATTCAAATTCAGCAGTAGTAGAGAAAAAAACCCAGGATACCTAGAAAGTTTTGGCAAGCAAACCCTCTTCGTCTCTGTCTCACCTTTAACCTCTGCAACTCCTGTCAAAACCTAAATCCTTGAAGCCTCTCTATTGCACTAAGCTTTATGTGAATTCACAGAATGCTTCATATATTCACAGAAATTAGACATGAGAATGACTATGTCAACTTGTCCTTCCTCCCCTACTGAAATACAGTCCAAGGTTCAATGACAATGTCTGACCAAATAGGAATAGGTCTGTTGAGGAAAAAAAAAAAAATTGCTGTTTAAGGACCTGAAATACATTTATGACATGCATAGGGGAATTTTAGTTCAGAATAACTGTAGTTTGAAGGCTCATACACATTAATGCTTGAAGCAAATAGACATATTCCTGGAGCATGGCTTCTGGCTTACTTTAACCCAGAAGGAATCTCATTTGCATGCCATCAGGCTGCTCTGTGATGAAACCGGAGCACAGAAGGAGGGAAAGCAAGAAGATGAACTTCAAATCCTATGCTAATGCAGGCATACCTGGTGAAACGCTTAGATGGGCTGAGCTGGAATGTAGGACACCCAAAATGTAATAAAGTTGCTGTTTGCTTTCCTCTTGACAGCCACTGTTCCTGGTTTCATCCTCTCCATCTGTGGCTCATCCCACACACTTCCTGCTGCTCAGTGTTTTGGAGTTTGAGATATTCACAGCCACATTCCCACAGACAGCATCAGATACCTGAGATTTACACTAGAAACTGAGGGGGGAGGGGATGGACTGTCTGTGTTTTCAGTGTTTCATCCCTGGCCACTTCTGGTAATACACACACTACTGCTGGTCCACTCTCAAAAGCTTCACGGGGAGGCTTTGGGCCAAGGAAACAACTATTTTCGCACATGATTTCGATTCAGTGAACAGTCAACATGTGACCCCAGCAAAAAATCTTTTTCTTTCCCTTGATTATAGTAATTACCATTACAAACTCCTCTGTCTATCTCTTCTCCAGGACCATTGATTCTATTGTTTTAAAACAGTTATTTGTTGATTCTCACATGGATTTTAGACACAGTGTATTTAAAACCATGTTACCTCAGAAACTCAAAATATTTACCAACAATTACTTCAGAAACTCAAAAATATTTAATCACTAAAATTTCACTCACTGCAAATTCCTTTGTATTTTCACACTTTTCTTACTTTGCTATGGTTATATTTAATTTGGTGCCTTTAAAATCTATTTATTTATTTTCTAGTCAGGAGAGTGACTAATTACAAAAATACACAGAGGAGAAAAATATATGGACTGTGTTTTGTAAGCTTGGAAGAGCAGTTTTCAAACAAAATAAAGCTGGATCCTCTGAATTATTTTCCAGATTGTTTACAGGCACTCTCAGTAAACTGCATTTGTTTAGGTCAATATTTTGTATTCATTGGGGTATTCATAGAAACAAAAATCTTACAGAGTGTCTCCTATCTGAAAGAGAAATCTGTTTATTTTGCTGTACAACAAGAGCTTGCTTAAATTTTTAAACAGAACTTCTGATAGTCAGAAGGAAAACAACTAGGGAAGGGTATTAGCCAAAATATCTGTCAGCTAAACAGAACTTGTAAATCCAGTCAAACAACTAAAGGGCATTGCACTGTCAAATCATCAGATTGCAGATCCCTGCCCTGTGGTTTGCTGTCTTTTAGAGAAGGATGCAAACTGTTTAGCTTTCCCAAACCCTCCCCCCTTCCATCTGCCTACTGACCCATGCAGCTGCCTTAGCGCTTGCATTCGCTCCACTGGATATTTCATGCCTGCCTTGATAGGAGAAAGTAAAACGTTGCAGTGACAGCAGCTTCAATGGGACTAAGCAGAGAATGATGGAGAAGACTAAATGTGTTATATCTATGGGTAGCTGAGAGTTGCATAGGAAAAGCTTCGTGAACCACTGTGCACCAGAACTGTCGGAACAGAGTGTTTTAGGGGAAAAATGAAAAATACACGAAAGCCCCACACCCAAAACTGTAGTTTGGAACAGTATTAGGAAGGGAAAGGAAATAAATGGAAAGAATATGCACTCCACAGAAATGTAAGTGCTCAAATACAGAATGCAACCATAAGTGCTTAATCTGCTAGAAATCATATTAAATTCTATTGAGACCGGTTTATGATAAAAGTCTTGTCTGTTCTTGACCATCATTTTCTTCACCCTGGCACTTAGTAAAAATGCACTCTAGAAGGTAATTGAGCATGCTTTCTTCCTCTGGGGCCCCTAAGTTTATTTACAAAGGAATATTTAAGACAGTAACAATGTGATGGATCTCTACAGAATAATTTCCTTAAATATTCATGGAGGTAATCTTCTGAAGGGGCACACACCGGTTGATAAGCTTCCACAGGATTCACTGAGGCAGGATACCCTGTAGACATGGTAAGCAAAAAGAAATTGCAAGCCATTATACTTCACTAGAGTGCAAAATAAGTTTAGCCTCAGTGAAAAAGAACCTTCTCAGGAAAGTCAGTGCAGAAAAAAAAATGTTATTTCAGGTAACATTTTGCCCAATTAATAAAACTTTTGGATGACATGGAAGACATTGCTTGTGATAGTCTGTGTTACAGCCTCTGTATTTTCTTGCACATAATATTTTTCTTTTGTTGCTCTGTAGGCAACCCAGGCAAACTGCCAGACACAACATCTCAGGAGGTAAGGTTGAGACCACAAGATTTTAATAGAATTTACAGGCAGCGTTGCAATTAGCTATATCCAAATTTTAAAAAGCTATCCAACCACAAATGCTGGATTCATTTCAGCCTGAAGTAATACACTTTATTCCCCATTTTCAACATACAAAGTTAACTCTGTTTATTCCCACAGGCTATATCACTGGGCAAGAGAGATCAAGGGCTTCTCATTATTTTTTGTGAAACTCAAATTTTAAGAGAGATGACTATTATACTCAGTGATACTAATCACTTTAATCACAGTGAGCTGAGGTCAATAGTACAATATTTACTGCTGATGTTTTAGAACAATTTGAACCTTTTGCTTTTGAAGACAATAATAATCGTAGGGAAACTGGAGACACTTTTATGAATAAATTTTACTATCCTGTACTGTACAGTGCTATAGTTAAGAACCTGTGAACAATGAAACTACAAAGACTATTGGAAGTTGTTTTAACAAAAGCATTTGGTAATTTTTATCTGAGGAGAAAATTACCAGAGAAAGTCTCTGCAGGTGGCACACCACATATACCCAGTTTCTCTTTTGGAAACAAACACGCACATTCACTCTCTATGTATAACTACACAGTTTCACAGAAACGTTTGATTCTAATCAATGGAATTGAAGTACAGCAAACAGATCACTGAAAACAGAGCACTATCAATCCTATTCCTTGTCCACACTATTCCTTCCCACACTGGGGAATTGTTCTCCTCCTCTTTCTCCCTGCACATGTATGTCTTCTCCTGGGTCATTCAAAATTACGGTGAAAGCAATTCTGGCTGTTAAATGTTCCAATCTGTGAAGCCACCTCCTTGTCTTTCAGCTAACTCGTGAAAGATAGAGCATTTATGCTCATTTCTTCAGTTATATTTCTACCTGGAACATGCATTAACTCCCTTTATACCTCCAGACAACATTCCTCAATCACTGAGGGTTTGTCACTGACATCCCAGTAAGAGACCTTGTTATTAAAACTGGTGAGTACACACACATCTCACAGCCTCTTTTGTCAAGAGATGAAGATCATATGGTTTCAGTCTTTCTACTTTCCTACTAAGGTAATGCCTCTTTTGATTAAATAATTCCTCCTTTCTCTTGTTAGTCTCCCAAAATTCTAGACAGACGCCAGCATGTTTACCCATAGCTTACATTTAGATTATTGCAAATGGAATCTGGGTGCATAAATTCTAGCTACCTCAATATATCCTTTAGCACTACTATGACAGAGTTTTAGATGGGAAAATTATCTGTAGAAATTTCTAGATCAGCATTGACTTTTTTTGCGTACAGCAAATTATTGATGAGTTGCTGAAGAAAACAATCTTAAGGTTTATTACAGTACTTATTTGAATGCAACTGCACAACGAGTCAGTCACAGAAATTATCTAGCTGCTCTTCATAGACAATTACACACATTATCTAAAAGCAACTGCCATACAAACAGAATTCCATTTCCAAATTGATGCAGTAGATATGGCCCACTGCTCAAGGTGCTGTAGCTCAATTATCTTGAAGGACAATTTTAGCAAATGAACTTCATTAAGCCTAGGTTTCATCAGCCACAACCTTGGCTGCCCATTGCCATTTTCTATATGTGAAGTTTGTTTGCAAACACAGCATGGGAAACCCAAGACAATAGAAAAATATTCCTCATGTTAGAAAATAGAATTTGGTTTTTTTTCACTGAACATCTCAACGAGAGCACTGTGGTGAAGCACTGCACAAAGAGTTTGCTGAATCATGAGTAATGAGAAATTAACCTCAAGCAATACAAGAGATGGCTGTTTGCATAAATAAACAGTTAAAGCTGACTTTGCTCCTCTCTATTTCCATATCCTTTCTTCCTTAAAAAAAGTTTGTGGCTCCTTGGCACCAACTTCTGCTGTGCCCCTGAGCTGAGTTTCAATGACACCACAGTTCCTCTGACAAGAAATGTAACTTCCCAATTCTCAATAACTAATTGATATAATTAATTTGCCTCTATTTCTTTTCCCTCCTCCCATTTAAAAATAAACAAACCACTATTTCTGCTCCCATTTACTTTTGTCAGGAAAGATTTTGAAAGTTCAGAAAATATGGATTTTTTGGCAAAACAAGTGCCTGTAAATTCTGACCCTTTCTAACACTGATCTGAACTCTTTCAATTCCATTGAAAATGAGTCAGAGGTGGCCAAAGATTAAGATTTAATTTTCTCCAGCCCAAAACCTAGAGAGACTCCTCACTTTATTCTTCAGTGCTAGACAGGGTTAAGAAAGTATAGTATTTTGCAACATTAAGAAAGAAAAGTGAGATCCGATTCTATTGATATTTCTCTCAAAAAACATGGGCCATGGGAGAAGCAATACAAACTCCTAATGCTCGTGTTTTATGCAAACTGAGTTAGCCATGCTCGGTCTTCAAACCAAAGCCCCAATCTTTGACTTCTGTTTCACAGTGAAAAATAATCTGAAAAACTTCTTTCATTTCACTTGTTCCCAGATACTCATGTTTTATACATTTGTGCCCACTGTTTTCTTGAAAAACAAGTGATCTGGAATTCAGTTAGTTACTCAAAGCTCCCTCTTTTCTTTCATCTGATGAAATACCTCAGACCACCAGGGTAATAGTACTATTCAGTGAGAAGTAAGGAGGCAAAGAAGTGTGAAAATCACCTAAGACAAGAGATTTCCTCTCTCACACACCTTTAAAACTGCCCGTTCTCAATCTGTAAGTCATGGATGACAGAATGGGAAGGACTTTGATGAATAATTACTGCAAGTAGCATTCTCCTGTTGCTTTATTCCCTTCTTGATCCACATTGCAGGATGCTGGTGGATGTGAGGAGTAGCTCTCTAGGCAGAGATAGGTTTGGGCAGCTTAAATACCTTTGCGAGCTTAAATTGCTTGTATTACCTGCAGCTAGCTGGCAGCCTGCTGTGGAAGGATGAGCTAAACACCATGTGTAGGCATTAAAGTTTTCTAGTATGTCAAATTTTTACCCTTTAATCTAGAAGGTTTCCGTCACAGATGATGCACAGACCAATGTCTTTTTTTACCAACCAAATAAACATATGACTCTAGTTGATGATTTTGTGCTTTCTAGTACCCAGAACTATGATAAAATGGTTATTTTGAACTCTGCAAAAATGAGGGAATAAACATATACAAATTCTGTTCTGCTGTGATGTTTCCAGTTTGAATTTTTGAAGGTCAGTGTTTTCCTCCAATTTCATTTGATTCGCTGCTTCTTTTGCTGAATTGCCTAAAAAAAAAAGTGAAGCTCAGCCCTAACCTGAGGAAGGACTTTGGGATACAGAATGCTTTTACTACTTCACATTAGTCCACAGTTATCAGAATTTGCTATCTATTAGAAAAACAAACTCTAAGGACAAAAGGAATCCCTCTACTATTTCCTTCTGCAAAGGGATAAACTCTTTAATGTGTTATTCCTATGTATCATTTTGAATGCTTTGTTGTGGGAGCAATTATCAGAGAAGCTGAAAGTGTTGAAAATTGTTTATAAAGAAAAAAAAGTATTTTCAAAGTCTAAAAATTTGAACATTAGGGATCATGAAACACTGGAATTCATGAAAATGAGCAGTATTCTCCAGTGTAGCTTTTAGAAAGCAGTTCTTTATAACAGCACATATAGCTTGCTATTTTCTGCGAGGATAATTAACATGAAGTCTTCTTACAAATGCCACTCAAATGCAGAGCTGATGTTTTATGAGCTCAAAATATTTTGCTGCACAGAGCAACAAAAGGCAGCAGTTGGACTTCAGTGAAGTTGTCACACAGCGCACAGCTCTATCAGGCACACAAGGAAAGCTCGGAGGGGGTTAAAAGTCAATTGCAAGACCTGGGACCACTGCCAGTAAAATTGTACCTGGCTAGGCTTAAATTGAATTTTAGCTGCCAACTGTACATTTTCAGATCTCCAGAGGAAGCTGGTTCCTCTGTGTGGGTGAAGTAGACAGAGGCAGCTGTTGAAATGGAAACCATTGCACCAGACAACTTGGGAACTGATTGAATTTAAAATTGGACTTTCTTATGCCTTGATTTTTTGCCTCAGAATGCATTGAGGAGATGCAGGTGGCTGATAAACAGAAATGTATCACTCAGCCTAGAGGTTAAAAAACCCTTCCAAACAAAGAAGAATTTTGTCTTCTGGGAGAGGAAAAAAAACCCACAAAAACCAAACCTCAACAAATTCAGCAATAAGGTATAGAACCAGGCTTTTATTAGGTATAAATCAGATGAGTTATTCTGCTTTATATTAACATTAGTAGATTGATGCCTAGATTACCTAGTTAAGCCAGTGTAAAATTAATGTAATAATGCATTAATTTGAGTATAATTACATAAAAATCTTACCCCAATATTATTGCAAGCCTAGGATTAGACCTGGACTTGAAATAATATGTACATATATGTTATATATGTGTGTGTGATTATTCCCTAATAGAAAAAAAAATTGTAATTTTTCTTAACCTGCACATAAGCACAATAAAAAGCATGTTAATATTTCCAACTCCAAAACTGCACAGCAAGAATTCCAGGAATTAAATTGTTCCTGTGTTATGAAGAAAGGCCTGGGTCACATCTTAATCTTTTCCTTTACAGGATTTCAGATAATTCTGCTGTGGGGTCCTCAGGTGGTGTAATTCCTTTCAGCATCAGTGGAAACTGCATTCCATTTACACCAGTGAAGGATCTGGTTTAGCATGTCCAAAGCAGTCCAAGCTATAAACATCCTGCTGCATGCACCTTCCCTGTCACCACTGATGGCCTTCGTGCCTGCTTCTAGCTTCTACACAGAAAAGGGAAAGTCTATTTTTTATGTGACATTTTTTTTTTTTTTTTTTTAAATATATAAAATGACAGAACAAGTAGGGAAACTATTTAATGCCTTCCAAAATAGGCAAAACTTATGGTGTAACAAAGTTTACTCAGACTTTCCCTTGTATATTAGTCATTCTTGGTGATATGTAAAGAGTTGCTTTCAGTCTTTATCTTAGCTGGAACCAGGATGTTAAAGGGAGCTTACCCTGATATGGTGTCATCGGCAAAATATCGGCAAAAATAGAAATGTACATATGGAAATTTGTTTGTATTTCATTAATTCCAAGCCAACAGATACCATTTTTAAGTTTACTGTTAAATCATATTTCCTAACAACTGTTTTCATAGAGAGAACCCAGTTGAATTTTTCATTACAGATGGTGAAGTACTGTAAACCACACTGATGACCCAAGGTCTTTAATGATTTTCTTTTGGTAACATAGCAAAATATTTTTTTATATAAACCAGAAACTGAAACATACCTCTTGAAATGTCTTTTTTTTTTCCCACAAAATTTGAAGTATTTGCATGGCTCTAGTGATAGCAATTCCTAGAAGGATGGTACAAAAAATTCTTCTTTCCTCATCATATCCAGGGTGAAGACAGGAAAACTAAGCAAGGGTTCTTGGCCACCATAACGTTAAATAGGAAAGTCTCATAGACTGTCTTTCTCTAAATTATCAAAGAAAAAGGACTTAAGGAAAGATGTTTGTCTTGGTTCTCTCTGTCTGTGTTGTCACTGTTTTAAAAATAGGAGGAAGCATTATTCAGTTCAATTCATATTGTACTAGGTCAGTTCAATTCATATTGTGCCTGTCTTTCACAGCCCAGGTACGTAACGAAGATAGATCAAAAAATAATGGCACAAGTGAAAAAAAGATTAAATAAGAATAATAACTGACCTACTATAAGTTTAAGACCTGTTTGACTTTCAGATAGAATAAAAAAGAAAGAAAAAAAAAACACCAAAAAACTTTGATAAAATGAGCACTTATTTTTATATGAATCTTATTTTTAGCCTCAGTAGAACAGTGATATACTGTTCTCTGAGGAAAAAGAAACAAGCATCATGGTTAACTTAATAGGGAATTTGACTTTGAATTTATTTCCTATTCAAGCTTCAAGAATTTTTCACAAAGACTGGAATGTTTTGGACTGTTTTTAAAGAACAGACAGAGTTCTCCCCATCCATACTCTGTCTACAAACTAAAAAGCCCTCTCTGACAGCTGAATTAAATCCTCTTTGAGGTGAAAAAATGGAACCCCAAGTACAGTACTTCCCTGTCATAATATCATTGAACAGTTCTAAGCCTTTTGTTCTTTCTAAGCCTACTTTGAAAAGGAAAAGAGCAAAGATGTGCATGTGATATAATGGGGATTTTTCTTTGGTTGAATATTTTCTTCTTCCTTTCTCTGTGATTTATGTGAGTGCATAGGAAAATTTGCAATGGTCAGAGACCAGAAAGTTCCCTCTATTGTAATTCTCTCATTTCTTTTATTTTTTTTTGTCTTTCCTGACACATTCATCCTTTTTCCATCTCCAGATGCTTTCAAGCCCCTACTTAAACTACAACTGTTTTTTTTCTTTTCTTTTGTTTTGTTTTTCTTTTTTTTTTCTTTTTTTTTTTTTTTCCCCAGAGTGCCTTCATGATACTTTAAATGTTTTGTTCTCTGTATATGCAAAGTAACAAGTTAAGAATGCAAGGTGACCTGTGGCATAAGTGAAAGAAAACTAATAGAAACTCGTTGCTCTGAAACTAGTGATATAATTAGCAAATCTCAACAATATAGGTAGGCAACATTTCAAAGGGGAATAATTAATGTGTGTCCTCAAGACAAACTAATATACAGTTACGACTTTATCTAATTTGGTACATATTTAATTTGCAGTTTACAACCATATATAAGCTTATCCCTCACTCTAACAAAGTGGGCATTTAATCAGCAAATCTACAAAGGGCATACATATAGCAGATTAATAGCACCTCTTTCAAAGCAAATTGAATTTAATGTTGGTCCCACAGAAATCAACAGAAATCTTTATACTTTGCAAAACAGGTCTAACTGTGGAGATTTGTACGAGATCATATCGTCGTATTCTAAATGTTATAGTTTCATTATCTTGCACAATAGTTTGGAGTTATTTTGCATTTTAAAGTGGTGATTTTCCACCTGGTAATGTCACTGTTATTAATTTTATGTACCATACTACATGGTAAGACAAAGTACTTTGGAGGTTTTGTTTAAGTTATTTTTTTATCAAAGACCCATCATTTAGGATATGGTGCTGCAAATGCAAACTATTGCATCAGTGTTTTACAGCTATAAGTTACTAGGGAACAGTTTTCGCTTTACAGTGATGTGTTTTCATTGGCATTTTATTAAAAGGTGATTATCTAAAGATAGAATTCTAAAAAAGATTTGCCAGCTATATTTTCTGCTCTTCACTCAATAATCTATCACAGTGCATCATTTCTTAAAGTGCAAGCAATATGCACAACTTAATTAATTTGCATTGGATCTGACATACAAAAATGCTAAAAACAGTAATTGATTTACCATACTGGCAATCATAAAGCAAATAAAAAAAATACATTGAATTAGATTTTACCACTAAAGACAAGGTTTAAGTCTGAATTTATTTGGTCTGTTAACGAATACCCACTTAAATATTTATCCAAAATAAGAGACATGGGAATCAACTGACACACTGGGTTTCACAGAAGAATCTGTTATGGAATAAAATCAAGTCGTTGGAATTCTGGACCAAACTTCTAATTTAAAGTTGCTTTTCTTTTTTTTTTTTAATAAAAACAAACAAAAATCCACCTCCCTGTCCAATAAAAAAAACAACAAACCAAACCAAAAAATTATAAAACATCTCCCCTCCCTCCAATCTAGTTTTATTCTTGGGTAGAAAGGAGAAGAAGCATCTATTTTAATAAAACACATCACTCTTGGATTGCACTTAAAAATCGTGTTTGGTGTTTCTTTTTACTGTAGATGTCATCTCATGCTAATTGAAATTCTAGCTTAGTAGACAACAGCCACTGCAAAACCTACAAGAACAAAATGTCCCTTTGGGTCATGAGCAATTTATGGTAAAGCAGCACAAAAAGGTGAGTTTCGGAGAGAGAATTAGTTTGTAGCCCAACAATAACTGTTTCAAACCAGATGCTTGTGCTGCAATATATCACACTCAGAGTATCTATAGGAGCTACTACTATCCCTGAATTCCAAAATTTACTGCAGTCCTGTGGTAGATGGTTATGTACAAATTATTCCCCATAATGTGAGCCTTTTTCAGCACCATGGATAGTAGCAGGTCCTGATTTTCCTGTCTTCCACAGCAGTTACCGTTCATTCCGGTCCAAATCATGATAACATTATATGTATATACACATATATATAAATCATGATAACATTATGATAACATTATATATATAGATAGATAGATAAAGACAAAGACAAAGACAAAGACAAAGACAAAGACAAAGACATTAGTTTTGAAAAGGAAACAAACATGCACAGAAAGAGGCAAGGTACGTTTCACCATTTCTATCAGGTGTAGGGCAAGAAGAATCAGTTTAATTCACCATGAGTGTGATTTATATGAAATATTAGCAGTAACAGTCTAACTGCAATCAAAGATATATTGCTTGGCAAAGATACCAAAATGATAACTAATCAGAGGTTTTAAGAGAGTATTGGCAGCAATATGTGTGCATTAAGTATGTTATACTTTAACTAATGATAGTGGTCTCCTTTAATATCCTTTAAATTCTAAATTTTCAATGTTAATGTCTACTTTTTGGTAGCCAAAACTCAAGCGTTTAAAAACGCTCTAACATGTTAATCACATAGCCCACTATAATCAAAATCACATATAATTGTTTGGGTGACCTATCCAAAATGGAATCACTCAGATTCATCTGTTACTGTCATGATTTGATAAGGGAAAACATATTATACAACTAAAAAAAACCCAGGAAACTGACCAAAAGAGAGGATATGTCCACACACATTTTGTAATCTAGATATTTGCTGAAACTCACCCATACATAAGGAGATTGCATTTGTTAACAGAACTCCTTAATATTTTCCTTTATGTACTAAATAAAGAAAGAGAAGTTAAAGTTAAAACATATAATTTCACTGCAGGAGTAATCATCTGTCAGCAATTTTTACTGTTTACAGTGAGTCATACAGAGGAAAACACATTTCTATGTAGAGCTCAACTATTGAGAGTCACAACTAGTAATGAGCAACTCTATTAGAATCTCAGTGAGACAACACCAAGTTACTTAGAATGAGTGATTTACATAGTAATTGGCTAGGGGTTTTTTTAGCAGTTTAAATGGCAAGAGATAGTACTTTCCCTAAACATTCCTGAAGAAGTTAATGACCCAAAAAAGAACCATGTAAAGCAGGTAATCACTTGTTAATTGATCTGCTACTAGTCCTGTATGAAACACTGAGCAATACATCCGCTGTAGAACCTTGAGAATACATTTGCTGGTTGTGCTGTACCTTGGGACAAGCTGCAAAGATGAGCACCCAAATATTTATTACAGGAACAGTAAATGTTGACAGCTCATTAGTGAGATTATACATTTTCTGTGAACCTAGAGATACCTACATGCTTTTCAAAATCTGTGAATACAGTGAAGACCCCACCAGATATTCTACCACAGCACCCACAGTGCAAAACTTTGTTCTAGCAAAGACAAAAAGGAGAGTGCATAGTGAGAACTAAGATTTCCTTCAGCTGAAAAGAGATCTTCGATGAGAATAGGCATGAATGTGCACAGAGGATGCAAATCACAACTTGCAGAAGGTTGGTTAAGTAGATTTTTTTTTCTATCATCTCAGAGATTTCTTTGTTTTTTTGCAGTTGATAAAGGTCATCATAATCCATTTTGCAAACTGGCACACTGTCTTGGTTTATATAGACAGGTGTCTGCTAGGGATGATTGGAGTCTCCTTTGGACTGTAAGCCACACCCCCCCCCATGCCCCACCCCCCCCCCCTTTTCCAAATTAATTTAAGTTTGCAATTAAAAGGCTGTCAGGCAAAGATTTTGAGAATAGGTACAGCAGTTCTTTACTAGGGATATAAAAATACAAACGTTGTACTACAGAAGAATAAGCAAGCAAACAAACAAACAAGAAATCTCGGAAAACCCTGACAGAGTCAGAAAAACAACCTAACGCCCTGTTGGTCAGGGTGTTGGAAGCAGTCCAAAGTAAGTCTTCCTAGAGTGGCAGATGTGGTTTTGTTGGAGTAGAGATGGTCCCGTCGAAAAAAAAAAAAAAAAAGGGTCCAATAATGGTGAGATGGGTCTGGTCTTTCTCCAGGAATCTGGTGGAAAATTGGATACCTGGTGGCACTTACGGCTCCTTTTTATCTAGGTGAAGATGGTTTGACTCCTCCTCCCTGGGTAGAGCATCTCACAATGTGATGATGCAATGTGTCATGTCATTGGTGAGCTTTAATGGTCCATTAGCAGAAGATATTTCCATGGGGGTAGTGGAACAATGAAATGAGATAAGCAACACTGCTCCATCTGATAAGCAACACTGACCCATTTGGGCGGAGATACGCAACACTGCTCCACCCGGTTTCAACAGATGGAATAGAATGACTTATTTTTTTTGGTTACAAAACCCAAGACACACACATAATCTTTCCTTTTAATTTCTCAAGGCTCAGCCCACACTCATTTCTGTAAAATGGTAGAAGAGCATAAAGGGTGTACTTGGAAGCAACATGCAAATGTTTATGCTGTCTATTTGCACATCAATATCTGGCATGTTTTTAAAACACATTTCTTCATAATTCAAACAGGATCTGGGGATGGGATGGTAAAGAAGGAGGAATCGGAGGAAAGAAATACTGAGTGGTTTGAGCGAACATCCAGTGGTTTGGGTTTCTTCCTGTGCTTGACAAATAAGAATCTCAGATGCTTTTATGAATTTCAGTCTATGCATTAGACCTTTCCTGAGTGATTGTGCAAGAGAAGTTTTGTTCTGAACAAAACAAAAGGCAAGTGGCATGAAAATGCTCTGGAATTTGAAAGAGATGGAAGAAATTTAAAAGGAAAAGGCCCCATAGGACTAAACCAACTCAGCCATTCTACATTCTTTAAACATACCACACTAGTGCTCATTAATCTAGCAGTGAAGAAGTGAAGATGACATCATGAATAAATTTCTAGCCAGAATTGATGACTGCAGAGGAATTTGGGTTTATGGTCTACATTAGCAATAGTAAATGATTTCAGCATTCAGGGACATATGATAGAATTTAGTGGTCTATCATTAACTTAATTTTCAATTAAATAAATTCTTTCCACATTTACAGTCTGAGCTGGAATACAAAATAAGGCAGTCAGATGCTGAATCTGATTTAAAGCAAATACAATGGAGAAGCAGCATTCACACAGAAAATATTACAGAGAAATTAAAATTTTCATATCAGTCTTGGGATATACCTGATCAGAGAGAGGGCAAAAGACGTAGAAATGATTGTTATCTTCCCAATAAAACAGGAAGAGAAATAAACTACCTTGAGTTGCACTACTGTGAATGGAGTGTGAAAAAAATCACGTTGTCATTATGTGGCTGATTACCAAGTAACCTGATCTTGGCACACACATATTACAGCAGAAATCAGCATCATAAGAAAGACATGGAGAAAAAGCCCCACTAAACCAATAGAAAGGTAAAAGATTTACTAATCTTTGTTGTTGTTGTTGTTGTTGTTATTGCTGTTGGGTTTTTTTTTTCTTTCCTCTTTTCTTTTACTTCTGAGGGGCCAAAAGGAAAAGAAAGAAATATTCAAAATGGAGAATACTAATGAAGAACCTAGATTTTTAGGTATAACATTAGAACAAATTCATAGGACCATTGAAGCCCCTAGCCATTTTCAAAGCATACAGTAGGGAAGAAATCCATTTGATCTGAGGATATCCTTTATAGTTTGCCCTTGCTTTTGGAAGCAGAAGTCACCAGACTCTTGGGGAGGCTACAGTTCAAAACATGCAGCATATCTGTAGTCCCAATTACACAGGGAATGGGGACTGCAAAGATATCAGAACAAGAGCCTAGAATTATTTTTTTTTTTCAGTGAGGCATACATGCATATTTAACTTCATTTCTATTAAAGAGAAATTTCAGAGATTGAGGCTAAATTTTCAGCGCTACATTAATGGAAAATTCTTCTTCTCCTTGACAATTACCTCTGTGCTAAAATTTCACTTTTACTCCTTCCTTCAAAGACACTGGTGAATGAACTATACTCTGCCATCCACAACTACTTCTGCCCTCGGCTGCAGGCTGCTTTTCAATTTTGTTTTTCTCCCAGTTAATATTTCTTTGGACTTTTTCCATTATGTTGAGTAACGTGTGGGCCAGAAGGATGAATATGGAATGATGAAGTTACTACTCCGTATTTCACAGAGCTTTACTGATATTTTTATTTCATTATATAATCTTGGTTCTCCTTTTCATGGACTTCTACATAGAGCTCCCAAAACAGCCTTGTGGGGCAAAAGCTTAGCTGATTACTTTCAAAACGAGAGTAAAATCTATAGAGACACTGACAATACATACATTTTGCTGGCACGTGTAGGCACACATATATTTCACTCTGCAGTTTAGAGAAAATGAGCTTAAAAATTTTTTGTTAACAATACCTTGGGTAAGTGATGCAATTAGCTATTATTTGGAATGCACTGTACATGCACTATAGAATATTGAGCTAATGTTTTTTCTTATTATAAATTTCCAAACCTTGAATAAATTCAGTTTTTAGTTCTTCTTTTAATTTCCTTTCTACTGTTAAGCGGGAAATGGCCAATTGAATATGTTGCTCTTCTTGTCTGAGAAAAAAAATTTTCATCTACTCTGTCTTGACAGAAGAAAAAGTAAACACTTTAGTCTTTTCAAAATTCTGCCAATGGAAAATGTTAAGACAGAAACCCTAAGAAAGGAAGCTGAAGACAGATCAGAACCATCTCTTTTTTACTGTATTCATTATTATTACTCCTTGAAGGGAGATCTTAATCTAAAGACTGAGTCATATAGTAGACAAGATGATACAAAGGTAGTAAGGAAATTATTTAGCTTCAAATTGAGCTGAAGAAATCTGGATGAAAGTAATGTTGCATTAATGTAAGGACACGGAATCAAAAATGAAATAATATATTAATTGCGTTTTCTTTATTTCAAAATCAATGAAGCAACCAAAGATATGAGAAGGTTGCATATGTTGAAAACTTTCATGTTTTTATGCAATCATTGATAAACTAATCATCAAGATTTACTAGAAGGGAAAAAGCAAATAATTTCATGTGAAGAAATTCCTTTGCCGAAACTTCCTCAAACTGGTCTCATAATGTAATAGCTGATTAATATCCTGTATTGGGTTTGCATGATCAGGTTTTGGTCGTGGGGGGGCTACAGGGGGGTGGCTGCTGTGAGTAGTTGCCAGAATCTTCCTCCAGGCCTAGCTGAGACAATGGCAAGTGACTCGAAGATGGACCTGCTGCTGGCCAAGGCTGAGCCAATCAAAAATGGTGGTAATGCCTCTGTGAAAATAGATTTAAGAAGGAAAAAAACCCCCAAAAGGTCTGGCTCAGCTGTAATTGTGGCCAGGGAAGAGTGGGGTGAAGACACATGAGAGGAGCAGCCCTGCAGACATCAAGGTCATGGCAGGAGGGGCAGGAGGTGCTCCAGGCACTGGAGGATGAGATTCCCCTGCAGCCCCTGGTGAGACCAAGGTGAGGCAGCTGTGCTCCTGCAGAGATCCACCCACAGCCCAGGCAGGAGCCCAGCCTGGAGCAGAGGAATGTCTGAGATGGGGCTGTGACCCTGTGGGAGTCCTGTGCTGGAGCAGGGTCCTGGCAGGGACCTGCAGACCTATGGAGAGAGGAGCCCACACTGGAGAAGGTTTCCTGGTAGGACCTGCGAGCCTGTAGGGAGCCCAGGCTAGAACAGGCTGTGGCTGAAGGACTGACCCTTTGGAAGACTGCCCCACATTGCAGAAGTTTGTGGAGAACTGTTGCCTATGGGAAGGATTCACCGTGGAGAAGTTAATGGAGAACTGTCTCCTCTGGGAGGGGCCCCACGCTGAAGCAAGGGAAGGATTCCTCTCCCTGAGCAGCTGTAGAAACAATGGGTGAGGAACAGACCATAACCCCCATTCCCTGTCTCCCTGTGCTGTTGGAGGGGAGGAGGTAGAGCTGGGAAGAAGGGGGTGGTGGTGGTGAAAGGGGTTTTTAAGGTCTTATTTTGCTTCTCATTATCCTGCTCTGATTTTGCTATGAATAAATTCAGATAATATCTCTAATTCTAGTCTGTTTTGCCCATGACTTGACAGTGTTTGAGTGCTCTCTCTCTGTCCTTATCTCTATTCACGAACCCCTTGTTATATTTTCTCTTCCCTCTCCAGTTGCATACAGCCAGGGTCAACCCACTATGTATCCCTGAGCAGGTTTGTCTGTGGACAAGGACTCCAGAGTACCTTTCCACCTCTGAAATCACAAGGATTTGAAGGTACAGCTATTCAGTTATATTATCTCT
Organism: Chamaea fasciata; assembly: GCF_029207755.1. Lineage (NCBI taxonomy): Eukaryota > Metazoa > Chordata > Aves > Passeriformes > Sylviidae > Chamaea > Chamaea fasciata. Next base: position 8,707,544 of record NW_027094087.1, read on the forward strand.
TATTCCTGGAAGCAATTTAATTTCTCTACTATGCACACAAAAAGAAATCAAGCCATGACTAACATGAACAGTAGATGCCTGGAGAATATATGGCAAGCTTATAAGGTGACGTTTGCTGAAGTCTCATGTTCATATTGTCAGAAATAGCTACCACATCTGCAGAAATTATTCATTGAAGAAAAAAACCTCATATTAAAAAGGTCAACATTTCTTAAATGTCTAGTTCAACTTGTTCTGATTAATTTGTAGGCCACAGTGAAAATTAATTTTCTGACAGAAGTCCTAGAGAAATCAAAGACTGGAGCAGTTGTTCATTTGCCATAGCACACGAGAGAACACGTCTGGCTTCTCTAGAAGCAACAGTTTAGATTAACTCCAAATACACTGTAATGGACGAGAGAGTCTCTTTCAATCTGGCAATTTTCTATGATCCTTTGTTCAGAGTGGACCAGATGTCTGTTGTTTTGTTAAGAATTAACGTTGTAATTGTTTAAAAACTATACCTAGCAGACCAAGGCCACATGTGTGACACAGGTGCATTTTAACTGCTCTGCTGTGAATTTCTCTAATTAATGACTAGGACTCTGGATGCTCAGCCAGGTGTCTCGTTTTTTGTTTTGGGGATTGCTTTTTGTGGTGATTTGCTTGAGTTGGTTTTTGTTGTTTTGTTTTGTTTTGTTTTGTTTTTGTTTTTAAGGCTACATGCCCACTGTATTAAAAAAAGAGGAGGAACAAAATGATTAAGAGCTGCAATTACTAAATCATCAGACAAACTCTTCTATGTGTTTGTGCTGGTTTTGACTAGAGTAGAGTTAATTTGCTTCACATTAGCTGGTATGGGGCCAGGTTTTGGGCTTGTACTGAAATGACTGTGGATAATATAGAGATGTTTTTGTTGTTGATGAGTAGGCCTTAGAGCCTGGAGGAGCAAAAGGGAGAGAACACAGCCAGGACAGATGACCAGAATTGACCCCAGGAATGCTTCAGACCATGTTACATCATGCTCAGGATATAAAGCGGCGAAAAAAGGGGGAAGGGGAGGACTTGTGGAATGATCTGTCTTCCCAAGTCACTGTTATGTGTGATGGAGCCCTGCTCTCCTGCAGATGGCTGAACACCTGCCCAACCATGGGAAGCAGTAAATCCATTCCTTTTTTTGCTCTGCTTGTGTGTGCAGCTTTTTCTTTCTGTGTTAAAATATCTTTATATCAATACATAAATTTTCTATCTTTCACCCTTTTAATTCCCCACTGGTGGGGGAATGTGGTGCTTAGTTGTCAGCTGGGCTTAAACCATTACAGAATTGTCACACACAGGTCCATGAGAGAATTCTGCCGATAACTGGGGCAGCTTCTGTGGTTCCCAGGTGACTCTTTCCCAAGGAAAAAAGATACAGAAGAAAACCTTATATTGTACAATTAGCTTGTGTAGGTATTAAAAAGCATTATTTATTAAACATCTGAAAAGAGGAGATCGACTTCTCAGAAGGATTAAAAATGTTGAAGATTCCTGGGGAAGGGCAGGCACTTAGAAAAGGGGAAGAAAAAGTACTAAGCTAATACCAATCACCTCTTAATGAGACAGTCACAGTACTCCAACAGCAGGGAAAAATTTAAATACTCCTACCTTGATTTTTTACCTGTACTCTTGGTCACTTCTACCTTCAGTGCAAAACCTGTAATTTGAGTAGATATAAAAAAAATATTTAGGAGTTCCCCTTGATGCTCTAAGCTCAATCTTTATCTGATGGGTTGGCCTCAAGCAGCAGATTTGTATTTCATTTTATCGTCTTTTTGTCTGATGGGTTGAACAGAAAAAAAAATTGTACACAAAATACAGAACAAAAGTCTAAACAACCTTTTTTTTTTCCTAGTCCATTACAAACTCTCTTCTTCTAGGCCTTAGCTTTTAAGAACATATTTTTAAAAGACAAAGAGAAAGGCTTGAATGCACAACCTAATTTTGTGGCTCTCTTAACTTCTGAATATTTTGCTTTGCTACTCCAGCGTATTCTTAATTTACATCTAGTAAGCCAAAAGAGTGAAAATATTTACTGCAATTTCTACTAATTGTTTAAATGCATGTTTGATATATTATGACAACAGAAATACCACTGTAGCTCAGTAAGGTAGATTTTTGCTCAGTGGTGGCTAAATCTTCCCTAATTGGCATATCTGTTTTGAGAAATAAATATACTACTGTAGTAACAGAAGGAAACACGAGAAAAACAGTAACTGTACAGAAGGAATCATCTCAAAACTAAACCCATCATCACTCTGTACTTTTTAACTCATCAGTGATTTCATGTCTTTAAAAAGGAGTTTTAAATACTGAATTGCTGTTGTTGTTTAATTTATGCTCTGTATTTATCACAATGAAATTAAGTTTATGCTTAACATTTTAAGTGCCAGGCAGGAAAGTATAAATAATATGGATCAATATATACTTTATGAACATTTAAACTTCAATCACACAGGTCAAAAATGTATACCGTGGAGCTCTTTGTCTGTCATAGCAAAGTGTTATTTACATTTCTAATTCACTTTGAACATCATGGGTTTTGTTGGTAAAGTATGATCTCCAAAAGATGATGTTACAAAAATTGAATGACAACAACACACAGTAGTATACAAAAATGAAGTAATACTTCCTCACATTCAATATATTCTTTGGTGGTTAGAGGAATAATAAGAAAGGCTTACCTTCTTGATATATATGACAGCAACATTTCATATCACTAATTCATAATTTTTTGAAGGTACTCTTTGGTACTGCCTCAATTGAAAATTCACTGTATTATCAGTAAGACCTTTGTCCTCATCCCCTCTAAACACAGAAACAAAACCAGACCTTGAGACAACTCCCTGAAAATCTATTCTTCTTCCTTTACATTTCTCTAAAGGAGAACCCAACCTAGTGTGAAAAAAGAATGTTATTTTGAAAAGGAAAAGAAAATATGGAAAAGATAATTGGCAGATGTGCACTAGACCAACATTTACCTTCACAGTCCCACATGTGGTAGCTTTCACCATCAATAACTTCTTCTCTCCACAAGACATTTCAAATTACACAACGTATTTCTTCAACACTTCCCTGTATATTCAATGAGAAATAATGGATGCTACAAATTAATTTACCTCCAGGGACTTTATTTATACCAGTAAGAATCCATCTGAAATCCATACCAAAGGATCTGTGAAACAAGAACAGATTTTTTTTTTTTTTTAATTCCACCTCAGAACTGAATACAGATATGCCCCATGTATCTGCTGCTGGTTCTGTATTATCCTTGTGAGCTTCAATGAATGTCTCTGGTATCTCAGTGTCAGTGAATCCCTGCTGCATCACAGAATTCTGCTGTCTTACCTGGGTTCTGGGGTCGTCTGAGGTAAACTGCTATGAAACCCCTGTGGATCAGGGAGATGACTGCTCTCAGTGTTAATCTCATGTCTAGTCCAATGCACAATATAAATCTGAATAATTTCTACTCTTCTTTAGGTTCAATTACTGAAAAGTGTGAACATAAAGTCCTGATTTGAAGGAAAGTGCATTCTAAGGAAGAGGAAGTCATAGCAGGAGATCTTGATAAAATGGAATCTTTTATCTAAGAATCAATGAGATTGAGGCACTGTACCAAAGAGTTTACAGCATGTATGAGCTAGAAAACATTGAACTATCACTCCCCCCCCCCCCCCTTTTTAAAAAATATTTTAAAGGGAAAAAGCACAAAAGGAAAATTCAATTTAAACTGACTTCTCTCCAAATTTCTCCTACTATGTCTAACAGAAATTGATGTGGTTTCATTACACAAAATGTGTGACCTTGGCATATTATTTTAAAAGACTTTCAAAAATCTTGGAATTGCATAACCCTTTTTCTAGAACTTCTTCTTCTCAGTAATTCCTAGGGTTTGTTTCTATGTCCAGAGACATCCCCCTCCAAGAATTAGTGTTTACTGTCTCACAGTATTTTCCCTTTTGGTCCTGATGAAAAGAAGGCTTTGCCCTGTCTGATTTTTCAACTTCATATTTCCAGTAACTAATAGAGCCATTAGAAATGCCACATGGGCTCACGCATTTCTTCTTGAAAAATGGTCAACAAGAAACTGACTGGAATTTCCCTTGCTGCTTTGCCTATTTTCTATGGGTTATATTTCCAAAACAGGAAACCATGTCTAGCTTTTGGAGAAAGATTACAACTGCTTAATTCTGTTTCTGGAGCTCTCTGAATGTTTTCAGATTTGCAAATATAAACCTTTATTTTTTTCTGTTTATACTGAACAAAGCATTGATTTGCAGACGCATTTCTAGTCTCTTATTTCAAACAAGCCTTTCTGCATAAGCACGGCTTCTGTTGCCCACTTGGACAACAGCCAAAGCCATACCCAAAAATTCCAGTTCTTTAACTTGACAAGTGCATTGGAGTATCCTAAACAACCATGGCCAGACTAGCTGCATATCAGTAAATCTTCTAAAAGTTAAATACAGTAGAAGAAAAAGCAGCTAAAGAAAACTTGTGATAAGTTTCAGTGTTTTTTCCTGTTGGTCACCCTCTTAATTTTTACTGGAACCTAATATACAACGTACAGGACTGAGCAGTCAGCACTGGCTCATTCTTGCAAGTGCTTTTCAGCTGAAGAATCCCAAGCCTTCTCACTTACCAGAAAATCCTAGGAAAGCCTAGAGAAGCTGAAGGATCATGTCTTTGGATCAGGGGTTTTCATTTGCACAGATGCTTGTGCCAGGACAAAATCTTTCAGATTTTTTGACCTGTTAAGATATTAGTGACTACAGATTACAGAGGCTACCAGTATTACTTTATCTTTTTTTTTTTCTTTTTCTTTTTTTCCTATTCTAGGGAACTCTAAAAAAGGTGCTGCTTTGTCATATTCTTAATTCTGCGATCTTTTTTTGAAACCTTATTATTAAACAAAAATAGTGTTAATTTTGATTTTCCTTTCATCTGCATTTTTCTGGATGCTGAAGTCTCATGTCTGGATCTTTCCCCACTTATAAGGATCTGAAAATGTGCTAGATAAATAAAAATATTCAGGTTCAAGTGAGTGAAATCTACCTATATAATTTATACAAAGCAGTCACTTTATTTTTTCAGAAAATTGGAAAATTGCAGGGTTTTTTTTGTTTGCTTGTTTGTTTTAATAATTGTTGTGAAGAACTATGTCAGGACCTATGGGTGCAAAAGGCAGCTACAGAAATTGTGGTATATGCTATGAATTGATCTTGTTTTGGTGATCTTGTTTGCCTGGGTTTTTTAATTCAAAAACACCAAATTAATTCAAATTTAAGTGGGGTTATCTATTTTTGTGACAGATTTAGATAGGGGATAATTCTATATTGGAAGTGGCATTCTGGGCAGGGAAGAGATTCCATCAATAAATGGTAAAGATTTTTAAGGTATCAGAACAATATGCTAGTAAATGGTACAGTAAATACAGAAGTCTTTGTAAAGAATTTAATATAAAAATCATTTTCATTGATGATTAGAAATTTTCCTGCATTATTAATAGTAGGGAAACCAGGGAGAAGAGTTTGTCATGGAGAAATACAAGGACTTGTTCATCTGCTGATTTGATCACTGAGGTCTTTTGGATACTGACGAGGCCACAGAGTTTGACAGGTTCATGGAAAGAACAGCAAGTCCTTATTTAGCTAATTCATAGAACAGCAGTCTGTGAACAAATATGAAAACAAGCAACACGGAATAAGCAGATTATGCCTGGAATCAGTCCAGAAAAGGAGAAATCATTGCTAGTGTACCTCAAAAAAAGAGTATCTCAGTCTGCAGGTGCCGCATCTCAGACTTCACTCATTCACTGTACTGGATGCTTGCCCAAGCCAAGTACATGAAGCAGTTGTTGACCCAGGAATTGCAGTAGAAAACGAATTTATTCCCAAACTTTTTTTCTCTCCGCGGATTTGTAAAAATTAATGTCTGATATACACTGGGGAATTTTCCTTTATGTGGTGCAGATAGCCTGAAGTGGTCCATGAAGAAAATGAAGAGCTATACTTCAGATTGGATAGTTTTAAGTGCTGTGTAATTTCTGGAGAAAGAAATGACAGGGAAAACGTGCAGAAAGGCTGGGAAGTCTGACAATAGGGAAAGAAATGGGAGAAATAGTAGGACAGGTGATGCATAACCAACATCCAAGGGAATCAGTCCTTTTTAAAAACCTGTGCAACCTCCCTCCTCTCTGTCACAGAGCTTTGGTTCCTAAATTTGGAACAGCATTGCTTGACACATAGCAGTAATGTAAATTACTGATACTTCTTTCTACCTGGCTGCTTGATACAGATTTTACAGAGGATGAAGCTAAAAATCTCACCAGGGAGAAATTGCTTCACTTTTTTTCCTGAAAAGTAACATATTCAGAACTCAGGAACTGAATGTAAAACAGAAATGCACACTTCCCTGCAGACCCCGTTTCCTGTGGTTAGTATTAGCAAGGATCTACTGAGAATAAGTTGTTGAATTAGAAGGATGAATGTTCACTTAATAAGAAAATGATGGAATTTTATTAGTATGGCAATATCTTCGTGTTGCTGCAGATATGAGTGTATGTTGCAGGGTTTCTTTATCAGTCATCTTCTAATGGATTTCAATTTAATGTGTGTGATTAAACTAAAGCAAAAAGTTGCTTTGTGACAAACTTTATTCTAAAACTTCTAGTCAGGAACTGGTTGATTTGATTCTAATGGTGAAATATAAGATGCATATTAATATTAAACAATAAATAAGAAGCCAGAGCTCAGCAGGGTGGGGTTTTTTTTCTCCCTCTTCCTTCCATCTTAGGGTTTTTAAATATCTAAATAATATCAGTATTAATACAATATAAAATAACCATTAAAACTGTTTAGAGCCAAGTGACTATGTTAAGCACTAGTTTTCATGCACTAGTTAAACCTGGGTAGACTTCAAAAAAATTATGAAGGAATTGGTTGTAATTTGTACATGCACACCTAAATCCTTAATAAGTGGTCATGAGCAGGGATTTAGGTGTTTAAGTTACAGCAAATTGCAATCAAAATTTTAATCTGTGTTTAATTACACCTTAAATATTACATCTGCAAACCCATAGTCCGAATTTAAATTGAAAATTAATGTTTTCAGCAGTTTGGAACACAGAATAAGATTCACTGTTCAGTACTCTAAGTATCTAGTCTAGGCAGATCCTGTAGAGACTAACCATTTAAAGTGATTTTAGGTAATTAGGGAGGCAGTTACATGTGTGTCATACCAGGGAAAGGATTCCAGTGACAACAGTGGGTTTGTAACAGGGTTAAATCAGGAATAAGTATCAAAAAATGTACACTTAAGCTGTAGAGAGTTCATCAGTAAAGAAAAAAAAAAAAAAGAAAAAAAAATCAAAAGTGCTTCATTTAGCTTAGGATTTAACCTTAAGGTTTAACTTTAACTTGAACAAGTTTAAACAATGACAAATGAGCAGCTGAGCACTGTTTCTGCAGGATGTCCAGATTACAGAAGGATCACACCACAAATCTGAGAGCCTCAGGTTCCAACACAGTCTCTACTGGCTCCCTATACTCGACATAATTAGGACTAATCACAATGCCAGGGTTTGGAATGGACTGTTATCAAAACAACTCAATATTTTTTTTTTTTTTTTTTTTCACTGGACCTCAGTATAGAGTTCCTAAGAACTCCCACAGGAAGAACAGGAAAGTTCTGATGATCATTGACTGGACAGAGCAGTAACACACACGTCACACATCTGGAGATCATCAATGCTGTTTGAACCAGATATCAGTGGCACCAGATATCAATAGTGAATCCAAATCTATACACAAGTACATGGTGTCTATATATAAATATTCTGTACATACTACAAATATATATACACACTATATATATACACACACACACGTATATAGTGTGTATATATATATATATACATCCACACACATATATATAGTATATATATTTATGTATATATGCATTTTGTATATATTGTTTCACTGTATTTCATACATATATAATATTTCACACATACATGCATATATATATATATATTATGCACACATGTGTACATTGCCTCCTCTGGAACACTTTATGCACTACATATACATAGAACAAACACTGAATATCAATTCAGTAGGATTCCACGACATCCACAGGAAGGAGGAAGTGCAGAAGACTGTGTGGGCTGCAAGCAGCCATTATTTTCTCCAACAGCTTCTGTCATTCCTATCATATTTTTTTCCTTCTACTTTTAAGAAATAGTTTGAAATCACTTCGAGGAGGCTTTGAGGAAAGAGAATTAGGAAGAAGGTTCTTGCAAGTGTAACCTGGCAAACATAGGTTTGCTGCTGAAGAAGGGAATAGAGTATTCAGTAGATGCTCAGAGTCAAGAGCAATGGGGTGAGGCTACAGAACTGAGAAGGAAATGTTCCTCGAAGTTTTGTGTTGAATTAGGCCTGACACTGGAGGGATAGGTCACCAACAGGAAAATTATTTGAGCATTGGAGAGCAAAACCAGCATTAATTATGAAGATGGTCTAGGACTACATGTAGTCCAAAACCGGTAAGCTGATTTTGGTTTAGAGATTAGCTTTAGGACATGAATAATAAGGCAGCAGGATTTTTAGATTAAGAAAATGCCTTTGGTTGGTTTAGACAGATCATCTGTCTATTTAATGCTTTATTAAAAACTTTATCCTCTTCAAGTCCTTACTGCCAATTAGTGTCAATTAACATAAATTTAATCAGCCTTCCTCTGCTCCCAGTACAATGCCTTAAAAGCAGTGTAGTTCTGGCAATTTCAATGTGATTTATACCAGCGTAAATGGGAAAAGAATGAGCCTTAATAGGTGTGCATTTAAGTGTATGTTCTTAAACCACAGTTGTAATGCGCCCCAGCCCAGGTAACTAAATTCCTGTGGGGCACATTTGTGATCATAAGCTAGACTTTTACTTTAAGTTAATCCAAACAATTAGCTTCTCTGTCAGAGCCTTGCAGGCAGCTCTGAAGAGGTGATATTATACAGCAGCTTTAATTATGAGTAAACTAGATCATAGAATTGCATTAGCAATTCTTGAAAATTACTTAGTTTGGTTAAAACATCCAATCATGTTTCAAAAAATATAAGAAAATGGAAGTCAGCATGGATATTAAAATAGTGGTGCTGGCATGGCAAGTGCTGTCTGACTGGAGATTTGGAAGATAAGGTGCTTCCAAAATAGATAATCACAAAATCTGAAATTTTTATACTGGAGGATAGAAATAAAATAAAAAAAAATCATTAGAAAACCTTGATAAACATCAATTATCTGCTTTCAATAAAAAATGTGTTTGCTTCACAAATTTAAAGGGAGTGTCTAAAGGGTAAAATCCTTTCTTTTTTTAAACACTTATTTTAACAAATTTCATTTCATATAAAATTCTTCTGTCTTTTTCATGTAGCCCTCAGAATATCACAAGGCCTGTAGGAAATGTTCTACTAAATAAAGCATCAATGAACAAAAATCTAGCCCTAAATATATTTCATTAAATTACACCAAATCTGTGAAAAGGTACCTTAAAATACCAGAGAATGAGCAACATGAAGTCAAACACCTATATAAAAACATACATAAAGTAAATGTATCTAAAATAAAGATAAAGTATCAAACATACAGAGACAGAAGTGGTTGCAACAATCAGGAATTCAAAATTAGGATCAACAAGGACTGAACTGTCCCATGACACTGCAGATTTACAATCTCCAAAAAGGCATTTTCATACACCTTTTGGGTAAATAGATATGTGTCTATATATTTACACACACGCATCAACTTGGCAACTGTTGAAAGACATTTAAGAGAATGAGGTTGCTTTCAGGATGTTTCCCTCACCACTCCTCATTGCAGCAGCTGGAAGCTGTATTATGAGCGAGGTGGTGTCAGAAAGTCTGGTGGTGTGGTTAAATCAGTTTTATCCTACCTTGCAATATTGGATTATGCCCCAAAGCTTTCTTCCAAAAATGTGTGGAATGCTGGTCAAAGAAATTAAAATCAACCTTTTTTTTTTTTTTTTTTTTTTTTTTTTTTTTTTTTTTTTAAATAGGTGTTCACAGATTATGTGCTTGAATATAGACTTTGGGGCATCTTGATACAATCTAAAAAGCAAACTACCATTGAAGCCAGTGAGATTTCTGCTTTCAGCATGCAAAATATATAGGATTCTGACATCACAAACTCTAGATGCCCCAAATAATAGGCAGATCCTTAAAGAGTTTATACAACCATTTCCTGCGTTGCTCAGAGTTTTTAGGTGCAGGTACATCCATTTTTATTATTGTAGCACATTTCCATTTTGTAAAAATTGCTAAAGAAGAGACACAAGAAAAATAAAACTTTATATCCCATGTAGTCTGTACCCATTACTAAGTAGAATGAGGCTGAATAGGAAATGAAAATTATATATGGCATAAATACTATAAAAATGAATGTGACCACATCCTTAATATTGGGTGCTGTGAACATACAACCAAAACAAAGATGATAGAAAAAGTGTCATGATTCTAACTTATTAATTGGGATCATTTGGCTTTTCAGCCTTGGCACTTCTTTATCTAATTCTGAGAGTATTAACCTCTCAATGAACTAAAGCTGAATAAACCAGAGAAATTCTAAAAGTAAAAACCTGTCTCCTTTATTTTTCTGTTACAATTTGAAGGCTCAGAGCCTCACAAATGAGAGACTGTTCTTACCTTGGTAAAGGGTAACAACAACAGCTGGGAGCACAGCAACTGTCAGCAAACGGAAGATACAAATATTTTCTTATAGAAATCAAGTTGGTTTTTGCACAACAAAGAAATGTGAGGATTCGGTAATTCCTGTATTAATCCTAGGTTATGACTGGGGAAAATGTAAAGTCCTCCCCATTTTTTCCTTATGGGAAAGTTGTTGGAATTGAAGTCTCACAATAAATTCAAAAACCCCAGGCATTTTCCAGCACTCTTCCTTAATAAATCACAGAATACATTGAAGAAAATTTATTGGAAAGATTCTGGAGGGTCTTTCCTTGATGGCCCTAGAGTTTTGCAGAAAACAAAAATACTTCACATGGGGTTTCACTGAAGCCACAGTTTAGATACTTAAAACTCATATTCTTCTGTAGGGACTGAGCTTTTCTGAGAGGATTAACTGTAACAATTTAAGTAGAAAATTTCAAGGGTAATTGTAACTTGTACTGGCAGTTCCACCAGTCCTAGCTGTAGTCACCAAATTTTATAAAAAGCTCTACTCCCATTCAAAAATATAAATGAAGGGTCCAGGTTCCAAGAATTATCTAGAATTCATCACCATTTTATGGCTGCCACACTCAAATATTTGACAGTGAGCATCTCGGGGTGATGGAAGTCTTTTGTTGGCTGTATAAACCTAAGAGGAAGATAAATTAATTTAGATTTACACAGATGTAACAGAGTAAAGAGAAACAAGATTAAGGCCTTTCAACGAAAGAATGAAATTAAATACAGTCTGAGACAGGCATCTGAAGAGTGCATCAGAGAAAAGGGGTTGTTTAGCAACACTAATGGGAAAATATTAGATGGCTGAAAAGAGACCAGACTTGTGAAAGAACTGGCCAAGTTACAAAAGCAGTGCAGACATTCCACTGATCGCTCAGGGTCTGGCCTCACATCTTTGGGTGTTGCTAAGTGATTTTTTTTTTTTTTTTTGTGCCATTGTGATTTGAAAAGGGCAAAATATTTCAAGTGCTCTCATGATTTACCAATGGTTTAGGCTTAATCAAGCTGTCCCGCATGCTAGATACTTCCCTCTGGTTCAGCCACAGAAAGAAGAAAAAGAAGCTGATATAGTGAAAACCAGAAAAAGATCACTGCTGTAATTTACCCCTTGTCCGGTGACAAGTAATCTTTATTAGCATTCAGCTTATTTTCAAGGATATTTTATTAAGATGCTTACTTTCTTTTGGACTTTAATACCTTAGGGGATCATGAAAATAACTACTTCAAGTCCTACTGCTTTATTGCTTTTCTCCAATTTTCTTTACTAAACTAATTACTAAATGCAAAATTCTACTAAGTTCTAAGATAATTAAAATATAAGGGTGCTTTCAAGATATTTTATCATCAATTCATCATTTTGGTAAAAATGATCACCTTAATGTAATGAAGAAGGACAAGTATTTAATCTTTTAACCTCTGATTTATAATGTCTATTAAAAACATTCAATAAAAAATAGAGTATTATGGTTTTTTGTTTTCTTTTAAGTATGAACATCAAATTTTGGGGATTTTTTTAGTAATTCATATTACTCACCCCCCCAAAATGCCCAGTAAACTCTTTTCTAATGGTTTTTAGTGAATAATGGACAAGCATGAAAAACCTGGCAATCTTTGTACAAGTCTCAAACAGTCATGAGCTTGACAGCAAAATTTCCAAGTGGAAACCCTTATTTATTGCCTTCATTCTGCGTGGCCTTGGCAGCTGCACAGCTCAGGAAGGTTTCATAAAGTAGAGCAATCAGAATATTTTTGGAATGCAGTTGATAGCATTATTAACAAGCTTGCTAGGTTTGTTTTCTGTACCCACTGCCAAATCAATTTGTAGTGGAGTCATGACTGTAACCAATTTCTTACAGTTAACAACTAATCCTGAATGAATCAGAACAACACAGCCCATTAAATTCCTAATTATACATATGTACATACATTTAAATAGGCCTCGATGCAGCCCATATTTTCACTGCATTGAAGTGGGAGAAGACACTTAGGATGTTAAGACTGTGCATGAGCCTTGCTCACAGGTTTGCAGGATTGGTTTAGAAAGCTTGAAATGTTCCTCCTTTTATGGCCTCTGATTCTCACATCCGTTTGTATTAAATATGCAGCTCTTTCAAGCCTCTGACACGCAGCTCACGTAGACACATTATAAAAATCACAGGGTGAAATCAGGACTCCTTGGCTACCTGACTGCAACAAATATGGGAACTGACTATTTTAGATATGTTCCTATTGCCTTACCTCACAGAAGATTGCTGACCTGAATAAACACCAGCACTGCATGCCAGAGAGCATCAGGGTCTTATTTCTTATGGAAAAAAATACTCTGAGTTGTAGTATTCTGATGGCAGCCTTAGAAGTGTTTCTTTTAGACTACGGCTATATTTAAAAAAACCCCAAACCCTAAACTTCACTCTTGCCTCAGACAAGAATCCAGCTTATGTTTACTTTTCTTTGTATTTACATATATCCCATTCTCCTTGTTTCTGTGATAAAACTTTAATAGCCAATAAATTATAAATAAGATTTATGTATAATTCATTATTTTAAATACATATTTTAACTTTAAGGTTTTACAGAGAAAACTATTTCATCTTTTTTTTTTTTTTTTTCCTTTAAGGTCTCAGTAGTTTGAAACATTCATGAATAAAGCATGCTTCAAGCTGCATTTACATTTTTATAGTGTGTGCTGTAACAGTACAGATTTTGTTTTCTACATGTACACTTTTAGGTCAACACGATTGTCTTAAGAGCAAACCTTAGAGAAATCTCTGTGATTTCATATACATACCTTGACTTTATTTCCCAGCACCTTGAACACCTCCCTGATGTGCTTGCCCTTCTTTAGTCAGAGAGTTGTAATGCTTTGTAGATGCACAAACACATCTGTGCTGGTACCTGTCAGACATTTCTTTACTTATTTCTATATCAGAGTCAGGAAGGATTTAGCTCTTTTGAAACAGAGAAGTTTTAATTCTACTACAGAATAAATCAGAGCTCTTCTGGAGATGGATTGTTTATCAAGTAGGTTTAGTTAATTCCTGCAGTTAAAAGGCCACATTATGGTTTCAGTAGTTACAAAATGAAAGGCATTTCTTTATTTTAGAACTATGTGGATCTACACAGATGCATTTTAGATTAGAATTTGATTATTTTTATCTTGCATCTGCCACACATCTCTCAGAACAAAATGCAGGTGGTCTATTGAAATTAATCTGCTCTGGGAAATATACTATATAACTTCTTTTTTTTTTTTTTTTTTTTTTTTTTTTTTTTTTTTTTTTTTTTTTTTTTCCCCAATAAAGAAAAAAGCCCTACAGGCACTGGTTTGATTCAAAACTCTTTTAACTTTCCTAAAAGCATAGTCCCATCCAGTTTACCTTGGAACTCAGCTATGGCTTTGTGTTAGGACTGAAGGGAAATCCCTGCATGAAATTTCATCTTATAAACAATCTTACCTTTTCATGTATTTTTCCCCCAAACTTCAAAGTATTTGCATAATATAAAAAGTATACTGAAGATATACAGACAGACAAAGAGACAGACAAAGATGAGGCAATAATTTACTATTAATAACAAGTAATATCCAACCTTTGTACTGATTTCTTTTTGCCAGAACTCTACGAGAAGGCAAGTACTTTATCCTCCCCTAAGAAATTACATTTACACAATAAAAGAAAAGAAGTTCTGGGAAAACAAAATGAATAAAGAATGAATGGATTACACTGCAAGAATGGAAAAAAAATTGAAGACAGTGTCAAGTTGTTTTGCAATTCTCACAGAAAATTAGGTCTCTCTCCAGTGCCATAATGTCTCACACTGTCTATGCAAAAAGGAACATGAAAATATATTTTTAAAACTTTCTTTTTCCTACAGAAAAGCTTAAACATGTTCATTTAACCATTGTTCAAATAATACCTATTTTCTCATATTTGTTAACCAAAGCATCAAATTACTAGCACAATTAATTTTTGATGAGTCACTGCACACTGTGTGAAGTGGTAAACATGAAAGTACTCTCGGAACTAAAATTACAATTTGCATTCTCAGGGCAAATGTTCCGCAGCTAATTCATATTGTGGGTACTGAAAAAAAAACGAACAAACCCGCCCCAAACTCCCTGTAGCTCGGGCTAACTATTCACATCTTTGAAACCCCTTCAGTCAGCCAAAGGTGTCAGGCATGCATCTGCAGTCTGTTTGTGCTAGGAGGATTCAAAGCCAGCTCGGACTGAAATCCCATGGCTAAATAACTGAGTTCATTTGTTGCAAGCCCTCTGGAAAAGGTAAAGTGATTAAAAGCAAATCTGTGCCGGTATGATGTGGCATACAGAACTTTCAACATTCACAAGGGGCAGATTTTGGTGTGAGGGTCTATTTTCTCTAGAAGCTCTGGTTCAGGAATCTACTGCTTTCTTCACATCCTTGCACTGCACCAACTTTGGAATTCAACACATTGGGTTTTTTCTTGGTTATGCTGGGTTTCTGTTTTAACCTTCCCTTTTATGACAAGATTATTGTCTAGTGGGAGCAGAGCTCTCAAGAAGATCATCTGTATCCTTCAACTAACTCTTTACTGACTTCACCCTGAAGTCAGAAATGAGATTTGTCTTTTCTCCTATTTTCTCCCCCTTTTCTTTCCTTCAGACTATTCTTCACAGTGAGTGAAAATAAAGCAGCAAAGTTCAAAAAGAATGCAGCTTTTGAAAAGTAGGTTGGAGTAGGATTTGCTCATTATTAAATTATCCAGAGGACTCAAATATTCCTAAACACAAAAGGTCATCACAGCTGTAGGGCGACAAATCCAGCTTTGCACAGCCAGCCGAAACAGACTGCTGAGTTTCCCTTTTCAGCCTTGTCACCTCCAAGAGAAAATGATTCCCTTTATTTTTCTGGACAGACAGGAGGTAAACAGCACATGCCATTGCTGACTGAACTGCCAAAGCAAAACAGACAAATCCTGGAGGAGGAAACTGCTATTATGAAGCCAGGCACGACTGCTAATGCTACCTTGACTGCCTCAGCTGATACCTGCTGCTGCTCAACAGCCCCCGAGGTCCAAGCGACATTACCCTGGATTCTAAGACAAGCCAAGAAAGAGAATTAAAATTTTATCATTCAAAAAGTAAAAATAAAAAAGAGATTCCTACAGAAGACTCATCACCATTCCGGGTTTTGTGCTGTGATAAAGAAGAGAAAGGCAACTGTGTTAAAACTCAGGATGCTTCTTGCAAGTAGCAACAATTCTATTCATGATAGCTAAATGAGGAGAGGAAAATTTGACAGTAAATTTAGGGCTGAAAAATCAAAAATTAAATACAACCGTGGTCCCTGGCATCTTCCTCTTAATAATTTGTCATAAAAATAATAATTGTTACTATTAAAGAAATATTCTCATTCTCTCCATGGGAATAAAACAAAATCTGGAAACTGAAATTACTTTCCATTTCCCTTTAAAGCACTGCAAAAATGTCACAAATTCTAAAGGGCTCTTTGTAGACTTAATCTCTGTGTATATATATATATATATATACATACATACATACATATATATATATATATACACACACACACACACACATATATATATATATATACAGAGCCATTCACACACACACAAGTGCATCAATGCACATACCCATAAAGCCAAAGAATTCATTATAGCAGTCCCCTTTTCAGAATAGAAAGACTGCTTTAAGAAATCTGGACAATTTAAGCAAAAAAAAATGGTGTGTTGTAGGTTTTTTTTAAACATTTATCCTTTTTTGTCACAGAGTGATTTTGTTTTGAGGAAGAGCAAACACTTCTCCAAAGTTTAGAAGTATGTTTGTACAAGCGTCCTAAATTTCTAATGCTTTGCCTGGGCTTGTTTTAGATTAAAAATCCAAGCTGGCCTTGTAACTGTAACTTGCAATATATCACTGTGAAAGAGAAGCATAAAAAGCACAGCCATGCAAGTTAAGATTGGCATGTTTAGACTTTCTCTTGATCTCAAGGGTTCGAGGAACAGACCTGAAGCATTAATATTCTGCCTGTGAACGTGCAAAGCTCAGTTTTTGCTGAACTCACAAAATTAACCGAGTAACTTTACAGCAGAGTTTGATATCGCTTAAAGTCCTTGTAGCTGTGTGAGTTTTCACCAGTAGAGGAGATGCTGCTCAGTTCACAGGAGCTCAGACTGCACTGCTTCTTTATGATTTGCAAATTATATAAAAAAGGAGAAGCTGAAGTTTCACAAAAATGTAATATTCAAACTCTACAAATATAACACTTGGAACAGAAATGTTGAAGATGGTATCAAATCAAGCTGTTTCTGCAGAGCATATACTAAAGTAAAAACTGTCTTCTCTCACTCTAAACTTCACCAAGTCAATTGCTGTAAATTTGTATCAAATATTCCAAATTAAAAGGAACTTAGTAATCTCAGAGTAATTTTATTGTTTCTCTCCCTTTATAATTATTTTCATGATGTTACCTACAGATAGGAAAGTGGTAAAGGGGTGTCTCTCATGTCTGTATCTTTACATATGGTTTAACTGAAATGCATTTATACATTCTTTTTCTGTACCATGCCATACCAAAATTAGAGAATTCTTTTATAAATAGAGTGCTGCTTTTAGGCTGTTTTTTTTTGTCCTAACACCTTTACTCAATGAAAATGGGTAAAATTCAACACTGTCTATTGTCTACTTGGTTAAATTGAGAAATTATGAACAGTATTAAAAAAGCCCCTCTGCCTTTAAAGTAATGCAGGAGCACAAGGGCCTCATTCTCACCCAGTTATTTTTGGCTTGCAAAATCTGGCAAAAAAAAATGGATCTGTCACATGAAAATTGGTTGCTGTAAGTGAACTGTGAGAAGTTTATTGCGTGTTCTTAGTTTTTTCTCATCTGTAAACCCTTCTGTGAACTGGAGCTTTATTTGGTAACCAAGTTTTTTTTTTTTTTTTTTTTTTTTTTTTTTTTTAAATTGTACTTCAAGAAGGAGAGCCAGAGGGCTTTCATGCATATTTTCTGCATTTTACTTATTAGAAGAAACTGGCTGCTCTCCCCTGGCAGTCTGCCTCAGTACTACTATCATCAAATAAAAATTTGATGATTTATAGAAATTGAAAGTATTAATAAGACAGAAATTGGAATATTGAAAGGTTACACAAATGTAGGGATGGCAAACAAGTTTACTGGAGAGCTTTCAGCCTTCATTCTTTTCCTCAACTGAGAGTCAAATTTTTAATAGGAATAAAAAGGATTAAAAGATAATGTATTCTTATTGAGAGGTGAGAATGCACATTTTTTTGTGACAGGATAATAGAATTCTATGTATAATTTTTATGTCATTATTTTGTGATTAGTGTAGGTGGTTATGGCTGTTCTAATTAGAAAATTATTCACCTAGAAGTTTGGATAGAAAATGACACTACTTATCTACTGTTTACCACAGTTTTCAGTTCATGGCATTTCTAGTAAATTACATTACTTGGAGTTTTTTTACTTGATGTTCATTGTGGCTATAGTAATGCTTTACCATATTAAAAACAACAACAAAACAAAACAAAACAAAACAAAAAACCAAAAAAACCCCAAAAAAACCAAAATGAGCCCAGACTCACAAAGGCAAATAAGAAGGCTCCTGATGATTGTAATTAAACAAGTTCATTTCTTCCAGGATTCGCTCAGGCAGTCCAGTAACACCTGATTGCCATTTTGATTTACTGCAAAAAAAAAGCCCAATAATTTCTGTGAAGTAAAAGTAGTTGCTTGCATGAGGAAAAGTATTGCTTGACAATACCCTAAGGAAGTAATCTCTCCAACAGACTGCCCCACAATCTTCAGAAGCAGATTAATTCCCTCAAAAAGTCATTAAAGTTATAGATTCTAAAAAATAAACCAATTTGTATATGAAATAAAAGAAAAAGAAAAAAATCTTCATATCTCAACCTAAAAATTATTTCCTTGCCAATGGAGATTTGCAGAACAGAATATTCAACAAATCAGTGATGGGGGCCAAAATGCATTTAGTCTATGGCTTCAGAAGAACAAAAAGAATTAATCCTTCTTTAAGCTATAATAAATTTTGAAATACAGAAAGTATTAATTATGGGCAGAATGCAGACACAGTTTCTTGCAGCTATAAGCTGTTGAGGAAACCCTCTTTTTGGAACATCCAGGAGCCACACCCTCACCACCTGAGACACGACTGAGGCCACACAACTGCACTCATACAGTCAGAGCAGATTTCCTCACCAGCATGACACCAGGTGTCCCATTGCAGAATCTCAGACATCCAGATCCTTAAAAGTATTTAATCCTGGTGCAATAAATAAATAAATACCAGCCTGAGTTGGTGCCTCCGAGGAGAACCAGGAACAAAGGAACCCTTGGGATTTCATATCTTCAGAGTCTAAGTGTAGGAAAACCTGGAGCCATCAGCTCCTGCTGGGTCTGTCAGTGACCCTCACCAGTTGTGCCACACATCCCTGTGTCCTTTGTTGTGCAAAGGGCCAGCACCAGCTCACAGCCTCTTGTCTCCACCGGCAGCTCCGTCTGCAGCTGCACCCCTGGGCTACCCCACAGGATGTGTCCCTCAACTCTGAATGCCTTCCTCTAACATATCCACCAATGCCCAAAACTCTAAGAATCTAGAACTGCCCCAAAATAAAAGGCAAGCAGGCACCTGGAAGAGAACTAAACAATCAAAACACTTGCCAGGACCTGGCCCTAACATACAAACATCTCCTTGTTCCCATCCCACAGGCTGCATTCCCAGGAGGATCCGAGACCTTGGCGGTGCCTTGCGGGGGCCAGGCTATGCCTGACCCGCATTATTGTCCCCAGCCCAGCCTGGCTCTCCTTGCTCATGGCTGAGGGAACAGTTTGGTCAGGAAGGGAGGGACTGCAGTGCCTCATGGCCCTCCAGACCTGGCCAGGCCAAGCCCAGGCAAGATGTACCCCGTGAGGCGGTTCTGGAGGAGAGTCTGGTGTCAGAGCCCTTGTCACACAGGGCTGAACAAAAGCCGAGACATGAACCATAGTGAACAGGATTTCTCTGTGCCGACAGGGCACAGCGCAATGTGGCTTAACCACATTCAGGCTGGAAGGAAGCCTGAAGATGAATGTAATTGCAGTCAATAGCATTAAACACGACAGAGAGGCCTACCTGAAGAAATACGAGTGTGATTGGCTGTCTTATCTAAGGATAGATGAAAGTAATTCAGGAAAACAGCAAGTTTTGCTTCAGTATGATGCCCTAGGTTGCCAGCAGATGACAGCAGGTCCTGGTGGCTGCCTCAAAAGCTGCTAATCATGAAATACAATAAGTGAAGTAGGGCAGCAGTGAAGAAAAAAGCCAACAAAAAGCAAACCACACAACACACTGAGGCACTTACATCCCAAGGAAAGAATTGAGAATAAAGAACAGAGTGAGATTCCAGTTTTTATTTTCAGTCAAGTGTGTTTTTCTGTTTACCTTGAATAAACCCTTTCTTGCTAGATTTGAGTGCTCAGGAGAGTGAAGTCAATCTTGGAAACTGAAGTCTTTTATGTGCACACCCTGGGATAAAAATCTGCTGCTGGGTGGGTGAACTGAGGCTGCACTGGCCCATTGAGGAGAAGATTAGGAATCTGAAATCAAAAGACTCTTTCATCATTCTGTATTTGCCTTCTATTACTTTTCCATGGTTGTTAGAACTTTAAAAAGACAAGGGTAAGTTTAGTATAATTTTTCCAGCATATGATTACTAGCATAGCAGTTATTTTTAAATTTATCATGATGTCTGTGCCAGCTTTCCTGCAGTGCTGACAAACAATGATATATACTCTTTGTCATTACTGAGACAGTCTAGAGTGGTGAGGCTCCCTGTCACATCTAATTCTGGGCCTGGACAGGTCCATATGAAATGGATAAGGAATGGAGTAAGGCCAGCAGAATTCACTTTAGCTATGACATTAAAAAAAAAAAAGCTAAATTAGTGCTTTATTCAGTCTTTGGAGAATTCTCTCTGTTGTGGTAAAAGCATGATGAAATATAACAAATTATATTGATTTGTGGTTCAGGGCAGCTCAAAGCTCTGTTTTTTCTGTGTAATACTTTTGAACTGTGCCATGAATGGGATTAAGTAGCAGGAATTAATTAAAAATAATTGCAAACAAGAAATCTTGGAGGTTTTCTGAATACAGTAGATGGTCTTTTTAGAAGACAGGCTTGCTACAGCAGCCACACTTACAAGCTGTGAATAATGTTTACCCTCAGTGTTTCAGAATGACTGGTGATCTGTTTATCTATAGGCAACTAAGCAGCAGTCTGCAAAGTAAAAATGCCCTTCTCAAGTTACATATTTTTCTCCCTTTTCTTGCTAACTTATCCTATTTTTTTGCTATGGTAATTCATTTCTACTCCAAAGGACCACAAAATACTGCTTTAGGTGAACAACTCAATTCACCTAGGCCCTGACTTAGAGCAGGCCATCCGTGACAACCCTAATAAATTGTGCATGAAATTGATTTAATCTATATTTGAGACATAATTTATCCTGCAGAATGTTGTGTGTGCAGTTCACTCACGGTTTTATTTCATTTGCTGTTTTGTGGCCTTCATTGCTGTACATTTACCAAAATAATTTCTGTTTTCCTGTCAGAAATAAAGAAAAAAAAACCAAACAAAAAACAAACCAATTTTTTCTGAGATTGTTTTTCTGATCACTTTTACTGAAGGCAGCACAAATAGCTGAATTGAGAGGTATTTTATAATTCTTTCCATACCAGCTCTCTATCACCTAAGGTCCTCCACTTACTGTTTTGCTCTATCCATAGAACCAGAAGGGCACTTAGTTGGTCTCAAATGAAATTCATTATTGCCAAAAAGAATCCCTATCAGCTGTAGTTGGTGCTAGTTCTGGACTTTTTTGACACTGTATACTTGTTATAGAGCTAAAAAAACCTGTCGCCTCAACTTTGCCTGCTTTTCAGAGTTTGCATTTTGTTCTCACGCAGCTTCAAGAAAACAATGTATATTTTTAGAATTTATCTTTTTGTTTACATATTTCTCCTCTGGGAGGAGAAAGCTGACTGATAGTGGTCTTCACCAACGAGGTCAAAGAGGTGGCAACCTATGTAGCCAATCTTGTGCCTTCTGAAAGAATTGTATATAAGATGGAGTCAGAAAATTAAATATAGAACTTTCCTGCTGACCTTCTTGCTGCCTACCTCGTTCTTTCGTGCCCGTACCAGTGACAAAAAACCAAACAAAAAAACCAAAAACCAAAAACCAAAAAAAAACCCAAAAAAACCCAAAAAAAACCCCAAAAAAAAACAAACAAAAAAAAACCACAAGAGGAGAGAGGAGATCATCTAAGAATTTTATACTCCAGTAATCCTGAAATTTAAAATATTTAAAATGCAGACACACACATATATATAAAGTTTATTTTTTAAAAAATGAGTAACAAACTTTTGCTACCTTGGACAGAAGGCAATCCATATATTTTTACTAAAGAATCTGCAACCCAACATACAACCGAAATCAGAAAATAGATTAAATCAGAAGTTCTGTAAAACTCAAGACAAATGTTAAAAAATCCTCATATTTTACTTGACACCACAAAGACAACATGCTAACAAAGAAAAAGTAACTTCCACCACAAGAAATGATGAATAAAATTGAAAAGCTTTTGTCACAGACTAGTTGGTAGCAACTCCAGACCATTTTTTCAAGGACTTATTTTTTTTAAAGAACAGTGAAATTTCAATGGGATATATTTCCTTTTGAAGCAAAATTCTTAAAATTCTGAGCATTGTATAATGAGAGCTTCCACAGAACATATCTATTTCAACATGGTCCTGAGAGATCCTCTTCCAAGGCCTCACAGATCCCCACAGCTCTTATTTGCAGGCAATTAAAGGACAGATCATACATTTAGGGAAAATAGGAACCCTGGCACAATTGCTAACCTGTCTATTTAACTTACCAAGGCACACAGATAGGTTAATTCAATTCCCAGTTCAGTTACATTCCATATACTTTAGATCAGTTATCACGGAAACATCAATAGATAAATAAAAGATTACTGGTTGGATGCTTTTGTAATCACAAGCCTTGCTCAAATCTAGTTTGAGATTTAGTCTATAGAAAATACATTAATGCAAAATACGTACCTCAAATGAAGATTCATATTTGATTCTAAAATTTTTAAATTTGAGAAAGCCTTCTGTAAATGTGCTATTTTATTGAGAATTATTTGCTTAAACAAATCTAATATCTTTGCCATTTTTTTTCCCATTTGCTAAATGAAGTTATAGTAAAGTAGGAAAATATAAAGAGAGTGTAAGGTTTTCTTGTTACTGGGGTTTGGATTTCCCTTTTTTTTCTTTACTGCCTTTTTATTTTTCTGTATTAAGCATGTGTATCTGCACACACATACACATATAACTATGATGTAAGTATTAAAAATAAGAATGCTGAACCTAAGTGTTAACCAGCAGACCTTGTTTTCCCATGTTATCTGTTTCAGGTTCAGGAGGTAGGATACAAATATGATGTATTCCAACTTTTAAATTTGGGTTTAAATAAAAATACTATCCTGACTCAGATGTCTAGTGCTAACTTGATTCCTATTCAGTTGCAGGTCTCAAGTTACAGGTATTTAGTCTCTGCATCCCACCAGCAGGTATGTCCAGCCTCTTCTCAGGGAACTGGGCTTTGGAAACTCTTGTGGTGGCTCTGGAAGACAAATGTCATAAGAATGAATGAATGAATGAATGAATGAATGAATGAATGAATGAATGAATGAATGACATCCCTTTTCCTGTTTTCCCTCGAGTTTGGGTTGGCTGTCCTGGCCATGTCCCCTCCTGAGAAGCTGCCCACCCAAAGCCCAGCAGAGAAGGAGGATGCAGGAGAGTGAGTGTGTCCCCAGCAGCACCATATTGGTGTGTCACTAACACCTTTCCAGCTGCCAAAGCAAAGCACAGCACCCTGAGTGCTGCTGTGGGGAGAGTTAACTCCATCCCAGCCAGAACCATCACAGATTGAAATGTACTTTCCCCTCTGCAATACAAGGTTGGGTTCAGCGCTTTCAATTTGAAGCAAAAAGCTTCCCTAAGGTTTCATAAAGCTGCTAGCAGGGCTGAGTTGAAAATGGTGCTTAATTACTTGTGTTGGCACCTGCCTGCAGCTGAAACTTGGGACAAAATAAATTCCTGAAGCTTGCACCAGCAGCACAAAAATTAGAATTAAAAAAAAATAATCAAAAACCTTGAGCAGGGGAAAGTGAGAAGATGAAGTGACAGGCAAAGCAAGGAAGTTCTGACAACTCGCATTAAATATTATCTGATATATATTTGCAAATGATTCTCATGAGTTCATCCATGTGGCAAATGCTGATGTGCTGCCTTTAAAGTTCCTCATGAATGCATTTTTTAATCTAAAGTAAAATCTCACACCAGTAAAGCTCTTATTTAGAGCATGAGAAAGTTTCTCTTTGTTCTGAAATAAAACTCTTAGCCTTCCCTAAGAAATTTTTACCTCAAGAAATATTCATTTCTAAGAGACAGTACAGAGCTTTCTGGCTGTTTCAAGGTTGTGACAGTGTTCAGATGTTGCAATGGTTCTGCATTGTGTTCCAACAGCTGAATGTGTTACTTACCCTACACGAAAGGTAGAGTTGCTATTCAAGCTGTAATATCATCTTCTTCTGCTGACATAAATAAATAAATCTTACAGTATATGTCTTTTTTCCAGCTTTCTTTCAGACTACTTTTATTCCAAACACAATGGGGCAGACTTCAAGCAATGAAGGTGAGAGTGTTGCTTCAGGTCACGAGAGGCACATGTATCTCTCAGACCCACTGTCATTACAGCACACACTCTTTTGGCTCCTTGTGTTTGATGCTCTTTTTTTGCTGTTGTTAAAATACCTACCTTCTGGTAAGCTTACAATTCTGGAAGGGTGTTGTTTGTAGGGTTTTTTTATTTGAATTTTTCTACTGTCTTGACATTTATTTTTCAGCCCTTTCATGCCTCACTATGTTGCCCACTTTTTTTATTTTTTTTCCTGAGTTTCCATGCCTGTATGCTTTGAAAGCAGTAGGTTTTATTTTTTGCTTTCATTCTTTTTATTTTAGTGTGAGTGCTTCTCACTTCCCACACGCTTTCAATTTTTATTGATTGTGCTCTTTTGGTTACCCATATTTCCACCACCCCAAAGCACTTTTCCCCCCTTAGTATCACTCGTCAGCCAAATAAAACAGTAGCTTTCCGACCAAATTAGTGAACACACCAAATAATACAGGTGAGAGAAACTTATGCTGCTTTACCTCAGTTCCCTTGAAAATAGGAACTGGTTTAAGGAAAGTTAAGGAAATTTAAGGAAAAATCTGGGTTAGGGAAAAGATTCAGGATAACATGACATGGTCCTTGATAGTTTCCTTATCAGTAGCTGTGACAGACATATTTTAAAACATTTTTAAAGCCTGCTAAGTAATCAAGACTGAATTGTTTTGCAAGCTGGGATAATTCCACTTCTGGGAGTGCTGAAACAACCAATATTTCTATCTTCCTCCTCCATGAAACAATCTGTTGCAGACTTTCCCCAGTTCATCAACATCTTCCTAGGAGGGTATGTCTAAAAAAGACACATTGAAATATTTTCCCTGAATTTTCTGTTGAACAGGTGGGCTGTGGGATGGTTTTTGTTTTGTAGATATATTTTGGATTGTCTGCGAAAACTGTTTGTTACCATGCCATCTGATGGACAATTTCTCAATGTGCCATCATGACTACAGCATCTGCTCTCACCACAATGTTTCTTCTAATGTGAATAGACCTCGGAGAAATTCATCACTGCAATGTATTATTCATGTTGATAAAAAAGGGTTGCAAAGTATCTCAAAAGGTAAAATGGTGATATTGTCTGCAAAAGGACCCTTTTACATCTTGCTCCCCACATTTATCACTCTGTTTCCTGATACATCTTTTTCCCTAAAGAAATCAGCATGCGTCGATCCTCCATGCCTCAGATTAAAACAATGAATAGAAATTATGTCTGTCACCAGGATTTGTTCTCCTTCACTTGGTGTAGCAGGATATCTTAAGTGTGGTAAACTCACCTTTAAATGCTTGTGTTTATGGCAGACAAGTATTAGTGGATTACCAGTGATTGCTAAGAATTGTACTGCAGGTGACAATCTGGGATGTTGAAGCCATGCAACAACAATGTGAAAATCCAGCATTCCTTCATTTCTTACTCCTAGTGATGTTTATTTCTTTTCAGGGGTAGGTTATTGGAGTTTCATCACCTAATATTTTAATATCTGAGAGTCTCCTAACATTTCACCTGGGGCAGAGAAGAATAATTTAGAGAATCACTTAGGTTGGGACCT
This sequence comes from Chamaea fasciata, assembly GCF_029207755.1. Lineage (NCBI taxonomy): Eukaryota > Metazoa > Chordata > Aves > Passeriformes > Sylviidae > Chamaea > Chamaea fasciata. Next base: position 8,733,686 of record NW_027094087.1, read on the forward strand.
TAGAATGAACCCTTTTAAAATCATCTAGTAAAAAAACTCTTTCCTCAAGCAAGGTCAGATAGATCAGGGTGCCCAGGATAACATGCAGCTGAGTTTTGAATACCCTCAAGAATGGAGACTCCATCACCTCTCTAGGCAACTGTTTTACCAACCAGTTGCAGGTTTTTTTGTGCTCATATGAGATTTCATGTGTTTTAAATTGTGTACATTGCCTCTTGTTCTGTCACTGGGAGCCAATGGGAAGAGACACTCTCCCTCATACTCATTCACTCCTGTCAGATATTTACTCACATTGCTAAGACGCCTCTGAGTTTTCCCCAGACTATAGAATCTCAGTTTTCTGTTTCTCCTTAGAATTCCAACAGACTATTGACCTTTCTAAAACCATTATATCTGGAATATGTTAACATCCAAAATAATTCTTTTCCTCTACTAACAAAAAAACCCCAAACAAGCAAACAAAAAATCCACAGATATAGACCAACAAGTTTAAAGCATTCAAACCCAAATCTTATAGCTGCATATATAACCTTAATAAAGATATTCACAGCTAATAATATTTTTTTCCATGTTACTAGACAAAGGGCAAACTACTCAGAGAAGTCCACATCGCTGCCCACTGAGTAATAGTTGCAGTTTTGACAGCGCTTTTACAATCAGTTTTGAATGAATTTTTGATCCTAAATTCTGTACTGACCTGCGGTAAGCAACTCTGTGCTCAGACAGAGCTTATGCAATCTTCTGCAGCTGCTTTTAAAGCCAAACCCACCACCCTTAAGAGACTGCCAGCTGTAAATGCAACCTCAGGCACAACTGGAGAGAGCTTTGCAGAGCATCAGGTGTCCTGTGCACCCAGCAGGGCAGCTAAAAATGCCACGGGGCATTCCCAGACACACCGGTGCACGCTGCCTGCGGGCTGGCCATGGACTACCATGGCAGAATGCAGTGGGATGGGTGGGCAGAGTCACACTCACATCTCCTCTTTCACAGGGAAACAACTCTCTGGGATGCTGCACAGGCACGGGGGCTGTCAGAACCACAACCCAAGTTCAGAACATAAATAACTACATAAGACATGATCCATTAGGGATCTCCTCAGATTCCACATGAGGGAAAAAATCCCAAACAAATCTCCTTGTGCTCTCACATGTAAAGAAACAAAACACAGTCTTGACAACTATCAAGATTTTTCGAGTCTCAAGGTGTCTGATTTGCTTCAAAGCCTCAAGTCTCTGAAAAGTGTATTTTATGATTGTTTTCCTTCCCTCCATATATGAATATATATATATGAATATATCTATATAGATATATATACACCCACATATATGCATATATATATATGCACACATGCACATACACACATTATAAATGTGTATTTATTTATATTATATCATATCATATTATATTATATTATATTATATTATATTATATTATATTATATTATATTATATTATATTATATTATATTATATGTATTCTTCTAACCCCCATAGGAAAGGAAGCAAATCTGGGAATTCACGACTCAAAGTCAGTCTTGCAGCCCAAAACCAGAGGCAAAAAAAAAAAAAAAAAAAAAAAAAAACAGAGGTAAACTACTTATTGCTATTTTACAGCCTGCTGTTCTGCCACTTTTTTAGTACCTTTTGGATGTTTGGTCTTGACAATACTATAAACACCTCCCCCTTTTTCTGTCACCACAGGATCCAATACACCTTCCAGTTTGGAACCTGAACTAGGGAAAATGTTAATTAACAATGGTGCCCTCAGTTGTTAGCTCGCTCTCACCATATTGTGACATGTTGCAGTTCACATGCCCTCTTTTAAGCAGAATTACAGATTGTATTGTCTTGGTTTAACCAAACCAACTCCCAAAAAATGGATACATTTCTCACAATGAATATAATGCTAATGTGATGACAAGCAAACAACAAGAAAATGGAAGAGGTTTCTCCTACTCTTAGTAGCTGACAAGATTTTCCTCATTCTATAAGGTAACAATGATGACAATCTAATCCGATGTAATCAAAAAAGCCTAAGGTCAGATGATATTTAACTCTGTACTTCCCAAACCTTAATAATAAATGTTCAGAGACCTCTTCTGAGGTTTCTTCTTAAGAGCAAAAGACAAAAATGTGCCATGGCGGAAATGGCTGGAATATGCAGAAAACAATCTGGCAACAAATTAAAAAGCATTACTTTTTTTCAGAAGATACTGGTGAAATTTGTTACAAAATATTGTTGAATTTTTTAATGGGTTTGTTTTGCAATTGGCTGAAAGCAGCCATGTTTCTAACACACCTCTGTTTATGGTTAGAATGTTACTAAATTCTGTTTCAGTAATGAAGTACTTTAAAAGCCACTACTTTGTGAGCTGTTAAAGGAAAGAAGTACTGGGGAAAATATAATCTCAATGGTAAAATGACTTCTTTAACAAAAGTAATGTTTTATGGAAAAACTTTGCAAGTGAAACCACTGATGGAATGGCAGCTTTTACTGTAATAAAAAAGGGTTCCCAGAGTAAGGTTACAGAGAGAGCCTAACTCATGGAATTAATTCACTGCATCATTTACAGAGAAACTGCTGCAGCAAACAAATAGTAGCCAGAAGTGCACAAAGTTCTACAGTATGTCACCACTGAGGTGAATTTTATAGAGATTTAAATAGGACAATATTTTCAATATTTTTATTGAGGTGGGGAGTGACCATGAAAATCTCTTGTACACAGCGGTTTCCTGGTCATCTCACGTCAAAGTGCTTAAAAGAGTTGTCAAAATTAAAGGTAAGTTATGCATTCTTGTCCTACAAATGGACAAGTGTTCCATATTTGCTGACCTTCTCTCTGTTGACAAGTGGGTGTCAGCAGGTTGCTACATAGCAGATATTTAAAAAAAATATATAAGTAGATTTAATGTGTCCCTTCAAGGTAAAGGTGATATCTTAACAATGAGTGAAAAAATAACTGTTTTTCCAAAGAACCTCATGTTATGGAGAGAGCATTTTCACAAGTGAGTTTTGGAATTAATTTCATTGTTCAGGGATTTTGTTGCTGAAAATAATGTGTCACTTATAAAAATTCTTATATCTATATACATAAAAAACCCAGAAACAGAATTTTCTAGCATGTTTAAAATTTCTCAGAGTGTCAATGGATTTTGAAGCTATTTGTTAAAAATATATAAAATGTAGTACCTTTCAATTAAATTGCAAGAAAAGCTGAATCACATTGGGGTGGATGAAAATTTACTAGCTGAAATTCTATAAAAAATCTGGATTAATTCGTGAATGGGATTGAAAAATGTCTGTTATTATTTAGCAAGCATGGAAAAATGATACATCCATGTATTTTTGAGCTATCTTTTTTGAGCTATGACAGTCATTAAAAAGTATCAAAATTTAGAAACAGAGCTTCAAATTGCTCCAGCAAGATGCTAAACCAGAATTCAAAACAAATAATTAACTGTATTAAACCATATTGTTTGCAATACAGATTATTAAATATTTTTTCAATTAAAGGTTTTCTGCACTTTTAATAGAATTAATAAGATATTATTCATCTTAATCTCATCTCTTTTAAACTTCTGTTTTTGTGTTGTGTTTATAATATACATAATTATTGCTATTAGATACATATAAAATATATAAATAACTAAGAATGCATATATTTATATATACACAACTGAGGGTGTGTGTTTAAAAATATTTCATTGGTGGGGATATATGATCAAAAATGTTGGGGGACCACTGCTACAGTCCAATAGTAGTACACCTCACCCCTGTGTTATTTTACTGTTAACTTTGACTTTACTATAAATAGTGGCTGTTTTTCCAATTATTTTCTTCCTGGTGTATTCCTGGAGACTGAACATTGTCAAAATCTTCACTGATGATAATCAGAAAGGGAATCAGTATTTTTAATATTTAAATAAATCGTGTGATGCTGTTGCATCTTCCTGACCTTGATTTTTCACCCACTGCCCCTGCCAAAAAATCCCAAACCACAAAAAACTACCATCCTCCTTTTCTCAAAAAGTCCCTTGAAAACTCCTGAGGAATGATTCAGTGATTTCTCAACTTATGTGTTTTCAGGTCTTCCCTAACACAGAGGTAAATTTTTATTTTGTCTTTATTTACAGTCCAAGTAATCATTCACTTTTTTTTTTTTTTTTAGTGTGAAACCTTCAGTACAAGATAGCTTGACTGACCGCTTTTGTATATGTTGTGTCTTTCAACTGAAAAAGTATTTTTGTTTTTTTGTTGAGGTTTTTTGTTTATTTGTTTCAAATTTGCTGACATCTCAAGAGGTGATCATTCTAAAACGATGCATTAAACTGGAGAGTATGATGAATACAACAAACCAAAACAGAGAGAAGAGCTCTGAAATCTTTTTGGATGAGTAAAAGTGGTGATGAAATCATCTTATCAGAAACAAGTGACATCACACAGAATATTGAGATTTAGTAAACACTTGGACTATAAAGAAGAACTTGTTAAGGGAGTATTCCAAAACTCAAACATCTGTAATATATTTTGTAAATAAACCAGAAGAACTAAGAATTTTTTATGTTGCAGAGCATTATCAGCTTGCATATTCAAAAGGTTTCTGCTATTATACATTGATAAATTGCAATATATCAGAGTACTTCAGGGAAGAAATAATAAAAAAAAGAGATCCATTTAATATACAAGAGAAGATAAAATGAAAATAAAAAATAGAGGGCACGTCTAACCACTGTGTTTTCCTCAGGTTTCTCAGTTTAAAATAAATGGTTGATTTTTTTTTTCCTTAGGTAAATTAGTGTAAACTAACCATGATCCTCCACCTTTGCTTTTTTTCCTTGTTGTATTCTTCGTGTAAGAAATTCAACTGATTCCACTTTTTTCACTGAGCTGCAATACTTGGCCTGTACAACATGAGTAAATGCAAGAAAGAGTAGTCAGTGAAATGTCAAATTAATGAGCTTTTTTAGTCTTGCTTATAATATGTGGTTTTAAGCAGACATTCAATAGTATTTTGCCACAAAGCTGGGAAAACCACTAAGTTAATTTTTTTTTATTATTTTTTTTTAAATTTTTTTTGTTTCTTTTGTAAGGAAAAAAAAATCAATCCATTTTTTTCATGTTTGGGAACACACTCTGTCACTTTCAGGGTGTAAAAATGCTCACAGGTCTATATAAAGCAGGCTAGATGTTCTGGCAATCAATGGAGGATGTAAATCCTGCTGGGCATTACCAAGAACAGGAAATCTTGCAACGAGGGAAACAAGCTGGAGCACAGCCCCAAACACTGAAGTTACAGCTGGCCCTCGGGGATCCAATCTGTCTCCCGTGAAGAGGAAGCACCACTCCTCAGAGAGAATCCTTAATAGGAAACTGAAAACCTGGCAGTTGGAAAGACCAAGTCTGGTGTCTAATGGCCCAGAAATTTTTTTACAGAACATAGAATTGTCTTAGGGAGAGCACAGTGGTTGCCCTTCATAAATATGCACTTGGAGGAGGAGAATTTTGAGGACTAAAAACCCCTCATTCCCTAAAAACAAACCCCAAAACCCCGACAACAAACTATCCTGCACTAAAAAAAACCCAAATTAATATATTTCTTACATTATATAAAACTGAAATTGTATTGTTAGGTGAAGATATATACTCCAAGAAATACATAGCAATACTTCCTGATTCAACAAGAGGTTGCACTAAAGAACTCAAATATTTTAAACTGAATGCCTTTTTGGTGTTCAAAATGCCATTCTTTCTTGCATCCCTAACACTTTGAGATCAAAATCACATTAGTCATGAAGAGAAAACATTTATTGAAAGCTGGATGAACATTACCAAAATATCAAGTCAGATTTGACTTGCTTTATTGTCATAGTTTATTCCAATGCTATCCAAACACAAATTTTAAGATATTTATTTCAAAAAAAAGAAATCGAGAAATAAGACCTTGAAAGATGACCTCAAGTTAAAAAAGGAAAAGGACTGTACTGTTTTTCATGTTCCAGGATGGCAGGAGTGAAAGGAAAAAACAAAGGGAAAAAAAATCTTGTCCAAAGTTGAATTTATATCTGAACATACAGCCAAGACATAGAGGTTTGAGATGCACATGTTATTCAGCAACCCCCTCATTTAAGTTTCAACTAAAACCACTTTTTTCTTGATTATTTAAATTCCTTTACTGCTCTTCTCAAACTCTCTCTGCCCAAAATTCTGGGTAAAATGAAACCATTTTTTCCCCTACCCTCTGGATGAGAAGAGGTTTATGGATCCTGGCCCTTTTAATGTTGTGTCTGATCTCTGAATGCACTGACATATCCTTTCATATAAGGTCTTTGATTTACATTCACAGAATATGTATCCTATTGTTGTATTACTGTTTTTTTAATCGATAGCATAGTTTTGAAAATGTGTGGTTTTTTTTTTTTTTTTAAAGGACCTTCTCCTTACCAGGACAAGAAAGTACCAAAAATCCACTGAGCAAAGGATTACTTGTGTTTTTATTCTTTATTATCAGACACAACCTGAAAACCATTTCCACTCAGCATAAAAAGAATTCATAGTACCATTTGCACATTCCTATCAGATGGTGTTATCAGAGAAAGCTTTTAAAAATTCTTTTTCCATTTTCTACATATCTGCTGATTTCTATTTCTTTGATGTACCTAACTATTCTCTACATACACGGCATAGACAAAGTCTCTATTTTTTGTCAGATGCTAGAGTTTAAGCTACAGTTAAAGCAAGTTGAAATTTTTCTCCCTTAGGAAAGAAACCAGTAAATCAGAATGTTTCCCTGTTTTTAACAGGTCTGGGCATTCCAGTAGATTGTCATCACACAAGAAACCTGACTTTTTAAAAGCTCTGAATTTTTTTGGTGGTTTATTTTTTCTCCCTTGATAATAGTTTTAAATTTAACAAAACAATCTGTACTTTGGAAGAGGATATGCAGAAAGTGACTAAAGGAAAGGAGAAAAGGATAATTTTTTAGGCTATTCTCCCCTACTACATACATATTTTGAGTTAAATTATCAGACCACATTTCTTCCTTATGCCTTATTCAGAATAAATTAAAAAAATAAAAAACCAACAAAAAACAAAACAAAAACCCACACACCTCAATCAACAGGCAAACTATACATTGCATACTAATTATCTATTCAAACTTTGCATCTAATGAAGAAAATTTTAACAAACCTTAGTTAATGGGAAGCTCCTTATAGATCACCATACTGTGTAAAAGAACCACCCCACACATCTAAAAACCTTGATAAATTTTGTTGTCTTTTAGGATGTTATGATGGAAGTGATACATAACAAATGTATTATTTCATTTATATGTAATTTGTGTTACTCCATTCCATTTCATTCCAAGTACATTTGGAGTACTCTACAAAAAAAATCTTGGCACTTGCTAGTTTCAGAAATGCCCAAGGTACCATAGGATGTTTAAATGCTTAAATTGAAGAGAAAGCAATTAGAATTGACCACCTCTGTGTCTTGTATGACTTATGTCTCACTCAGATCCCAGACCCGATGAGCAGATTCAGTTAAGTCTTAGTGGTCTTCAGCCAGATAGTGATAAAAGATTTTGTAACTTTTGAAAACAAAGTTAAAATCCTAAATCTTTAAAAGAACTTTTGCATATATCATTTTTTGCCCCTTTTAAATTCTATGTACTATTTTCAAGAGTAATCACTAGAGAAACATTCTCTTCCTTTCCTGCCCAGAATTCCTAGTCAAGAAATGCTTTGTCTTGTTTTGGGGTTTTTGTTTCTTTTGGTTTGATTTGTTTTGGTTTTTTTTCTTCCTTGTTGTTGTTTGGATTTTTTTTAAATTTATTTTTCTTGTTAGTTTGTTTATACTATTTTTCCTTTTCCCCTCCCACCAAGGAAATATGAGGCATTTAAAGCTAGTTTTCATTTTCTGGAAGACTGAAATAAAATAAATTACATAGTTACTTAAAAACAACGATGACAACAACAACAACAACAAAAACCAAGTAAATTTTTCCACCTGTCCTGGCAGGAATCTGAATTCAGAAATGGGAAAAAAATTGGTCTTTCAGATTGAGTAGGGTGTGTGAGTTCAGATAGCTAATACAATCATGCTCTTACTTCACGTGCAGCTGCTCTGCTAAAGGTTGAATGTGAAAGGTATTGTTCAGGAGAAGCATGAAGTCCTCCCAACACTGCTGTGAGCTGAATGAAACAATAATTAAAGTATAATTTCAAAGAAGTATTGGCATTTCATATTGCAGACCTGACAGTTCAAGCATCAACTACAACAAACTGAGGAACACAACTAGAACTCTCAGCTTTACTCAGAATTCAGCCTGATTCCATAATCCCAACTAAGATTTGAAAGATACTGGAAAAAAAGGAAATAACAATAACACGAAAAAGAAAGAAAAAAAAAGAATAAAAATACACCAAATTTTCTTACACTAAGAAGAGTCTTTAGAGTTAATTCTATGTACACTGCCCTTTCCTGTGCAGGAAAGACCTTTAATGGCCAAAAGAGCTACCCAGATGTGAACCAGTAGGAATGAAGATACCACTCCATTTACTTAGTAATATGTGGAAAACAGTAAAGAGAATAAGAGAAATATCAAAATAACTTTAGGCTACTGACTGAATTAAATAGGAACTTACACTGATCAGAGCATGATGAGTACAAGGAGGGGAATTGAGTGGAGATGATGGATGCTAATGACCCAAAAGTAAGATGAAGAGACAACCCCGCCTAGAGACTACTGCCGAAAAGTAACTGCAGGAAATAGCAACAGCAAAAGAAAGGGATAATGATTTGATTAAATAATTGAAAAGAATGTTTTGTTCAAACCAGGGGATTGGTGGCAGAAAAGCAGCATGAAAAGGAGAATTTGTTATTCATGAGAAAGACCCTCGGAAGGTCCCAGAGGAACAACAGTCCGTGGGTTCAGCTGCTGAGCAGAAAGGATTGTGGTCTCCTGGTAGGAAGCACTGGAGTCTTGTCCTCATGGCTGGACCCTAGGAAAAGATAAGGTACATGCTGTACATGATTTGGACTGTGATAAACTCAGTGTCCTCCTTATCAGTGATCTGAGCCCTTCTCAGGGAGCTTTCAGGTGGGAGCACCATGCAACTGTGAGCAGGGATTCTCAGGTGTGGCTGTAGGTAACAAGCATGTCATGTGGGAGATGCATGTGTTTTGGGCATTACTGCTTTTGTTTGAATGCTGATTTTTTTTTCTTTAATTACCATAGCTACTTCCATTATTTTTTATTCATTTTCTTGAAATGGTTCAATTCAGCAAGGTTTCAACTATTCTCTGGCATGTTAACGAAGGCAACAGAGCAATGAACCTGAAAATCTTTGTGTGTGTTTTGGTGGGGGCAGAAAATGACTCAGCACACTGTAGTGCTACCAAAGATGGAATAAGATTCCAAATGTTCTCTCTTAGGAAAAGTGAAAGAACATATCAGTCCTATGAAGCTTTGCATCTGAAGCACAGAAGTAGATAAAATTATTAAAAATAGAGGAGAACCAGACAATAGTTAGAAGAAAGCAATGGAGAGAATTTGAAAGAATAAAACCGAGGGGAACTATCAATTTCTATATGGCACTGAATCACTGTTATTATTTCCTGAATCATGTGTTCTTTTGATGAATATTTCTTATGACCTGGAGCAAAAAAAAAAACCAACACAACAACCAAAAAACAACAAAAAAAACCATTGGCTTTCAGTACTGCAGCATAGTTCATTTCAAGTTGTGTGAATTTACACTAGGTGAGATATAGATTGCTTTGTATACATATTCATTTTTCCTAGACCTAATTAAGATATGAATAATAAATAATAAAACAATAACTAATAAAATCACCTTTGCCTGGTTAATAGGAGGGCTGTGTTGTTCTCCTTGTTTACATCTGGAGTAATTAAGATTTAAATATACACATGCTTTATGGTGTTTTCCTAAAGTTTATGAACCAGGGGTGCAGTTCCTTTTATCCCTTGACCATGTGCACAGACATGGAGCACTAACTGCAACTTCATCTGGCATACACACAAAGTTACTGTTCTTTTCTTTGGAAGTTACTTATGCAATTGGACAATTCCAAATTAGCCTTAGACCAGATACAGGAAACTCATCTTAAGGCTCATTTGGCTGATGATGTTTCATCAATAGCAATTAAAAAAAAAAAATCTCTCAAATTGATTTTCTCTATATTTCTTTGCTGTGGATTTGGTATCAGGCTCACTGAAGTCAGATTCCCACGGTTTTCCAGTTAGCAGATGAGACAGGAAGAAGAAAGATACCCCTAATTCTCAATAAAGCAATTGCTTACTTTTCATGCAGTCTCCCTGAAATCACAGAATCTATTCAAGAAATAAACTTCCCCTGTTATTTTACATCTTGACTAAATATTGATTGTCATTCTGTTTTTCTGATGTTAGTTATTGTGTCCAGTTCAATTTCCCTCAATACAGAAAAATTCTGAATGTACCTACTCAGGTTAAGATCCAGAATTATATGTTGGTATTGGATATTTCTAGGGTCTAAACTCTTGCTGAAAGCAGTAGCATTCATCTTGCTTGCCTGCAAAGCAACAGGAGAGCAAAAAGAAATATGCAAGCACTCTACCTATAATAGAACATGATTGCAGTGTTATTGTATACAAGGTATTGTAAATATTAGTGGGTGTTATGTTAGTGATGCTTCAAAACCCATGCAGATTCATGAAGAGAGGGGTTTTTTTCCCCTCTCATTTATTCACCAGTAGATTACTTACATTCTGCTCAATAGCAATCACACTAATAATAATAATTCCTGCATAAAAGTCAAAATGTACATTGTATTTTTTGCCAAATATCATAGCAATTGAGCATAAATAATGCAGAAACAGAAAGGTGCACCAAAATAGGCTGATGTAAATGTAAAAAATTGAAACATTATAATCTATGCAGTTTGTGTTACAAAGAATATGCAGTTTTAGATATTATGCTTGAAAACTATTGTGATTTTGGCTAGCTCTGCACTCCTGACTCTTTATTTTTGTCTGAAAAGTGAAGTTATGCTTATAGAAAAAAAACCAGAAGCCCCAGTGATCTGTTCTGCTTTTCTTATTTTTAAGGAACTAGGTCAGTCTCAAAGTCAGCTCACCAGAATATGAAATACAACCTAAGTCCCAGGCTGAGACAGTACAAGCTGAAGTTTTCAAAGGTGAGAAGAGAGACTTAACAATACAAATTATATTAATCCAGAGCCTTAGATGTGTCCTCATACATTTTTTTTTTAAAAAAATCCTATTCTCTGAACAGAGTATAGTACAAGGAACATTGGCAAACATTCTTTTTTGTCTGTTTCCATGTGGGAAAAAGCTGGCAGATTTTTTTTTTTTTTTTTTTTTTTTTTTTTTTTTTTTTTAATAAAGAATAGAGAAAAAAGAAAGTGAGAATGTTTTTTAAGTGATGTCTGGTTCTGGAAACCAACTTTGATATATTTTAGATCAAATTTGAGTGAGTCTGAATGCCTTGCTGACATGTCCAGTTCTGTGAGTCTTATGAAAAATCTCTCAATAGCCAGGATATTATTGACATGGCTGTTCCACATAGTGTTCAGTTCTCAAAAAGTTGTATGTATAAAATCTGAAGGAAGCCTTGGAGAATTACTGCTTAATGCAAATGGCAAATGCCATCTCAGGAAAAAAAAAAAATTGTGTTATCTAGATAGCAATAATAATCTCATGCAATCCATTAAGCCCCAATATCATTTAATGTCTTAAATCAAATTTGCAACCCATTGGAGCCCTGTTGTGAACTACAACATATTCAATAAAACTTTCTCAGAAATGAGAAATGGAAGCTCTCTTTGACACAATAAGGGGAGATGAGCATGGGAACAAGATTCCGTACCAGTACTCAGGTTTAGCTTTAGCTGAGCTCAAGGATTATTTGAGAAACAAAATATCACTGACAGCGTGTCCAGGTGGCAGAATAAAGCCAGATGTACAATCCTACTGCCCGTCAGATGGTAAAACGTGAGGCAGAAGGGAAAAAAAAAAAAAAAAAACCTCAGTGTAAACTTCAGGTAGCAGAACAATGCATATTTGTAATGAAATATTTGATAGTGCAATGTAGCACCTAAACCATAGCAATGTTATTTACCCAACAAAAAATGAGCTGATGTATATGTGCTTCAATGCTGGATTAGAGAGAACGAAGAGAAAACAGACTAGATATGAAGCAGATAAAGAAAAAAGTTGGAACTAACATCTCTCACACCGATAGAAACAGCAGAACTTTAAGTAATCTTTAGATAAAACCAGAGGCAGCATCAATTATTCAGTAATTTGAAACACGAGTCACATCAACCCAAGGCTGATACCTTATACATGTACACTTGCACAAAAAGAAAATGTACTTGTGTCGCATTCTTTTCATTTATATGAACTGTTTTACTATCTCATATGTGGTATATATTCTCAATAGTGTATTCAGAAACACTGCTTCATGGGCAACAGTGATTAGTTTGGGTTTTTTTCCCCAAATATACAGCAAAGGGGCTCATTAATTTAGAATATTTAGTATTCACTGCTATCGTGGAAAACTACAGACTACTTCTTTGGAGTACATGGGAAAACCAGTATGCTTTCAAGGAATGGACTTGAGGCAAGATCTTTTCATGTAGATATTTGTGGATAAATAGGGCTGAAACAGTTTTAATTAGGCCTATCCCTCCCTTACAATAACTCATGAATAAAAATGAACGATTTTTTTTTGGTCTCCATGGCAACTTTCCCTTATGAGAGTTCTCAAAGACTTTTTGTAGTAAGAATTTGTTGCTCAAATATGTATAGAATGGGAATCCTCAACTTTCACACTCTAAAAACAGATTCATTTCTTAGTGTCAAGCTCCATGATTCTTATAAACATGTCTGACGAATAGGGAAACAAAACAAATATTTTTAACATCAAACAAACAAAGCTCAAACTGCGTTTTGCATGTTAAAAAAAAAAAAAAAGCTAAAAAGTTTATCATAGAAGGGAATATTAATTGGACATAATGGCTAAATCTTCTCAATGCCTGGAGAGGGACTTGTAGACTAGAGTGCTTTCTTAAAGAAGAGCACATGCTTCAAGCAGCCATCTAGTTTTTAACCCTCCTACTGAATGGGTTTTTAAGGTCTTAACCTTGATTCTGCGACAAGTGCTTTCGCTGATGATAATTCTTAACTCAAGAGCAGATTGCATTCTGTTCTACTCACATTAATGTTTTATAGCTTCCCTGTTTCCAGACATTTCAAAAGAATAATTGGGCTTGAACAATTGAGAAAGGATAGGTGAGGGACACAGGAAACAATTTTTATGCAGAATTTAGTTTTTCAGAACTTTGGTGTCCAAAGTAGCAGCCTTTCTCTTTGGTTTCCTTTATCACCAGCTTACTCAAGCCTCCAGCTACATGCTCTTAGTCACCCTTCTTTCAGGGATTTGAGCTTTATATTCTTTTCATTAAATGCCAAAATAAAAATTCTGTTGAAAACTTGAGAGTACTTCTAGACATAAGAAATTTCTCTGTTTCTTTTTGCCCTCCAAAAGTTACTGGTGGGAAGAAAACAATTATAGTAGAAATGGTGGAAACTGTGACAAAGCTGTTTAAGAGGATAAATTCAAGTGAGCATTGCAGATCTTAAGTAAAAGAAAATACCTTTGTATATGTAGCACGATTTATAACAAATTGTTCTTCATGTCGTTTGGTGATCAAGCTATTTAATAGTCTACTGCTGCTTATAAAAGTAGCACAAGGATAAGGGTGATGAGGAGGAGGGAAAATTGTTACAACACCATGAGAATATATTCTCCCCTCAGCAGAGCTGCAGGACATGCACACAAATATATCTAACGCTGCTAGGAAAGGGGAGAAGTGACAAAGAAATCCTGCATTTAAAACTCTCCAAACAAATCCCTCAGAGCTTGAATATGCTGACGTTTGCACCTACAAAACAAAAAGTCATGCAAAGCAAATACTGGGTAGTAGCTACAAAAGAGTTCAAAGTGAACTACTTTGGAAATGATACAACAGAAGAGTCATCACCTCTTCTCAACAGGGAGATTTTGAAGATGTATTCATCCATGGTTTCAATCTGCCAAAAATTAAAGGGACCCCAAAGGAAAACAGCAACAGATTTCAAGATTTTTTTCAGACAAAGTCTGCTCCAGCTCCAAGGCAGTTCCACCTGTAACATGCCCGGCATCATTTTTCATGCTTCAATGTCAGCACACATTGCCCAGGTGGACAGCCCAAATTTCAACTGCTGCTGCTTTAAAAGATCAAAGTGCTTCTAAATGTCAGTGTTCATACATACTGTCATGTGCCTGAAGTTCCTCTCTGGAGCTTTTGGCATTTGGACCTTTGTATGGCAGGATGGACTGGGGGGCTTTCCTCCCATCTAAATTGCTTCTCTGGCCACAAGTAATGTCTCCTCTGAATACTTCACCCTAAGAGAGACGATGTTCTTTGGTTAATGGAATGCTTAGTGGAAGGAGGATATAATTAGCCTTATTGCTATTATCTTAAAGATGACAATGATTGAACTATATTTAAAATTATTGGCTTGATGTACTGAGGCACACAGCATCTGTAACTCACACTGATCTCCAACAGATGTGGCAGTTCAACACCTCTGAAAGTAACACTTTTATAATATTTTTCCCATTGTTTCTAATGCCTCCTGAGAAGCTTGAAAGAGAAATCTACTTGCACTCTGGAGTGTTTTCTTTCATAGCTCACATGTTCTGCTTTGTTATTGTCAGTAACCTCATGAGCCTTCCTGTGCTGATAATGGTTCATATAATGATCTGGGGGGAAATGAAGTATTTTTAATAAAGGATTACACTGAGGTTATAGATAGATATAAGAAAAAAAATCATTCAAATGGAAGTCTAGCAACTAGACAATGCCTCTTTAATTTACCCAGCTTTTAGAGATAAGCCAATGGATGTATTTATGAAAAAGGCAAAGGATGAGAGACTTAAGCTGAATTCCATATTCTTGGATGACTTTTGGGTTGACATTTTGTAAGTCACTTCAGTTTTCTGTGCCCCCGTCTAATATAGCAATTTTGTTTCTTTAGGATATAAAATACTGAAAAGTGGCCTATACTGTGCATTAAAAAAAGCTGCTCTCCTTTTAACTATATCCTCGGCCAATATTGTAGCAGAAATGATACCAACCCTTATTTGGGCAGTGAATAAGGTAGAAACTGAGAATAGTATTCAATTGAGAAAGCATTTTATTTGCTGTCATTTTAATAGTGGCAGCAGCATCATAGCCTCTTTCTATCCTTGCACAGCTGCTACACTTATTAGGCAAGCAAGCTGTAATCAGCCACTTAACACTGTCAGTACATCACAGTTATGCCCAATTTGTCGGTTTAAGTTCATTTTTAACTGTGCTGGCCTCTTTTTCTCTCCCCTAAAACATTTCAGATGAGGGCCACAGATATGTCAGATTGGCAATATTACACAAAATTGATTCAGCAATGAGACAAATGTTTACTATTTTGAAGGGTTTTTTGTTGGTTTGTTGGTTGGTTTGGTATTTATCTTTGCAAAGGGAAAATTCTGTATGCTGAGAGTTCAGTAATTACAGTTCTCCAAATCCTTCCCACTCAGATGGGACAGAATTGGTGTAGGCATGTGGCACACTTGAAAATATTTTGCATTTTCTTTGTTTTCATACATGTTAGAAACTCATATGATCACTTTTTTTCTTATTTTCAGTTGGACTGTTAAAAGTATTTGGGCAATGCAGAGAGATAAATTAATATCATTACTCTATTAAATCTAGACATGGGAGCCTGGAGTTTTGGTAAGCAGGAAAACAGGAATCTCAGTGTTAACTGACCAGCTTGTGGGTTAGCAGGTTCTTCCTTTAGCAGTACTACTACCGATCATACAGCTAATTTTAAACAGAACAAACCCAAAAAAATCCACCCAGAAATTCACTTATTACAAAATAATCAATACCTCCCATTGAAATAACTACTGATATTAGTCCTTCCATGGTAGGCTTGGATAGTGTGCTGTCCTGGATATAAAGCTCTGAATAAAATAATTAAATAAATTAAACACTTGTTAGTTCTCACCAAAGGAGTTTTACTGTATCCCTGGCTCAAAGTTTCACTCTCGAGCTAAGTATCCTGGCAATATCAGAAAGGTTTTGTGTACATCTACTAGTTTTAGAGGGGCTTTTGTTAGTTTTTCTTCAATGAACTTGAGCCCTGATTACACGCAGGGACACAACACTACCTACTCCAGCATTCTTACGTCAGAGGATGGTGACATAATAAATATAGTAACAATAGCCAGCTTAACCAAGAATGCAAATGAGAAGATTTATGTTAATAAAGTTTTCTACATACAATCTATAAACTGATTTAACCATGAAAGCACAATACATATCTGCTGAAATATACTCACCTTTGGGATTTTGCACTCTTTCCATTATTTCTTTGATATAAAATTATACAAGAAAAATAAAATAAACCAAAAATTCCACACTGTTTGAGAGAAGCAGAATATAATCCAGAAGAACAATTCTTGAATCCGATAATGCTGGTGCATTATAATTTCCTTACTTATTTTTCATATAATATTTTTTCCCAGCCTATTTATCAAGTCATGGATTAGTTGTTTTGTTTTTTTCCATAGCATTATTTCAGCATTTTTTTTGACCTAAGCTAGCAGAAAATAACAAGGAGTGTGAATGAGAATATACTTTGCTAATGGAACTCACCCTGGCAGTAATCAATTTATCAATTTATTTTTCGTGGGTTTTGTTTTTATTGTTGTTTGGGGAAAAAAAAAAACAAACCCAAAAAAACCCAACCCCAAAAACAAACAAACAACCCAAACCCATTAAAAATGAAAAGAAAAACAGAATCAAGCAAGATCAGGGGAGAAAATCACCCCCAAAACTCCTTAAAGCAGTTCAAAAATCTAGATGGAATACCGGAATACACAAAAAAGAATATACTTTGACTTGAGAACTGTCAGTTTCAGCTTTCTAACAACAGCAAAACAAAAGTGACATCTGTAAGATAAATTAATTCTTTTTTCCTTTTTGCTCAGAACAATTCATTTCCACATCATTATCTTTAATCTAGATCAGTGGTCCATTGCCCTCAACATAATTTCTCTTATGCTGGGTCCAAGTACTTCCACGTTATTTACAATGTTTTTTTGCAAAGTAAGAGTTTGCTTATTTTGTTCCTTCATTCGTATTTTTAAGTTCTGTTTAAAAACAGGGTTATATTTCCCTGAGGACAATAATACCAAGAAAGAGAAAAAAATGACAGAAAAAAATTTTATGTTTGTCTAACTTACACTGAAGACTGAAATCAGTGACTCTGCTGGATGGAAAAAAAAGAACATCCAAAGAAACAGCAATTTCCATGCACGTTCAGTTTTGAGTCTAATGTACTAAAAAAAAGTGGAAAATATAAATAATAATAATAATAAAAAATAACCACACCAGTGAAAAAACTGAAAACCATGTCTTTTTGTTTTGTTTGCAAGGTTCTAATGTAGTAAATATCTGTAATGCATTTAAAGAGAACACAAAAGGAAATAGAAGAATAACCCTTAGACACAAGTGAATGATGCACAGTCCAACAAACAATCCAAATTTGAGCAGTTCTATTCAAACACATCCCCTGGAGATCACTTTCAATCTATAAGAGAAGTTTATAGAGGCTGAAAATGTGAAGAACTCCTTGTGAATTTGACACTGTTGCATATTTGCTTTTATATGCTATAACTTAAAAAAGCAGAATGTAAGAGGTTTCAGCGAGAAACTAATATTTCCAGACAGGTGAAGATGAGGGAGCAAATTAAAATAGAATAAACTGCAATGATATCAAATTAATATTTTATCTCACTGAAAAAAAAAGGTAGGGTACTGGGGATTTTTTCCCTCATTTGCATACAAGACAGATGGGGTCTACGTGTCTCTAGGCATGACACTTAACAATTTTCAGCAAATAGATCAGGCTTTTTTGGGGAGGGTGGGGGGAGAGGGGCATGGTCAGTGTCATATTCCTGCTCTACTTGTACACCAGAAAATGTGTGGGAAGAGAGGAGGGAATTTATGCCAGTATAGTACTGACACACAGCAGCTCCATTTGAGCAACTGCTTCAGGATATGCCTTGAGCAACTTTCATATGTTAAATACTCATATGAGGGGAAAAGTAATTTTTACAGCCTAAAAAGGTTTATTGGATTCTCAGCCACGGTTGCTCCAAAGACTGACTCAGCAAAGCACTTATCAGGTAGATGTTTTCAGGAGCAGATTAATTTTTTCGTGGATTTAGGAACAGCCAAAAAATCCAGGATGTTCTGGTTTAGAGTGCAAGTTGCACACAAAAAGTGGGTTATTCCAGGTAAACAAAATGCATGAGTATGTAGTAAAAGAGGAACTGAACTTGATTTATTTTCTGCATGGAGATAATATCTCATAAGAAAATTCCAAAGGGGAATAGGCAGCAAATTTAGAATTTACATAAACTAAAATATATGCTAAATTAGATGCAAGAACAGCATGTGAAATCTGATACTGAGTGTGATAAATGTAACTGAAGATCCCCAGAAGAAATGAAAGCAAATTATTTGCCTACAGGGAAAAGAAAGTTGTCCTTAAAAATAAAATCATATAAGAGTGCTAATGGGTTATCATATTAATACAGTCCAATCCTCTTAATTGGGATAAATCCATAGATAACTTATTATCTCTGCTTTAGAGAAGTAGTTCTTAAATCAGTTGTGCTACCTTCCAAAAAAAGCCAAAAACAAACAAACAAACAAAAAATAACAAAAAATAACAACAAAAAAAAAAAAAATAGAAAAAAATTGTTTACTGCATAGCTTCTTTTTAGACCCATTCCTTAAAGTTGATATGCCTTGTTATTTCAGCTCAGGGTGAAATACATAGATTCCCTTTTACTTTAAGCGACCAGTAATTACATTAACACATTGAAGGACAATTATGCTTTGCTGTCCATGATGAAAAAACTTAAGTTGCCATTTTCTTCAATTAAACAGATTACTCTTACCTCAAGCTTAATTTTATAATGCATAAAAATAACTTAGGGTCACTCAATAAAGCACCTATGTTGATTTAGCCCGTTCAATAAACCATGTATATTTCACATTAAAAGCCAAGAAGAAGCATTGTCATGGTTTAAGCCAGCATCTAAAACTTACACAGCTGCCCCCCTTGTCCCTGGGAGAGAATTGGAAGAGCCAAAGTGAGAACTCATGGGTTGAGATAAAGACAGTTTAACAAGTAAAGCAAAATCTAGGCATGCAAGCAAGGCAAAAAAGGGAGCTCAACCCCAACTTCCCATGGCTGGGCAGGTGCCCAGCCATCCCCAGGACAGCAGGGCTCCATCACATGCAGTGATGACTTGGGAAG
Source organism: Chamaea fasciata (assembly GCF_029207755.1). NCBI lineage: Eukaryota > Metazoa > Chordata > Aves > Passeriformes > Sylviidae > Chamaea > Chamaea fasciata. Next base: position 8,753,134 of record NW_027094087.1, read on the forward strand.
ACAAATGCCATGACTCAAAACTTCCTTCCCTTCCTGCTTCTTCCTCCAGCTTCACACACTTATTATGACATTGTTTAAACCCTGAAAGCTGAGGATTTGAGGCTTTCTGTGCTAACAGGCACTGGCCCTCAAGCAAGCACTGCATTTGACCTGAGGCCGTGGAACAGGCTTCTGAAATTGAGTGATAGCCCTGGGATTGTGGGTGTGTAGTTTGAACAGAAGTGTGTGATATCACAGGATGCAAAACTTCAGATTGAAGGTTTTAGTCTATAGTAATATATATAAAGAGAGCAGGATGGAGGATTTAGGATGTTGGCTAAGTTCTTCTTCTTTTTCCTTCTTCTTTGTGGATCTGGGTGGTGTTTTCTAATTGGGTCAAGATGGAGTTTTTAGGGCATAGGTTAAGTTTTTCTTCTTTCACCTTCTTCTTCATGGGTTTAGGTGTTTTCTAATTGGGTGAAAAGGTCAACATTGCAGGCCACAGGTGGTTGGTTATTGGGTTGAAAGTAAAAATAGTATAGGTGTCATCTCATTATTGGACAAATTATGCTTAAAAGACCTTGGAAAGAGAGACAGAACCATTTTCTACCTTGTCAGCTAGAACCCACAACTCGTGAGACTGTGCTATAGATAAGAATTAATAAACACCTGAGTCCAAACACTAAAACTGCACCTCACATGCTTTCATCCTGGCTCTAACAGTAGACAAAAAAGAAGATTAAAAGCCTCACATGACATCACATTGTATGGAATACCCCTGGGGTCAGTCCCAGCTCCTTGTGCTCCCCAGGAGACTCCCTGGTGGGGCAGTGGGGTGACAGAAAAGGCCTTGGCTCTACGTAAGCCCTGCTCAGCACTAAGGAAAGCTTCTCTTGATTATCAGCACTGTCTCCAGGGCAAATCCAAAACACAGTCCCCTACTAGCTGCTGTGAAGAAAATGAACTCTACCTCAGCCAGCATAAATGCTTATTGAGTATTTTTCCTATCAAAGAACTACACAAATTTTGAAACTCCTCTGTGCACACAAATTATTTTAGCACTCATTAAAATGCATCCTCTGTCAAGAATGAACAGCCATTAACAGCATATGGTTATAAGGATAATTACCGTATTTGCTATGCTGGTTACAAAATGCAAAAATAATGAATTAAAATTATTTTATGATTTAGTCTTCTGAGTGATCATATTCAGTGTGAGGCAGGTATCACTTATATGCTTTCCATGAGCTATTCAGAGTAACGTGTAGCTAGTAAAAGTACTGAACCTTCAGTTCTGACAAAGTCTTCTGGGCATACAAACCATTACAGCAGAAACAGAAAGGCTGTGATACTACTTACCCAAAAAAGGATTTAAGTAGCAGATTGTAAATAATAGATAATCTTACTACTGAGGAAAAGAACCTAGTGTAATAACAAATAACCCTACTTGCAGCATGACTTCTAACCTCCTCTGAAGGACAAGGCTTCTAGAAGTATTCTACCCCAAAAAATTCCACTGGAAACCCTGTGGCTAAACACAAACTCAAATATTAGTCTGTACTGAACATCAGTGCCTGTTTCTGTAACAAAGTCCTCTTTGCATGTTCCTCTTTCCCTTCCACACATCAAATTATGAAATCTCTGAGGAGTTTGCAAGACTTGACTTGATAATTTATTTGAGCATTACAGCCCTAGGGTGGACAGGAATACATAGTTATGAATGGCAACTGTCAGTGAATGTATAGGCCAGAAAGGATTAGCCATTAAAAAAAAAAAAAAAAAAAAAGAGTGAGAAAACCTAGATGACATGCAACATACACACATACACACATAATCCTGATGGCTTTTTTTTCAGAGTATGTGATGTACCTTAATATGGTCCTGGACTAGAGAAGATGTCTTTAATAAAACCCCACTTAAAGAGAACAAGCGTATCTTGGGCTGCATTACCACAATTGTAGGCAGTAGATGTGAGTGTGATCCCTCCCCTCCTGAGCACTTTTGAGTCCACATCTGAAGCACTGTGACCATTTGGGCTCGCCAGGAAGATGAGCAGCATTGAGTGAGTCCAGTGGAGTGCCATGAGGATGGCTGGGCCTGGGTAACTCTGTCCCAAGAGGAAGTTGAAGACAGGCTCTTCCCAGAGAGAAGGAGTAGAATAAGAGGCAATGAAACAGGTCACACCCAGAGTAAGTCCAACTGGCTGTTTGGTAAAATATTTTCACAATGAAGGAAGCTAAATGCTAAAATAGGTACACAGAGAGCTTGGGAAATTATTATCCTTAGAGGTATTCAAAACTCGACTAGATGAGGCCTAAGCACTGATCCTTTGACTAAGTAGTTTCTGGTGATTCTCATGTAACAGATTAATATCCCTTTGATCCAGTCTTCACAAAGATAAAGTCTGCAATGGCATATGCATTTAAATTTCTCCCACCTAGAGCAACATAATGAAACCTCTAATCTTGAGGCAGAAAAATTCTTCATTCCCCAAATGTTCTTTTACCATCATCTTTTTATCACTTCAATGACAAAGATAAAATATGCCCATAGAAAATGTCTTATTTAACTAGATTCTGCCTGTTAACAAGTGTTAACTTACACAGTCCTTTTTCTTTTGAAGGTGTCCTGAGTTCTATTAGACTTTGATGTGATTTTGGGAACCCGGATTACCCAAGAAATTGAGTGCCAGTGTAGGAGATAATCAGGAAACACTTGGTTCCCGTTGTAGTTCCATCACAGTGAACAAATTTAGCAATCATTGTTCCTAGTTAAAATCTACTCTCTTACGATAAAAAAAAAAAAAAAATCTTTAAGCCAGCTGTACTTCGGGTATTCTATGAATTAAATCCAGTAGGGACAAAACTTATGTATGTCTGACTCCATATCCAAGGGTGTATACCAAGAGGAAAGAAGCCATGAGCGTGTATAGGTATTGCATGTGTTTTAGAAGATTGTTGCTTCAGCATTTTACTAATTACAAATCTGTCTGCATATCATCCTTAAACAAGAACCATCCTTAAACAAGAACCAACGGGTACTTTAGTTGAAGACACAAATTTAGGAGAAGTTTAACTATTGTAATTATTACATAAATGGGCTGTTTCTTCTGTCTAAACTAATGGAGAAGATCACACCTTTGGCTAATACCCTTTCAAGGTTGGTCAGCATTCACAGGCACTATAATTCTCTGTGAGGAGAAAGATCTGCACCTTTCTAAACTCCTTAAAACAGCACTTTGCCAGGCACAAGTTTTGATATCCATTCTTTCTTTTCATGAGAATACTAGGGATGCACATTTGAGGCAAAGGCAGTAGGCACCACCACCATGAGGCTCTCCTCTCTTCTTGGAAACAAATGTCATACCAGGCACAACTAACAGGACAATCATGGAACTGTTTTGGGTGTCGCTTGATCTACTTCAAAGAGTGAGGTGATAAAATTGTAGTTAATTTGCTAACAAAACAAACCAACTTACAGTATTTTTTTTTTCCTGCTGCTGCTGTTTCCTCCAAGAAAAATGATCCCAGCTGTGATTGCTCAGTGGACAGCTATTCTATACCTACACATCACCATCTGGGCTCCCACCACAAGTGTTTGTTACCAAATCTGTGGCTACATTACCCTAGTAGTTATAAGAACCAGATATTCAACCAGCAGGAAATAAAAGCTATTTTTCAGACAGCATACTTTAAAAACCTTTAAAAACTTCTACAGAGTATGGCACTTTCACTGTCATGATAATCCAAAAAGACTGATTTAGATTCTACTAACACTGAATATTTATTCTGCAGTAGCTCTTATGTATTGCACGTGATTGTTATGCAATCTCAGAAGTTTCTCCAGCATGATGACACTTCAGATCTAATCTATATAGATTTCAAAATGCTTCTAGTCTCTACAAAAGAATGGAAAAGCATCTCATTTAATTGTATATCATATATATTCTGTTTACAAACATGGGCCACTCCCTGGTCGTTAGAGGAGTATGTTTGATACTTTCAAATAAATGTGAGACAACACTACATTTATGCCACAGATAGGAATATAACCAAATATATCCCTATCAAATTACATTATATAAGTATCAGTGTTATATCATCTGATTAGAAACAGTGGGAGGTAAGTACTGCGTGAACAACTAAAACTTTCATATTTAAAACTCGCTAGTATTTGGAACAAGGAAAGTGGAAAGTCTCCTATTACACATACTTTTGATTTGGAAGAAAGGCAATATTGTCTAGCAGCTCAACTGCCTTGTGATTTTTCTAGTAATCAAACTCTTTCTGAATATCCTCAAAAAATACTTTGAAAAATTCAGTCACAAATTATTAAAATAATTACTTATCTCTATATAGAAGTGACTTTTTTCCTCCCTAAAGTGACAGTAAATTCTATGCTAAATTATAGCAAAAATACAATTTAAACTAAAAATAAAAAGGTTTTAAGTGGCTGAATCAGTGCATATTATTTAAATAAATAAGTTTACAGGAATGTTTGTTTATTATACACTATTTGATTTTTAGCAGCATGTGCATTTTATTCAGACAGAAAAGCATCCTTACTCTAAGAAGAAAAATGTATATTGAATGTTAATGCATGTGTAAATATTTATCACTTTGAATGATGTACTGCACTTTCTATGCAACCAAAGAGTTGTAGACAACACTATATGTAAAATTTTACCTCTGAATTTTCTTAATACCAAGAGGACACCCATTCCTTTTCACACACTGCATTTTAGCCCACAAGTCCAGTAAATAAAGAATTGTTATGGCTAACAATAGGATTCTAGGACTGCATGAGCCCTGCAAAGTCTCAGCCTTAGGACTAGTCAGGCTTCACTTGGTTTGACTTTCCTGTGGCTTTTGTTTAAACTTGTTTAGCTGTGATGGCAACTGTTTAATGGCCGGGTGAATATTGCCTAATTACTTTTAGTTTTATCATAGCTTTGCGCAATTGTGTTGTATCAAGCCCACTGTAATAGTAATTTTGATACTTATCTGTAATTAACAGATAGTAATAATAAGTCGCCTTCCTGTGCAGAGTTAACTCTGACCCTAGACAAAAAATGAGCAACAGAGATGTTCAGTTAGATAATTATAAAGGCCTTAAAACTACCAGCAGATGATGAAACCAGAAGTCCTCAGCCAGATAAATTCCTCATTGGCCAATTATTGTTCATTAAAGGAAAGCTGCCTTGGGAGTTGAACAAAACCATATCGAAGAACATACATCCAACATATGTAAAATACTGCAATACAGGCAATTTCCCTCCATGGAACTGCAGACCAAGAAAGGAATAGCAAAGTATACAGTTCTGGAAAAACATAATATATATATATATATAAGCCCCACTATATCCTAGAGTTAAATAATTTTCATCTTCAACACCATATTCCTCCTGTTGAAGCATTCAGGATGATTTATCATAATCCTCCTGGACTAGGAGGGAGATTAGCTACATGCATTTTAAGATACAGAAGGAACACAGACTGGGTAAGTACCATGGAGAGCATCAGTTCATTCCCAAAAATGCTAAAAGTGTGTCATCATTATGGGCCAAAAAACAGCCGTTTTAAGAATTACCCAAGATTTTAAATTAGACTAACTATATCTGCATACACACATACACAAAAATTTGATATTTATGGTGTTTCTTTTTTCCACAGAAATGTTGGAGTCTTTGGTTTGCTAACCTCCACTCTTGATTTTTAGTCTGAAAAACAGCAATAGCTCAGCCAGGTATTACTGCAAACATTCTACCACAGACTGTTGATTTCTCCTGTGTACAAATCACCATGCCCTGAGATTCAGACCATGGATATTGCTGATGTAGTCCCCCACACTAAATGTACTGCAAACCATTTGAATCCAATTGTTTGTATACCACTACATATATTCTGACCCTTTTTCTTTTTTTTTAAAGCCCAGAAACCAGGAAACAAATATGCAAAAGAACCTTTTCCAAAGAATGATAACAGAGGAAAAAAAAAATTAAAAAATATTAATGAGAATTTCACACAAGAAGAACCAAAGCAAATTCCAGTATTTTGTTTCACATTATCAATTATTCAAAGCAGTAACAAAAAAGGAAAGTCCTCCTCTATGAAGCAAAATGTCAGTAGGTTTTGCATAACAGTGAAAGAATACACATTGAGGCAATCAAAAATCCACAATAAAATTACAACAAAGAAAAGTTAAGTCAAGTGTTGTGACCTCATGAGAGCAAATGTTCCCTCTTACTACCAGCAGTAAGTGCATTTTCAGTAAAAACGTTAAGAAACAGGGAGGGGGGGAAGGATATCTATTTTAATCTTTTTATACAAAATTATTATAAAGCTGTTATTTATCTAATGAACAGTAAGGATCTTTACACTTAGAGCATTCTTAAAATCACAAACTGAGAAGAGTAATATGAAAATGTATATTGTTGGGAATAATGGATTTCTAAAGCTGCAGGTTACCTTAGTACTTATGACACAACAGATACCTTAATGAGATAACTTTCTGAATTGTGCAGCAAAACTGCAATCAGGAAACAGAAGAATTTATTTAAAAAAACTTCTCTGTTTTCTCTTAAATTTTAGAACAAAGGTAAAATTCTAAACTAAGAATAGGAACACATAGCTTTTAAGAAAATCTATTAAGGCAAAGGGAACTGTAAGGATTTGTTTAAACTTTATAAAGCATGTATTATGGTTTCTTTTATAACTGCACAGAAATTTTGAAGTATCTTTAAATATTAATTTTTGATATAACACCTATGCCAAAAGAACTCATTGTCTTTGTTTTTCCTTTTTTTTTTTTTAAATCACAGATCTCTAGATTTAAACAAGTGGTAAAGCCGTGAGGATGATGTGTTCTGTTATTACCTTCAAGCCTTATATGCTGTTTATAATTTACCATCCTGCTGGCGGTGTGATGGGTCCCTGGCAGATTTCTTGGACAAAATGGGCAAGTCGTTTCACCTGTGCATGCCATGCCATGTATTTTCACCTTCATGGCCTTCTGCGGATCGTCCCTCTATCTCCTGCTTCAAAGAAGCCTATTTCTCTGTCAGTAAGATAGGAGCATATGGTGTCAGTCTGACAGGTGCTGAGGAGTTCTCTGATATTTAAATGAATTCATCATCAGTTAGAAAAAGAGAAACCTGCACCTGATACAGTCCGGAGTTAGCAAAATGACAGCAAAGCTGTGAAAGAGAACCAGTTTGTTGCTGCTTTCTTCTGGAATGAATTTACAAAGGCTGGATTCATTTACTGCCTTTTTTTTTTTTCCCCTAATGATAAAAACATCCACTTTTTCCCTTTATGACAAAGATCACAGAAGGCCCAAAACAAAGAAAGGATAAAAAAAAAAATCCTTGAAGGCTGGTGGCAGTTTCCTATAAATGCTGTAACATTTTAAGATAGAAAGAAGTTAAGCATAGCTTGTATGTAAAACAGTGGTTTGAGGGACATACCTTAGTAATTTTGTTTCCAACAGATTTTGGAAACCCAAGTGGAAGAGGCCAGCAACTGCTGAAGTAGAACCTGTGCTTGCTGAAAACAGAGAGCCCAGCAGTATCTGAACAATACACTGCCATGCTAGATGTGAATTTGAACACTGAAGGAGAAAGGTACAGAAAGTTTATAAGGTCATTGCTACATGATTGCTGTAAACTACAAGAGGCTGAATAGCACTGATGCAAGACACAAAGGTTACAAACAGCTGGCCCAAGGCTAAAAATGAAAAAGTAATGGCTCAAAGGCTAAGCTGGTGCAAGACAGGAGGTTACTACTGTAAATCAAAAGCAGGTCTCTCTAGAAAAGGGGAGGGGAACGCTAATGAAACAAACCTGAAGCCTGAGGACTAAGTAGGAAATACAGAGTGATTCAGATTTTTTTTTTTCCAGATCTTCCTGATTTACTGGATTTACTTCTGATTTACTGGAGGAGTAACATTTTGCTGAACATACTTCTGTTAAAAACTCGTGTACATAATTCCAGAACCAAGCCTCCAGGGCAAACAGATAACATGTCTTGAAAGAGCTGGTGGGTTACAAAATATGCAAACCACGTCTTGAATGAGTTGAGTAAAAATAAGAAATTTCCCAAAGGGGGATTTTCATAGTTTTTCCAGTAACCTTAAATATCGATAACACTAAGCTGAACAGTACCAGAGAAATGACAAAGTTAATAATTACTTGCAATGCATTAGCCTGATTACAATGATGACTGAGGCATGAATTCTCCATCCTGGCAGGCTGCTCTTGAAGCAGAGGTCAAAAGAGTTGTGCAAGAGATATAAAAAGGATGAAGTTGTCTTAATTGGAAGCATCAGCAATCATTGCCATGTGTGGGGGGAAAAAGAAAAAGCCTATTGAGGCTGTTCTAGTTCCTGCCCTACTATTGTGGACTCATGGTTGTATGGCTACTAGAACTCTCTGGCTGTTTGATTCACATGTGATTATATTTTCCAAGCAGAATTAACACTTTACAGTATTTAAGAGTAAAAGGGACCACAAGTCTGGATGCTGCTGGGCATTAGATTAACCAAATTAATCCTATATAAAAAGTGTAACAGTTAAGGCTATGCTAAAGAATTTATTTTGTACTTACTCAGAGAAATTAACAATTGTATAAGGGTAGTATAGTCTAAGCAATTCAGGTATGTCACTCTCCCTTGCAGCAAATTGTTCCTTGAGTTACAGACTGTCTAGCCAATGTCCTCAAAAAATCAAATAATTTGATCACTTAAATTTTGAGAAAAATTATTTGAAGTAAGATAATAGATGACTGATCTTCTGCTATAGGTAGATAAGAATTTATTACATGCAGCAGAGTTAAAAAAGAGGTATTTTACAAGCTTGCCCAGAGAAAAATTGTAATCCTTTCCCTCTTTAGGATTTAAACACAGGAAAGTACCACTGATGAAAACAAATCCATGATTACATTTAATGTAAGTATTCTTTTTGACCTTAAATTAAGCTCACTTCCAAGTCATTGGGTGTTACAACATTCTAAGTAACCTAAGATTGTCACACGAGTAGGATTCCGATTACATTGTGGATAAACACATGATTAGGCACAAAGTACCTTTGCAGTAACTCTGGAATTTATTGTTTCCTAGAGGCTCTGATATATCTCATGACATGACAGATTGTCAAGGTTCCATGCATCAGCTGAGCTGTGGAAATTGCATATGATGTCTTGGACCGGGGCAAGCACAAGGTATTGCACTTTAGCCTGAACCTCTTTCCATCAGAAGTTGCACCAAGTCATGCAGAAATATCCATAAGATCATCAACAGCTGGTCATTAAATATAATAGACCCTTGTGGAAAAATATCCAAAAGAACAGTTTGTGTCAAGTCTATCAGGCTACTGTGTACAGTGATTTTTAGGGCGGTAAAACAAAGCCAAGTTATTTTTGTGCAGCCCATGCTGCATCAGCCAGGCTGTCAGCACCAGAATAAGGGTGCTGTGACCTTATGCTCACAGCAGGGAGATGCTACAGGACTATTGCTTTTGGCTGCTGCAACCACCATCTCTTGACCAATTTTTTTCAGTTTTTGCCTCCTTGTAATTCCATGAAAAAGGCCTCAGACAAGGATTCTCACGGCTCTCACCATTTAGATGTTTTCTGGAGCACCACAGGAGAGGTGACCTTGAACGCAGTTAACCTAATCTATAGGAGTAGGGAGAAGAAGATGCAGATCCAGGTATTGAACTCAAGACCTTGATGCAAACTCTCACCGCAATTTATCTGGACAGCTGGCATGGTGTCTTTCCTGACTGCTGGTACATCAGCAACACAGCTTGAATGCTTTTTTAGCTTAAACACCCCTAATTCTAATAAAAATTTATGTTGTTGTAGGTGATATCCTCCACCTCTACATAACCACTATATCAGATAGTTTGGAAAGAAATCCAAAAGTAATTTCTTCCTGCATAGGGAAAATAATGCTCCATCTGTCAAAAATTTCTTCTACTATCCTTTATAGGTGATTCACACAGACAACTGGGATTTCTTTCCTTATTTTGAACATGTAACTTAATATTGGGATTACAGAAAAATGGGCCTCTAAACCAAAATGTTCTCAGAACAGAATTACAAGTAACAGAGACATACATATCGTGATGTGAAAATGAAATACATTGCTGAAGAAATTTTCATGTGTCAGCTGTGAGATAGTAACTGACCTTGTAAATTCTGAGCCAGTTTTAAAACATATGAAGCAGATCAGGATAAGCCAGTAAAGAGACAACATGAATAAAACTTCCCAGAATCCAATATAGTTGCGTGCATTCATGCTAGGGCTTGACCATTTTCTGACCTACACTACATTATTCATACAAATTTCCTCAGGACACACACTTCCACTGCGTTAGAACATTAGTGCTGTGATGCCTCTCCTCTTTTTTCTCTCTCCCAACATCTGTGTAGTCGCAGGTTCTCAGCTCACAGAGGTATCCTAGCAGTCAGCAATTGGGAAGTACTGAAGTATCCTAGCTAGGCTATTAGCGTTGTACTACAATAAGTTGCAGAACAGGCCAGATTCATGAGCCCCCTCCAGTTGCTCTCCACTGCTTTGTTAATGGAAAGCAGCCGTAAACCCACTTTAGCTGAACATTTAAGCCGGGTCTATGGTTATTTTTGCACCGTCTGAGAAGCACAAAGCAGCTGGAGCCTACTGGCAAATCTGGATTTCTATTTATGTATTCTGATAGTGAGGGATTAATTTTCAGACCATATGCAATTCCTTACTGGTGAGAAAGGTTTTTGTACTTTCCACATAGATATTATGCAATATAACATTTTAAGAGGGTTTATTAGTACAAGCTGCGAGTGATTCAAATCAGACACACGCAGTGTTATAAAGTAAAACACTTTCCTTTTCTAATTTAAAATTGTTTTCTCATAGAATAAATAATATTTTACCCTTGAAGGGTTTTCTTCCTCTCATTTGTGGAAAGACCAGATGGGTCTCACAGGTCATTCACAGTTATGAGAGAAACAACAACAACAAAAATCCCTTTTCAGAGGTGAGATCTTACATTCTTTACTGGAAAACAAATTATTTGCTTGGATGAAAAGCTTTTGTATTCCAGTGTAATTGCTAATATCCATGGGGTGTCCTGGAAAATGAGATGCTTTGTATCAAAGAGTTGTAACATATCCCCATGCATAAAATCTAAATAAATAAATTGGAGCAGACCTTAAGGTATCGTGCAGGGAGGAGATACAAGGAATACAGCTGTGAAATCAGTGGAAAACCTCAAGTGATAACAAGTGGGCAAGCTAAAATTATTTCTCAGTGGGACTGGAGTCATCTGGCTATATGGGTTTGTTGGTGGTGCTAATGGAGGGAATCCTTTTCTCTGGACGTTGTATTTTGTAAAGAATTTTAAACCACCTGCTGTTGCAGTAAAAATAGCTGCCACTGGAAGAGTCAGTGAAGGATGGATTATTTTTCTCAGGCTATAGAGATTATTTTTCTTGATTAGTGTTCTAAAATTAAAAATCTGACAAGTTATTTTACACACATCAGAAGAGATTATGAGTGAAAGAATTGCAATCTCATCAAGAACATCCAAAATGAAACATTTGATGAAGGGATAAATACCTTCTCTCCTCCAGGTCTGAAGAAACCATGACTAAAAAAGTTCATTTAGAAATAGATAGGGCTGATGTGAATATTCTCTCAGGAGTATTAACAAAGCTCCATAAGAGTATTGGCTGTCTGAACTAGCTAACATTTACTTTTAGCAGAATGTTTAAACCATGTGATCAGTCAAGCTACCTAATTTATGAAGAGTACAGAAAAATATGTCCTTTTTAATGGGCCTCTGCTGTCACTGGCCAGTGCTTTCACCTGTGCTAAAAGTAGTTTTTTTGGAGAATGAAGGTGCATAAGGATACTGTTAGTAGCACAAGACATGGGAATAGCTCTTGGTGTTACAAGATTTATTTCATCAGCCCTGACACAGACCAGTGTAACACAGACTTCTGCAGATCAGAGAGACCAGGGCAGCAGAAATCTAATGCTCAGGATCACAGCACACAAGCTCTACATCTACTTTGGAATTACATGGGTGGTGCCATGGAAGTATCTATTTCAGTCTAACCACTACAAACAAAACCTCCTGGCTCACACATAAGTGTCTGCATTTCAGATAAGTGCATTCATCAGAGGAACATCACAAGTGGTGGGATTCTCAGAGATGTGTCAGAAGAAAATGTAAAAGAGAAGTGTAAGAGAGAAAATTGCTTCCTAAAAAAAGGATCAGTCAATACAAGAGAGTCATGAGGAAAGACACAATCAGGCTGAGCTTCAAGATTAGGACTTATAGTAATAATAATGAAAAGTTTAATGTGACAGATATTGGACAGATGAGCAAGAAGGCAGAAGTTACCTTTTGAATGTAGAAAAAGAGAAATAAATCTCACAAGAATTTTGTCAAAGCTGAGAAGGTAGGAAAGGAGATGATTTAACTTCAAGTGTGTGTATAGAGCAATGTATATGATTCTTCAGGGATTCAAAAGTTCATGGTGTTCAGGAGGGACTTTGTATTTTCTTTCCAATTCCATGGAGTTTCTAGTGATTAGTGCATGTGAAGCTTAGGTTAGTGATACCAGGCATGAACTCTACATTGCAGGAAGCTTATTTAAATTCATTATTATTCCTATCAGAGTGAGAAAACTTCCATTTTTTTATCCAGTTTGTGAGAACATTGGTAAAGTGTTCTCACAAACTTCATATCTGCTTACAAAATGCTCTTGACACTCCAAAATAATCTGGATATTCACATGACTGCTCCTAAATTTTTTTTTGTGGTTTTTTTTTTTGTGGTTTTTGTTTTTGTTCTACCAAAGTGAAATTCATTTTTCCTAAAAAGTCTGCTCAAGTACATTTTATTGTTTTAAATTTAGAAAAAAGAAATCATCCTAAATTGGATATAAAATTACCTGAATCTTGACTGACAGATTACACCAGTTAGGTATTCAAAATACTCAACGTGACTGGATAAGCCAACATGCCATGATTAATGAAGTGAAGGTTTGTATTCAAGAGACAAGCATGTATCTGCTCCTTTACAGCATATTGAAGAGATGACTTTAATATTTTAATACACAAACTATGTTACTTGCTGAATTTGAGAGACTACAGCATGGAGTAAAGATGACTTTATTCATTTCCTCCAATGTGCATTTTGTCTTCTAATTCTCTCAAAATGCCACTGCTGTAAAATACCTTGGTTGCGGCAGTAATACTTGTATAAAACTTTTCACTTAGATTTTACTCGACGTTTTCCAGAAGAAACTATCTGTCTGTGGATTAGATCCAAAGCCCATTGATGTCAGAAAGTCTTCTGTGAGTTTTGCCTTAGGACATAAGTGCATGGAAAAGCTCATGACAGTATCTGTCAAGAGTAATTTGAAAGAAAGATTAATATTTGTAGGCTGGCAGCAACGACTGAGAGCCAGGAGTCTGACCTCTTGCTATTGAACCTTACTCAGACATGCCTGTGTGAAACCTGTTACCTTGTGATTAAAATTATACCACACCTTCTGGAAGCTTTCCAACTCTCTTGTAAAGTTTGCACAATATAAAGAAAGAGTCCGTGACCTCACTTGAAAAATTATTCCAAGTGTTAAGTGCCCTTGTTGCTAATTGTTTTAAAAAAAAAAATACAAGTTGCACCTCCTTTTACATTTCAGTTTGTCTAGCTTCAGTAATGGAAATTAATCCGGCAGAAAAAAAGGGTTTAGTAAAGAGTCCTTTACTGTCAAAGACATTCCTCCTGTGTAGGTACTTGCAGAAGATGATCAAATTACCTTTTAGTTGTCTCTACAATAAATTAAATGGATTGCAGCAGAAAGAGGATGTCCTTGTTACAGAAGGCAGAATGAAAGCATTTTGCACAAATAATTTGTACCAGAACAGCTGGGAGGCTTATCAGCTTATCCTTATCTCTCAAAATAGCACAGGAGCTCCTCTAAACCAAGCCAGGATGATGTGCAGGCACACAAAAGGGAATACTAACAGCAGTTGTGGTATTTTTTTAAGTTAAGTGGCTGTGTACTACAAGGAGTAAAACCACAGAAACCAAGCGTATTGAGGTCTTACACTTTAACTATGTTCAAGAGGGAATATGCTAAAAAAAAAAAAGAATATTCATGTACACATATCTATGTTTAAATGCTTATATCTATGTTTAAATGCTTCTACATAGCTGTACAAATGTGCACAAACATGCGTGTACATATGTACGCCTATAGATATAAAAAACTGTTTCTGTGACTAACGATCAAAAGCAAAGCAGGTGAGTAAAAAATCCTGTGTGTCAACATGTCAAAACTAAAGAGATTTTCCAACTAAAGGAAGGCAGTCTTTTTGATATAATATCCTGTGTCATGTATATCTTCCTAGGTTCTATAATGGTATTAATGCGCATTGAAGTAGCAATTGAAATACAATGTGTCATAGTGTTTACCATTTTATGAGCATATTACTTTTTTTTAAAGAAGCACTTTTAGAACCGTTGCAACACTTAGGACAGTTTTTGTCTTTTGACATTAAAACTCTACTTAAAGTAATGCAAGCAATTGCATGAATTAAAGAAAAAAATAGTTTGGAACTAAACCCAAGATTATTAGCTTTGATTCTTCAGGACAAAGTGAGTTTTAATGAGGCAAATATTCACTCTCATTTTACCAGTCCAACATTTACATTCCAAGAATAAGCAGAGTAGAATAATCTAGTTATTAAGCATTATTTTTATTTCGTTGCTATGAAAAAAAAAAATTTAATTGTCTTTTTAGCACCAATGATAGCAGCAGCTATGGTGATAATAGTTTAACATAATTAATCTGTTTTATTTATGTTTAATATAAATATACCATAATAAACACTTTAAACCCAAATGCTTATAATCCAAGCCTGTTTGTGCATTCTATTAATAATAAAAGCAAAAAAAAAAAAAGGAAACCCAAAAACTATTTTGAAAGAAAACCAGCCATTTAATCATGAAGCAGCTAAACACGGTATATTGTAGTAATTTACCTAATTATGAAGGTGTTGAAGAGTATTAATTATTTAGCTAAAGAATGTAAGTTTAAAATTTAGTACATAAATGTTCTTTTCAGCCTGTTCTATAAATTTTGATAAATTAATTTAAATTTACCACTCTAACATGTCTGTTTGGGGAGTCTTTTCTGTTTGTTTGGGGAGGTGTGTGTGGTGTGTGCTCATTTTTATTTTGTGTCAAGTAAACGTGATGGAATATTACAGAAGTTTGCTAGAGTACTACCCAATTAGGCTTTTCCTTTCCTGATAAACAGGAATATTCTAAACGGAAGAGTACATCATATATTTTAGTGGGCACTGTGCACTAAGAATCCATCCTAATCAATTATACAAGATGCTTTAAAAATGGACTCAAAAAAACCCTGTATCTTTGTCGTAGCAGCAAAGTAAATAAAATTTTCCCATTTAAGGCTTGCTATTTTTTCCTGTTATTTGACTGCAAATTTAAATTCTCACATTAATTGAAATGTTGAATTTACATGCATCAACAAATTTATTCAATGGTTTTAAATAAATATTTTGGAGATAATTTTAAAATAGTCTAAATACTCACTACATTACTATATTTATATTTTAGATATGAAGCAACTGACCAACTGTTCAATCTTGTGCTTTACTAAACCATTGCAATACTTGAATACTTGAGCTGTAATAACACAAGTCATTGCAAATATAAATATTATTTCAAAATGAGTATGCTGTGAAAGTGCTTTTAGAACATTGCAGCATCATGAACTTGCAATTCATTAATCCACAGGCATGGAAGATGCTATGAATTTAAAATCACAGTTGAAATATTTTCTCTAAGAATAGATGTGATATAGAAATTTTTTTCTTTTTAAAGGAGAACATCTTGTTTGAGAAAGGCAAGAGTTCACCTTAGTATTCAGGGCAGAGAGGATTGCTTTCATTATTTATTATTTCCCTCCTTTCCCATCGCCTCTTGATACAAATGAGAGTTTTGGGCATCTCCATTATAGAAACATGAAATCATCTAGGTTTTATAGTCTGAATATAATCCTAATATATAGGAAGATTGCTATCATCTTAGCTCACAGTTTGCTCAGGGTGAAATACAGCTTTGGGCAAAAATCCCAGACACAGCTAAATCATCAGGTAACTTCCATCTAAAACTACTCTGTGAACATAATTGCACATTTAAATCATATCAGCTTTGTGCAGCTATGATGCATAGGGGCTTCTCGAGAGATGCACCACACAGTTGTACCACTCTGATCAGCTTCCATGTCCCGTGGTTTGCTCTCAATGTCACTAAGCCTGGCCCAAGGCAAGATGAGCAAATTGTCAGTTTTTGGTCTTGCTTTGTACCAATTCAAGACATGTTTTCGGAGCAATCACTACACATTTGGCTAACTACCTGAACGAAAGAGATCCAGAATGTGAGAGGAACTGGCAGATTGACTGTCAGCTGTTTGGAAAACAGTCTCCCTTCCTCCTGGTATTTGTGTTACCTTAGTCTAACAGCTCCATCAACAACTCCCTCTCTCTTTACAGAAGTATGAACTTGGGAGAAAAAATACCTCTGCACTAAGTTGTGTTTCTGCATAGAGTTTACTTTAATACATCCCCAAATTCACCTGCTTTTGGATATTGATTCTCAGACTACTTTTGATATAAAAACTCACAGAGAGACAACAAAACTTCTTTACTAAACTAAATTTCAATAAATAGTTTGCATTAAGTTTGACACTAAGGACACGTGTCAGTGAGGCGTCATTGACCAGAACTTCCATGCACCACCAAGATATTATTATGTGTTAGGGGAGATGTATTCTCTCCAAAAAAAGCATGCCCATATGTTCAAAGGAATTATTTAGGAAAAAAAAATATACATTGGCTCTAATTACCTTTTAAGATGTGGTTTGTATCCCTGCCAGAGCCACTTTGTCACACAGCATAAAAAGGTTATCAGAGAGAAAAGCATTAAAATCCCGAACGTTTTTCTAGAGCAGCATTTTGAACTCTCGACAGATGTCACTAATGTACCTGATTTACAGTACATGCACTTTTACGTTTTGTCATTTATATTGACTTTCCATTTGACACTATCTAATAGATAATCAAGGTCAACTAAAGCATAATCAATTAGCCTGCATTAATTGGTGGCCAGAACTACATTTTTCTTGTGATTTCCGACATATGCATGTACTGTACATCTTTCTGCTTTCCCCAGGGTCCCCCTCAAGCATGTTGCTTCCAGAGCAATTATAATGAGTTAGAATGTCTTTGTTCAATGATATTCGTGCAAATTATCCTCCAGGAGAATCTAACAGAAGGCAATTTTTTCCTTCAAATACTCTATGCTTCTATCAAAAGTATCATTTTCTCTTTTAGTGGCACATTGACAGTAGTGCTAGAAAAGAGACCTTGACAACCAGAGTGGCAGGTAAGAAGGCAGACTGAAAACTTCCACCTCAGAAAATGCACCTAAGGGGGGGAAGGGAAAAATAAATAAATAAATAAACCAAAAGTCCTTCCCCCTGCTGTGAAAAAGCATGCAGAAGAGAAAAAACCATTTACATTGCACCTCTTTTGCTCTTCTCTGCAATGTTTTCTCTCTTCTTTCCCCTATCTACCCAGATTAATCTGCTCCTAAGTATCTTGTCCCTAGCATTCCTATTAACTTTGGAAACACCTTGAATTTCTCTTTGAGCCTTAGGAGAATCGCAACTAAACTTGATGTGATCCTGAGAAAACAACTTCCTAATTTGAAGTCTTGAATGCCTTTTAGCCCTAATTTTGAGTCTTCTGAAAATACGAGAGAAAACCATGCAACCAATTGACATGAAGCTGCCTTATTTTTTCCTCATTGCACAGATTGGGGTGCTTGCCCTGCTGGCAGGGATGCTGTTTGGGTTTTGCCTTTTTTTTTTTTTTTTTTAAATATATTCTCTGTATTCTTCACACATATATTTGTATCTCTGACACATATTGTATTAGTAGCTAGTTTTCCCAGTCATTTTCCATGGCCTTTCCCTAGGCAGGAAGACAAAACAAATTCCAGAGTTCCAAGCCCTGGGAGGGACAAGGCCCCAGCACTCTCTTGGTTCTTCCTGGGAACCAAGGCTGAGAATAACTTCCAGTCACATTTCATGGACAAAGTAAAACTGGTGCTGAAGGGGAGCTTCAGAGAAGGGGCTTGGCCTAGGGGGAATTGCACCACCACTTGTCCTTCTAATTGGTGCTTTTTATCAATTAAGCTAATATCCGAAAACTTATAAAAATGTACTCACCCTGGGAAGGGTGGGCTTTTGTGGGCATCTTTCCATAACTGCTCCCGAAGGCCTCCATTAAAGATCCCCTTTTACATTACCTCCCTACTAAAATTATCTCGAGTTTCATCTCTGGTTTGGGAAAAAGTCAACAACAGGTTCTATATATTCTGATCGTGCTCTCACTCCATAGAGTGTTGGAACTCTAATTTTTGAAAGGTGATGTCCAGGGAAAGGTTCCTAGTTGTCGTTTGTGAACAGAGACTGGACCTGAGGGAATGCTTGAAGCTGAGTCAGGGGAGGTTTAGGCTGGATATCAGGAAAGGGTTCTTCATCTAGAGGATGACTAGGCAGAGGAACAGGATCCCCAGGGAAGTGATTGCAGCACCAAGCCTGACAGAGTTCAAGAAGTAGGCACAGTGTGATTCTTGGAGGGTCAAGAGCTGGACTTCAGTGATCCTTGTTGGATCCGTCTCAGCTTAGGATATTCCATGATTTTGTGATTTTTCCCAGCCATTTTGTCCTTTGTGTTCCTGGATGGGTCTCCTATACAATGATTTTTGAAGAGAAATGTGAAGTTTACCTACTTTCTGCAGCAAGGAACCTCTCCCTGGACAGGACCTTTCAAAAATTGCAGGGAGCAGTCTTGCAATGACATCAGACAGCTTCTGAGTCCCCTTGAAGGCATCACGCTGGACTGCAGGCTGGGCTCAGAGACTTAGAAAACATGGGTGATGCATTACCGGGGCAATCCACGGCAGTGACATCTCAGCCTTTTTGGCACTGCTATTTGTCATATGTCTTCTGCCCTACTGACCAGCAAGAGCAGAGATTCCTTAGTCCTTTTGCTGTCAGTTTCCAGGAATGTCTTCATTTTAATGGTGCTCCCTTTCAACTCAGCAAAGCAGGACTGACTTGTGTAGACAGCAAGTAACAACTTGGGAAAGACCAGCAGTCACTTTCCTAAAAATCTCACTCTACAAGGGCAGAAATAGCCGGATAACTTGAGACGTCTCAAAGAAAAACAGGCAGCTAATGGTCTCTGAAAGCTTGTCACTCAGAGGTAGCCTAAGACTCTACTTTAAGGGTTTCATACAAGTACAACAATTATTTAGGTTGCTGCCATGGAAACTTATACTACCAAGAGACTTGTGGCAAGTATCATGAAGCTAATGGAAATTTTCCACGAAGAGGAATTTGTTGATCATTTAGTGACCTGGGTCAGCTCACTTTGGATTTTGCCACCCAAGGAAGAAGTTTCACGAATATCCACAGCAGATGCCCTTCCAATATGGCTTCTGACACTGCGCTTGAGCACTCTGGGGGACCCAGCGCAGTGACATCTGCCACAGCAATTCCCTCTGCAGGTTAATCCCTTGCCTGCCACTCCTGTGTCTTCCATGCTGTATTGAAATGTGTTCACATATGACAGTGTCTAAACCCAGGATGTTTTGATACAGAAGACATCATGAGAAAGGCAATATAAAAGTTAATTTGTTTGAGATGTGTTTTGTGTCCTGCTTGCTGTGTGTCCCTTTTTCAGAGCACTCCTAGGCCAGCAACACCATGTAGGGTAGAGCATGGCAGAGTTTTGCAGGTCTTGACCACTCATCCTTCGTCATTTTGGACATTTTGCTTCTCACCTATTTCAAAGTAATACTTTCTAATGAAAGAGTGAGGAAGTCAATTAGCATTTATTTAGCCCCCTAAACCAGACACATAAAGAACCTAAAATGCCAGGCATTACTGAACATGCAGTCCCACCTGAGACATCCGTCACCTTAACAACTCAAAATTAAGAACAAGTGTCCTATTCACAGAAAGATAACATACAAATTCACAGGACATCTCCAAACCCCACAAAGAAGAGAGAGAGGTTGTGGGAATGATCTTCACATATTGAGGAAAAGAAGGATTTTAATTATTTAGCTTGATTTTGTTACTATGGCAACAATGACTCTTCCAGGTTTTCTGCTACTGTTGAGCTTCTTATTCTGACATCCAGTATTGCCACAGATTGACCTTGGCTGGATATCAGTAGCCCATCAAGCTGTTCTATGACTCCCCTCCTCAGCAGGAGGCAGCAGGGGGTGGGATAAGATGAAAAACAACCCAACAACTTGTGGGTCAAAATAACAGCAGCTTAATAAAGCAAAAGCAAGGCCACACAGAGAAGCAAAGGAAAACAAAATATTTTCCCACTACTTCCTCTCAGCAGGTGATGTCCAGCAACTTCCTAGGCTTCAATACACATATTGGCTGCTCCAGAAGACAAACTTCTTGTGATCCAATGTCTCTTCCCACTCCATTTCTCTTAGATTTATTGCCGAGCTGATGCCATATGGTCTGGAATATCCTTGGTTTAGCTATCCTGGCTAGGTCCTCTCCCAAGATGTTGCTTATCCCAGCCTAGCGGTGAGTGGGGGGAAGGTAGGAGAGTATGATAATGCTATGCCAACACTGCTCAGCAGTAGCCAAAACACTGGTGTGTCACCAACACCTTTCTAAATGCCAATAAGAAGCACTGTGAGTGCTGCTATGGAGACAGTTAAATGAGCACTGCTGAGGAGAAGATTAAGTCCATCTCAGCCAGATCCAATATAAATACAGATGTACAACGCGTGTGCCCAGAGCCTTTAGGCCAAATGAGAGAAGGTAGGCAGTAGATTGGTCAGTGTTTCTTTCCAGGTAATACTAAAACCCACAAGCAAATTCAGCTGAAGGAGAGAGACAGAGGCACTACCAAAAGGAGGAAAGAAATACAGAAATATAGAAATACAGAAATACATCTATGGCTGATGGAAGACTGACATATCTGACAAAGTCTTACGTGTGTTTTAATACAACATGAAAACCAGAATGACAGCCCAGTCATGCACTTGGAGCAACTCTGCCAACAGTGGTTTTCCTCTTCCATAAGCCTTTTATGGGCCCTTTATTTCCCATGTGATGTAGGAACAGGTACAGGTACATTGTAGGAACTTCACAAGGGTACCCACCTTCCCTTTGCACCAGCTTGCTGTCCCACTATAGAAAGTTGATAAAGGCTTCCTCAAACACTGCTCTATACGAGAAGGAAAAAATCCTGAATGAGCCAACCACCTGAAGCATTGAGAAAGGCAAGTTTTGGCATGACAAGGCAGAAAGAAAACAAAGATGATACATCTGGCCATGGGCTCTAAATGTGTGTATCATTCTGCTCTCAGTAAGGTCTAGGAGAGAGCTTTTTAACCTTTCCCAGTATAAATCACCATTATGTTCCTCTTCCTCACAGTAAGGGGTGCCCATCTAGTTGCAAAGTCTCTCCCTAACAGAAGGGGAGAAAGGAAAAGAAAAAGGGGCTGAAAGGCCTGAGAGATCAATTAGTATTAATGTTCAGAGTCATGAGGACAAAAAGTTGCAATATGAAGTTCCTGTTAAGGCCATTTTGCAAATGTCTGCTCTGAAAAAATGCCAGATTAGTCAGTCTACAAGTTAGGTTTATAAATATTTGCATTTATCTATAGCTTTTAGGCCTGTTATTTGCAAGTTTACAACAGGGTTTAAGTTTACACTGTTCTGCAGTTTAGAGCTCTGAGCACTTAGACTTTGTCCAGATCACTTCCATAGAAAGAAAGGGGACAAGCATAAAAAACTTTTCCTCCTGCTTTTGCAGCACTCAGTAAAACTCTTGCTGCTCCAGAGCTGTTATTCAAGTTGATGTATGGAATATGCATTCAAAAACGAACAGAAATGATGAAAAGAAGGAATTCCTTAACAAATAGAATTACATTAACTTAATATAGCAAGAAGGTGAGAAAACATTGTGCCTGATTTGCACAAAAGTTACTGCTGTTATGAAACACTAAAACATCAAGCAGAATTACTTGTCAAATCAAAAGTCATTTAATAAATTCACTGGTGATTACCTTAGGGACAAGCAAGAACTGCTGCTTAATGGTTCATTTTTAAGAAATTGGTCAAGGAAATGAAGTTGCAATGCTTGCCATCTATATTAAGGCTCCTGAAAACACCAATAGAAGAAGCCACACATCAATGTATTCAAGGCTGCATGCTGAAACTTTCAGGCATCTTCCCCCTGAGAAATAAAGCTACACATGAGAAGAATCAGACCACTTGTGGCATCAGTTCACACTGTGGGGAAAGTTCAAAAGAACACAGGAAAATTTGCTGCATTCTTTCATAGTGCTGGATTAGAGCATGAATATCAGATCTGACTTTCTTATTTTAAAGGAGGATGAATGAGGAATTCTAAGGAATTACTTGCCCATATCTTGAGTCAAGCCAATCATTTTGTAATCCATCTGCCAGATTTTTGATTAAAATGACATGAAAAAAAATTCCAAGATACACATCCTACGATAGCAAGCTGAAACCACAGCCCATGAAGCACAAAAAAAGTTGTTGAAATACACACATCTACATTTTTTTAAATATAAAGTTTATATTCCCCCTTCAAAACAGACAAACCATGAACCCTTTGTTGAAATGGGTATAGCTTATCCAGAATTCTCTGAACTGCTTTTTGGCCTCTTCTGAAGATTGCAAAAAAAAATTTTTTTTAATATGTCAGACAAATAAGTATTTGATTGCTGAGAAGAGTAGAAGTACCAGCCAAAGAGAGAAGGATTTATAACCCAGGAAAAAGGTTGGACCAGCTGACCCTCTGTAATCCCTTCCAACCTGACTCATTCTATGTGATTGTCATTGCCAAGGAAATCAATTTGATTAATTTCTTCATTCAAAAGTGGAGGGCTGAATTCAGTACGGAACATGTAGCTGGCTTCACGTTCTTTTGCATTTTTGCCTTCCCCAATGTTTGGGTATTGGTGCAAGAAAGAGGGAATATCATTCTTTTACTCGTAAGAGGTTTGATTGGGATCTAAAATGATAGGCTTTTGGACTATTGTTGTTGGTTTTTTTTTTAATTAAAGTTAATTTATTCTTATGATTCTTTTCCTTGGTTTAGAAAGGTCTGTAAACTTATAACAGCCTTTCATCATCAAGAAAGAAACACACAAAAATACAACTATTCATTTTCAAAATAATGTTCATACACAGATTTTGTTCCCTTTCTGCTACAAGAGACAAATTTTATGGCAACACTTCATTTTCAGTGGTGGTTCCATGCTGAAACACCACAGGTGGGGCAGGATGGCACACTTTAATGCATCCAAAATTGAAGAGGGAATGTATCACGCAGATTCCCAGATAAGAGCATATGTGGATTATCAGGGCACCCCTTTGAATTACATCTTTTTTGAGGGACTTTGGAAGTAATGTTGGAGAGATTTCTCCAGAAAGCTGTTTTTGTGGAAAAAAATTATCACTCTTCTGAGGTGCAGTTTCTGGGGAAGGTTTGTTGGTTGGGTTTTTTTTTTTGTTTTGTTTTGTTTTGTTTTTTTTTTGGGTTTTTTTTTGTTTTTGTTTTTTTTTTTTTTGGGGTGGGGTTTTTTTTGTGTGTGTTTTGTTTTTTTTTTTTTTCCTGTTGCAGATTACATCCATCTTCACTGATACAGCTGGTGAACAAGGGGACTTACTCATCCGCACCTGAACTAGTTACAGAGATTTAGATGTGATAAGACTGCTCAAGCAGTTGCACAGAGGTGTCTAGAAAACTGCCAAAGCTGTTACCTGCAGGGGCTGGTGAGCAGCTGCAAAAGCAAGGCTTCTCCTTCTTCACTCCTAATACTTGTTTAACCTGAGGAGCTTTCCAACCCCACTCCCATTAAAGAAGACAATCTTTTGCTCTCAGAACTGTGCAGAAAACATCGTTATACCTGAGTGTGCGCAAACAGAAACCCGAGTTTTTCACCTTGAGACCTTGGCAGGAATCAGAGGACAAAAGATGAAGCTCAGTATTTGCCAAACAACGAAAGATAAAATGTTGAGCTTATTCTTTAAAATGTACTGTGCTTGAAAATAGGACGGAGAAAAAGCTTTTAAAACCTTGTCTCCCAAGAAAGCATGTCTCATTTGCTCATTTCCAAAGGGATTACCTTCAAAATGTAAGACATCTTTGATAGAGCTTGTTCTCATTTACTGAAAACAAATGAAAGAGGAAGCAACGAGGGAGAGGAAACAGAGATGCCCTACATTACATACAACCAATATTCTTTGCCAGCACAAGTTTAACTGAAAAATACTTTGTTTTCATGTTTTCTTCCCCAAGAGAATGCTGATACAGAACGAGTAACAGCTAAAGATGTGTCAGCTACCAACCACCTGCAACTTGAAGGTCTTCAGAGAATACTGGCAATGAACAGATAGAAACACACTTGTGTGCGTGTGTTTGTGTGCCTGTACTTATCTCCCCCATTCTCGCTTAAAAATCAGTATCATGTTCTTGAAGTTATCAGATCTAGGCAGAAAATCATCCCTAAGCATGAGGAAACTGACACAAAAATATCAGTGTGGAATTGCATAACAATTACCAAGAAAAATGTCCATTCAGTTTCGTTTCCTAACTTCCTGTTTACCCATTTACAGCACTAATAATTTAGTAAATTCTTCTGCTTTCATATAGAATCACAGGATTGTTAAATCTAGAAAAGACATTTAAGATCAAGTCCAGTTGTCAACCCAGCATCCCCACCATGTTTCACCATTAAATTGTGTCCTCAAGTGCCACAATCGCATTTAATATCTTTCTGAAACTGTTAGATTTAATATTTATGGTATAGTTTTTGTCCTATGATTGCAGTTTGCTTTCCTCCTCATAAAAAGAAAGAAAGGTCACATTGAAGTTGACTTAGCACTTGTCACAACAGTTCCATTTCTGCACCTAACAAGGTGATTTTCTCCTTTAAGAGAGGAGCAGTCTAGGATCCAGTCAAATCCTGTTCTATCCCGTTTTTCTTCACAGCTTTCAAAAACCTGATGCACACAAAAATTCAGAGAATCAAAGGTTTAGAAAAATCTCAAGACAAAGACTTGGAAAAGAACAGTGCTGCTACTACATTTGTGTGAATTTTCCTTCTGTCTTACAGCAACAAAAAATGTCAGAGGGAAATAAATAACTAAGCTACCAAAGGACTGGCTGGGCTGGAGGAAGATAAGCATGTTAGGACGTGCTATGTGACCCAGGGAAGAAGCACAAGAGTGAGGGATCAGCCTCCTCATCTCTGAATCAGAGCAGCCTCTCCCTTCACTTGCTTTCTGATGAAAGGAAAACTATTGTACTTCAGAAGACTAAGAAAGAAGGGGTAGGTCCACTGCATAAAAGGCAACATTTGAGAGAAGACACAGGAAAACTCCAGCATTACAAAATGAGTGAGTAAATGTAGAACAATATTTCCCAGACCTCTCAGTCTTTGAGCATATTCTGAGGATGTGTCATCTTGCTGATTTAGCTACTGAATGCTACCATTCATTCATTCATTCAAACAGGTGTTATTTTTACTTCTGTATATGTGCTAATAACCAAAAGAGATGAGACCACCCTCACCCTTCCAGTTTTTTCTTCCAACTTCTACCATTTCATCTTTATAATAAAGACTCTTCTCACTGATGAATGTGAGAAATGACTCAATAACTATTATTTAGAAAACACATAAATAGAAGGCTAGTTAGGAACAGCATAAATGATCTTAGAGCAGAAAAAGAAGAAAAAGGAAGTGCAGAACTGGAAGGCATTCAAGTCAGAATTTAGATTTTTCAGGAGCCCATGTTTTAACAATGTCATTACAATCAAATCACTGCATAATCACAGAAGGAAATGTTTCCAAGCAAGTTTCCCTCATGCTGATCCCAGAAGACCTGTCCCAAACATGCAAGAATAAAGGCAGGAAGCAGGAAATGTTTTAATTAGGCTATTACTCTATTAACTTAACTCATCTGGGAAATACTAGCAATAACTTATTCAGCTTAAATTGTCATTCTTTAATTGCTTTACCTAATAAAGGGCTGTCCTCAGTGCCCAGCCTTTCACAGCTGGCTTACATCTTGTTGTGGGCACCATTTCAGGCAGGTTAAGGGAGTTGTCTCCTCAAAGGTCCATCTTTAGTTCCTCAGAGCAACTCTAAGCACTCATGCCACAAACATGACCTAACTCCCCAGCATCATACTGAATCCCTGAGCTCCTGGGAAGAAAATACAGGAAGAGCTGGATTAATGTCAGAATGAGGAAGAGAGAATGATATCCAAGTTCAGCATAAGGCAAAGTGTTTTTTGCCAGGTCCTCTTTCACCAAAAGTATGACTGTGAGAAGGAGCAGAAAAGACCAAAATGATCTGACACTCAAACACCTGGTGGCCAGAGAAGCAAGGTACCCTGAATACAGCAATAAAATGTTCTTACAAACCTGTTAATTAATCACATGTGCCATTCATCAGTTCAAAAAGTTGAAAAACGATACTTGTCTATAAAAGTGGTTTTCTTCCCCTCTTCAACAATATGCAAACGGATTAGTAGAAATGAAACAAGGAAGAGAGAAGCATCGACCAAGTTATGGGATGTGTGCGTGTGTCCTTAGTTACACAAAATTAGTATAGAGAGGCTTAAAGAGCAAGCCATAAACATCTCACTACACAGGCAGGAGTCATCAGTATTCTCCCAGCAGCAGCAACACACTGCAGAGCAGGAGCTTGAATTCCTTCAAGCAGTTGACAGCGCAGTAGTACATATGCAAAGTCTTCAGAGCCATAAGCCTTGCTTTAAAGTTAAGAGCGCACACTGCATCTCAAGACAGTTTGCCAACTTCATTGAGAAAATATCAATGCATTACTGCTAAAAGCCTGTATATATGTATGTGCCTGTCTCACAAAAGGCTGAATGGCATCAAGTTAACAAACCTTAGCAGGCCTTTTCCTAAATCCATTACATGTTTTTAAATGCAGCAGCATTAAGGCAACTTCTAAACTGCAGAGGGCTGTGGCTTAATATAGAACTGCAGTGAAGGTATCTGTTGTTTTGTAATCAACTATCTGTGATCTCTAAGATCTAAGGAGAATTTCAGTGGAGGAGTTTAAGGTTTAATCCAACTGTGAGGCTTTGATCTGCTAAAAAGACATTTTAGATCTGAATCTGAAAAGAATCAGGCTCTCAGTCTGCTCTTCTTGGTTCATCCTTGTTCTGTTGCCTAATGAAACCTCCACGTGCTAGACTTGTGGTGAATTTGACTGAAAAGCCTCTATTTTGCCAAAAATTTTTAATGTATTATCTTGCATAGAAGCCTGCTATATAAAAAATTATCATATAAAAAAGCTTGTAATATTCAGCACTCTAAGATTTCTTTCTTAATATGATTACTTATTTGATAAACATGGAAGACGACAGATAAAAGAAGGAATTAGTGCTAATATTTCAGTTGGTTTGTTTATCCCCTCTCCTCTACTTCGGCAGCACTAGATTCTGAAGTGTTTCCCTTGTCAATAGATTGCCAACCAAATTTCTAAAATAAATATCGCGTGTGCTACAGTAACTTTCAGTATGCTGCACTTTTTTTCCTGCACCCAAAATGGATCCTCTCTAAAAAGCTGAGTATAGACTCTCAAATGGTCTAGGAATACCTGATATGCTTATATTCAAGCTACAGCTAAGCTACTATAAACCCCTTAGTTCACATATTTGAAACACCCTTTTCACACAAAAAAATCCCTCACGAAACCAAGCATAGAACAAAACAAAACCCACCAAAAACCAACCAAACAAAATCCCTCACTAAACAGGATTATTACATGCTGGTGGCATTATAATGATTCTAAAGAAGAAGTAGTAATAAGAAGTTTGTCTGGTCTTCTAAAATATTCTCACCCTTCAAACAGTGAGGCTGAGTTTAAATAGTTGTAAAGAAGCAGCAAGTTCCCTAGCTGCTACTCATAGGATCCAAATCATCACCCACTATCACCATTCATTCCTAGAAACAATGAACAATTTCTTGCCATTTAAAATTGCTTCATAACCTAGATGGCTTTGTGGTCAGGAAGCTTTCCAAACAGCAAAAAGAGAAGCTCAGAAGAATTATTTCATGGAGGTAAATGTTACTCTCATGTGAACAAACCCTGTGCTGGAGAATAGGGCAATACGGAAGGGAGGACAGGAAACTGCATCTTCTGCAGCTGGAAGAGGAAGGAGATTTTAAAAAAGATACAAAACAAGGCAGATCACTGAGGGGAAAATGGGACGGAAAACAGCAGCAGAACAGTGCAAAGCCTGAACCCTGTTGTTAAAACTGTTGAATTTGTAAGTTCTCTATAATAGCCTTTAGAAACTTGCCTTTGGTTTTGAGCAGAATTGTGACACCCTGCCATGGGGAATAAGTTAGCCTGAAGGCATATTCCATCAGACAAACATCCACCACAAGAAGCATAACTAGCTTGCCACATAATACATAGTTTTCTGTTCCTCAGTGGACCCTAATTGTTAGATTCAAACTTCCTCTAATGACTGCAGTGCTGTCCCTTCCTCTCTTCCTTCTCAAACTGTAATCAAGCTGTGGCATCAGCTGCTTAATAGAATAAATGTTTGTATTTTCTGTTCTTCCACCGCTATCCTGTGCCTATATTATTCACTTCTATTTTCATCTCTCTCCTCCCCTCCCAAGTTACCAGACTCAAACTGTTCTTATATCTAAGGTATCTGACCAGATATTTAACTTTAGTTAAGATTAGCAGCACATTCTCAGGTTCTATTTGTACTTCAACACTGCCTTGTTTAGAACGGTTGCTAAATCTCTGAATTAAAATAATTAAAAAATAAAAAAAAAGAAGCTAAAAAGGAATAAAGAGGTAGGAAAGGATCATCATTAGCCTTATACCTAAAGATAAATAACAGGGGGAGGAGCAGGAAAAATTTGAAGTGACAGAATATTATTTCAATGAAGGAATAAGAATAATAAGCTGCTCTTAAAATAGTTCAGAAGCACCTGGAAACCATTCAGCAGTCTTTTTGAGCTTCAAGGAACGACAGAGATCAGAGGATGCAGACTGAGACAATCCTACAGGCAAAGCACCAAAGCAAGACTGTGAGCAATGAAAAAAAAAACCAGAGTTAGAATTTTTGTGTCTTATCATTTTACATGCTTAATTCTGTAGCCTGTTTACAAGTACAGAATCACAGAATGCACTAGGTTGGAAGGGACTCCAGGGGTCATCTGGTCCAACCTCCATGCTCAGGCAGGGCCATCCCAGAGCACAAGGCGCAGGATTGTGTCCAGACAGTTTTTGAATATCTCCAGTGAAGGAGACTCCACACTTTCTCTGGGCAACCGGTTCCAGTGTGTGGTCACCTGTAGCCCTGGTTTGTGCCTGACGTGTTTTAGTTTCTGAAATTTCTTTCCCAGGGAACTTTCTGTAAACAAGAGATGTTTTGGTAATGGCAAGAATGTTTACATATTTTCCATAGGAGGGACTTCTTCTTGATGTCCCTCTGGTCTGACCAGTGTGATTGAAGAGGTTTGTCTTCTGGTCACCAATCAAATTGGACTATATAGAATGATATAAAAGGGGAGACATTTTCCAAGAATAAAGGAGTTACCTTTCCAGCCTTCTGAAGTTGGAGTCTTTGTGTTGTGGTGTACAATTGCGACAGTCACCTGAATCAAATCCTTACTTGTGTGCAAGTGGAATATCCTGTGCATCTGTTTCGGCCCATTACATTCTGACTTGTCGGACAGCCCCAGCTCCCTTAGCCTTTCCTCATGAGAGAGATGCTCCATCCCTTCATCATCTTTTCTGTCCCCCACTGGAGCTGTTCCAGGAGCTCCAAGTCTCTCCTGTGCTGAGGAGCCCAGAACTGGGCACAGCACTGCGGATGTGCCTCACCAGGGCTGAGCAGAGGGGCAGGATCCCCTCCCTGACCTGCTAAAACTGCTCTTCCTGACACTCTTCACGACACCTTGGCCTTCTTGGCCACCAGGACACACTGCTGGCACATGAACAGCTTGATGTCCCCCAGGGCCACCAGGTCCTTCCCCACAGAGCTGGTTCCCAGCAGGTCATCCCCAGCCTGTGCTGGTGCCTGGGGGTATTCCTCCCCCAGCTGCAGGACCTTTTACCTTTGTTAAAATCCAGAGAGCTCTTCCCTGCTCATCTCTCTACCTGTAGATATCTGGAGGAAAGAAAAGGATTAAAAATCCTAAAAATTACCTTTCTATATTCCTGTTGCTGTTCTAATCTCTCTCCCCAGTCAAATATATATACATGAATAATTATTTCAGCACCCCAGCTAGATTCTACATATTGCAGCTTAAATTATTGAAAGAGTAAAAAAATCTTACTGCTTGACTAAAACAAATTTAATTTTAATTGAATTAAATATAATTCCATGGTTCTGGGCTTTGACAGGAAAGAAGGAAAAGAAATTAAGAAGAAAAAAAAAAAGCCAAAAAAGCCAGGTTAGTTGAAATTCCACAGCAATAGCTCAGACCTCTCTACAGCAAGAAGTTACTGCAGGAAATTACTGCAGAAATCAGTCAGCCTTGTGCATTGTGGGGCAAGCCATGCAGCAAAAGCTGTCAGAGGAACAGTAGGGGGCAAGTTCCAATCATTTTCATTCCCTGGAGCCCTCAGTGAAGACTGAAGGGAATTGGAGAGTTAAACTACCAAGTTTGACTTGTTGATACTAGTTGATACTTTTCAAAGCCTTCCTTTTCACACAATAGTTTTATTAACAGCAAGAAAGATATAGAGAAATTAAGTAATTCTGTTTTGGGATGGTCCTATCTTTGTGAATCTAACTTGAGATACCTCAGTGTCAAGCCTTCAGAGGCTCACAGGTTTTGTTACATCCTAGAACCCCAAAAGCTACAGCATTGCCAAAATGGAAGTGAGAAGTACCAGCATCGGGTCTTTTTGTTGTTGTTGTTGTGTTTATGTATTGATTACACACTGTTTTCACTGAATGGAAAAAAAAAAAAAAAGAAAAAAATAATCCCAATACTTATCAATGTGGTAAGCCTCAGTAGTTTTGGGTAGATTTATAAAAATATAACAGCTCAGGTCAGAAAGTTTTCTATACTTGAATTAATATGGGCACATCCATCATCATTTCATCTGGAAAAGAGAAATTCCAAGCAAATCTCACAGAAAACCTCATTTTAAATATAGGAATTAGCCCAAGTGTTATAAAGAAAAATAGTGAGACAGTGGATGAAAGTGGTGTCAATCATTTGAATAGCCTAAAACTCTGGGTTTAAGTTTCTATTAGAAATGATGAAGTAAATGACACCCAGTGCCATCAAAAACTTGCGTGTGTTCAGTCTGCGTCACCTCACACAAAGTGCTCTAGAGGGACTTATAATTATGTAGGAAGTTTACAGAGCTCACATGAGGCCATGCCCACCATATCATGATGTTGCACACTGCAGCAAAAACAAAAGTTTATATTTTAAAGATTAATAAATAATCTGGAGTTTCTGTTATCATCCCCTGTGACTTAAAATCTTTGTAAAAATCAGGTATCTACCTCAGTAAGTAGAATACAAGAACTTGAACTTATTCCATTCCCTCTGCATTTTAGCCACAACAGAGCTCCTTGCAGTGGGCAACAAATATTTAACATGTTGCTTTATCAGAGGCTTGTCATGGGAAATAACTTAAAAGTAATTTATTTAATAAGATTGCTATGATAGCCAATAACATTTCAACAGGAAGGTTGCTCTTTGGACTAATTAAAACTAAAGCTTTTGAGACCCTTGTGCCCTTCTCCCCCCATCCCCCCCACCCAAAGTACCTTCAAAGGCATGAGAGATGAAGAGTCTCTCTGAGGTTGTTTACTAAAGGTAATTTGATAGAGTTTTGAGCTCTACTAATGAGCTCATGTGTCTTGCATATTAAATACTGTGACAGAATAACTCTGGGAATACTGAGTCCTTGGTTGTTGGACTACGTAAAGAACTGATCTTACAAAGGTCCCAACACTCCCTCTATGCTTTGTGACTTAGTATTATAATATTAATATTCCTACTCTATTTTTCCTGCTTGCGTTATTTATCTCTCTGGACAAGGCAGCAAGGTTTTATTTTTAAATATGTAAGCTGCGTTCTTTTTAATACATATATTTTACTGCAGATATAATATAGAAAATTTGCCTTAAAATTTAATTATTAACT
Organism: Chamaea fasciata; assembly: GCF_029207755.1. Lineage (NCBI taxonomy): Eukaryota > Metazoa > Chordata > Aves > Passeriformes > Sylviidae > Chamaea > Chamaea fasciata. The sequence goes on from NW_027094087.1 coordinate 8,785,471, forward strand.
TTATTTTTGTATTTATTATGAGCGACAACAAGGTGAAACAGAAAAAAAATATGGAAAGTATTTTAAATTTTTTCTTGACTTAAAACTCACAAGTCTGATGCTATACTTACCAACAGTTTTCAGGCCAAAAGACACAGTCCAAAATTTCTCTTATGGTGTTTCCCTAACTGGAACAAAACCCCCTTTCTGATCTTTTCTGATCCTACATGCTCTAAATACCTCACCTCCATAGAGGAAAGTTAAAAAAAAAAATATAATTATCACACAGATAAATATATAATAGAATGGATATATGTGACGGAAAACGATGGAGGTTAATACAAGATTCTGTTGGCATAAAATTCTCACATGAATGATTTTTTTATTGCTGTAACTCAGGTAATTTTTCCTCCTGTAAGGATGGGAGGGGAGAGTTGGAGGAATACAATATAGATGTTTTCTTGTAATAATTGGAATAACTTCCCCAACTGAAGTAATGAAAAGGCCTTAAACTCTTGCTTAGAAACACAATAACAATTCCAATAACCAGCCATTTACTTATTTTATGCCAAAGATATAATCATAAAAACTAATTTTGAAATTCTGCCTTCTCTTTTATGATTGCTGAAACAAAGGTATATCTTAATATATCATGCAAACAACGCAGTGTTTGCATTCTGTATGTTTTTTCTTTTTACATAGATACATTACAAAGCTAGCTAATATTTAATAATTTGCAAGTAGAATATGTCAGGACATATATATATATATATATATATATATATATATAAACATAAAAAGTATGTAATCTTAAATGTTTTATTGAACACTCTTTCACTGAAATCTTGCTGAAGTAATTCCTGCAGCAGTCTGGTCAGAGCAGAACTCCAGCTTTTGAGGCACAATACATGTAAATAAGGCCTCCAACTCAAAGATTTTATTGTCTACTGGAATTTCAGCCAGATACAAGCTTTTTTTCTCATTTTTAGAGTTCAATGGGGAAAAAAATAAAAGGAGAATAAAAGAAGTATCTCACTTCCAAAATGAAAGCTCTCCCATTCTATCTTTTCCCAAAATACCTCGTGAAGAGAAATTTTAAGGGTATTTTTAAGGGACACTATTCTTATTCAAACTCAAATAAGATTTTTTTTTTTTTTGTTTTCTTCTTAATTTTTTAGCACCTGAAGTTCCTATGAAATTTTTTTTTTATGGTCAAACATTATAATCAGAGTGACAGATTCATCAAGAAAATTCCTATCTCAAATTTTTCTCAGACTTTTGGGTGCACATTCCAGATCCCTTTTCAAAACCAGAAAATGGAAAACAAGAGTCATTGTTGGCCAAAATTAGAAGGCCAAAAATGACAATTTTCAGCAAGTTAATTTCTAACTTAAGAAGTGAAAGAGTTTTTATCTGCCCTACTATTTAGACATGTTTTTCCTTAAAAAAACACCCCTAATTTCTGCCAATACATGATATTTAATTCAAATAATTACAATTTATATATTACAGAGCCTCTTAAATATTTATTGTGGTTTGAAAATTTAATACCCAGACCCGTTAACGTTCTAATTTATCCAGAAATGTCTTTCCATTTTACCTGGTTCATTTCAAGTCACTGGCATGCAAGCAAAATTAAATAAGTAGCTTACAAAAGAACAAGGAAAATTCTCTTGATATTGTTCAAGATATTTTTTGATTTCCCAGTAAGATTTCTGGAGATTCTACCATATGCATCTGTTGGTTTGCTGCAATGCTAACACAATGAGAAACCTTCAGGTACCACGAGCCCTGATCCTAAACATAACATGATTTTTATGCAATGCTCAGGGCAATTTTGCTCCAGTTTCTCGAGATCACGAGGGATGCATTCTGCTGTCATCCCTCACTGGTCGGGGGTTTCTGCCACTACACCTTGGGCTACCATTTTCCACACCCACCTTTAAGGTTCCATCAGCTACAGAGGTCACAAATCATGCAACCACACAGGTGGAACTGATAGGTTTAACCCCTCGCCATCACTCCATGGTAGGAGCAGTCGCCGCGCCCTTTAGAGATAGGCTGAAGTATGGTTAAGGAAATGGTCACAGGTGAACTACTTTTTGTGCAAAAAAATTATCCCAAAGTGGTTTTTCCAGCATATTTTTAGTCCATGTCTCAAAGCTGTTATGTGCTTAAATAGGGGATTGGGAGAAATGTGTTTTCCTGGTCACCCACAGAAAAATGGTCTCTATAAAAGAAAACAAGCAAAGAAAAATAAGACAACAATCACCCACCCCACAAAAAAAAAAAAAAAACAAAAAAAAACCAAAAAAAAAACCAAAAAAAAACACATCAGCAACAAAAACCCTCAAGCAAGTAAGGGAAAAAAAAAAAAGGCAAAAAAACCACACCAGGGCCAATTCATAAATGTTTATGCCAAATTCCTGAAAAGTACATTCAGTATTTTTATTACGTTGATATTTTGAATGAAGGCAATGAAGGGAAAGCAACAACTTAAAACTTTACTACAGGTTTGACTCCTTCTAAGTCAGAAGGTGTACAGCAGGCAGTTTCCTAATATGTATTCTGGAATGAAATAAATATTACATGGAAATTTTCCAGGGGTAACAATATTACTAGTTGTGACTATCTATGATTCCTAAACTCCTAAAGAATTCAAAAGTAATTTTCATGTCATCCAGGACATCGAATACCTCTGCTTTTACACACTTCAATAATAAGAACTATTCTGGGATACAAAATCATAAACCAAAATATGGCTCATAATTATTTACCAGAATTTCAACAATTCACAACAGTGAAACAAATCCATTCTCCAGCAAGTCCTTGGTTGAAACAATGTAGTTGTGTCTATAACATCTGAGCAATAAAGAGAGAAAAATAAAAACATAGCTCAATAAAAAATATTAGAAAACCATCACATTGTGTCTACCACAAATCCCACATTTCTCTTTAAACAGACAAATGCTGTTGATTTACCTACTGACCAAGAACCATCTGTTCATGCCTCCTGCTCCCTCTGCCCCTCCTTCTTTCTTTTCCTTTAAACAAAACCTTTCTTTTTAACCCTTTGGGGCTAGTTCTCTATAATTAGCACAAGTTAAAAGCAGCAAATATCACACAATTTCTTGCACTGAAGAAAAAGCAGGAGCAATGGACATTCAGAAATGACCAAACCCAGCTCTTGGATAACATTCAACAGAATCCATTACGGAGACAATAAAAGTTCAGGGTCTGGCTCAAGCGGACACATAGTCCAGCTGTGTGTGGCAGCTAACTCTCATAATCTTGTTTCAGATATTTTTATTGCCTCCAGCATTACAATCTGTTGAGCTTCAGCCAAAATTTTCTTTCCCTTGTAGTAGGAGTGAGAAATTTGAATTTGACACTGAAGGTCATTCACCAAAAAGGGAAATAAAATCAAGGAAACTTGTCTCCTTCTCAAGTTAAAATTCTGTCTTAATAAAGCCCTGCTCCTTTCAGCTACTTATCTACAGTACAATCTAAAGAAGCTGTGTCTCCTCATAATGTAAAGGTGAAAAAATGATGAATTATTTTTGCAAATTCACAGGAAAAGATAGTCTGATCATTCCTGAAGCACTAAGGGCGCATCATCTATGTCATTTCCCATTTTAGTGGGCTTCAGTAAGAATGTCTGTGCTAAACTGATAAATAGTTGATAAAGTTATCCAGACATTTGTCGCTGAATTTCTAAAATCTTCTATGCTTGCTCCATAAAAATAAGGGTCTTCGTGTATTATTTATCAGTAATATGTCCTTCAAGTTACATGGGATATTAACGTGCTTGAATGGTCTTAGTTGAATCAGCAGAAGAAAACCACAGGAAAAAAAAAGCATAAAAATATGATCTTGATAAACCAGAAATCTATTAATTACGAAGTTTCAGGTTATTTTCTTACAGTTTTTCTATTATCACTTCCCAAGACAGTCTAACCATGACAAGAATGTTTATACACTAATGTGTGCACATGAATATTCATTAATATTCTAGCAAGTAAAATACAAAAAATCACAGATATGTTCTACAATACAAAGTTGGTCTGAATACTGAGAAAGGGAAATTTACAAGGTTTGCATTTCAAATGTCAAATTAGAGGCATACTCATTAGAGTTTCCAAAGAAAACTATTCCAAAAGAAGTAGGGGGTGCATGAACAAAAGCCACATGATGAATCATTTGTCAGCTCTAGTTGGAAATTATATTTTTGCTTTTAATGGAATAAACATGATTCTAGTTTTTTGTACTTTGAAGACTATTTCTGAGCTGTGGCATTACAGAAGTGAGCAAATACTGGCTGAATATAGCAGACAAGGAAAGGTTTTTTTCAGTCAGTGGACTTTTTTCAACTTCACTGGACTGTCACAACTTTTCACATAGGGTAGAAAGTGGCTTAGCCACTCTTCTGACAGTTCCCTCAGGACTTGGCAGATGTCTCTCATCAGGTCCCATGGACTGGTGCACCTTCAAGGTCCTCAGAGGGCCTTGAACCTGATCGTATTCCACAGTGGGTGATTGCTCCTACGTCCAGCCCCTGCCTTTGCCTTCTGGGCAGTGTGGTTGGAGCACTTGGCAGTAGAGAAGGATCCACAAAAGTGCATCAAGTAACTCAGCTTTCTTCATGTCCCAAGGAATCAGGTCTCCTATGTCCTTACAAAGATTTTTCCAGATTTTTCCTATTCCTCTTTTAATCACTGACATGCGTATAGGAGGTTTTTTTGTTGTAGTTGTTGTTGCCCTTGACAATCCTGGCCAGGTTAAACTCTAACAGGGTTGAATGGATAAATGTGGTATGTGATGGGGGGTAGGTTGCTTAGGCTTATTTGCTTGCTTTGGGTTTTTTTCAAGATATAAAAGATCTGTATTAAACAACATAGTGTATGATGTCAGGGTACACTTGATAAGAGAGTATCACTTTACTGGTGGGGAGAGAGGGAGAAAAAGAAAAAAATCTCTCCCCTAAGAATTTCCTAGAGTGATTCATGGCTTTATCTTATCTTTAGTAGTCAGTCCATGTACTTGCACTGTTGATTTATTTCACTATTAGAATTTGCTAACTAGGGATGTTGAACTGTCTAACTTTTACTGTTCACTTCAAACTATTCTTATGAGCAACTGAACCCTGTGAAGATGTCAAAAGAAGAAAAATCTTACAAGCTTATTTTCTGTTTAGTGGACTGTAAGCAATACAAGTATTAAACAGACTCTGCATCTTAAGGATGCTATGAGTGAAGATTCAAAATACTGAAAGGAAAACCAGACAAAACAGCAGAATGGCTTTGAATACAATATAAGGGCTCGTTTGTTTGTTTTCCCCAAATAAACTATTTTCTTTGGATAAAACTAGGGAAAATACAAGACATGATGAAAATCTTAAATAACAAAAGTAAATCTAAGACACATTCTGAGAGATCTTTTGTTTATATTATTATACTGCATTAGTAGAATACTTATAGGTAGTTTTATAGGTCATCATTTGAGCAAACAAATCAAAAGACATTGTCAGATCACAAGCCGTAGAAGAAAGAATTCTTGGCAGTAAAATGCCAAATCAAATTATGAAGCACATATATTTTAGAGAAGAAGTCAGAAGAGGAAATAAATACAACTTCCAATAGAAATCCTTGAAATTGTGCACTTAATAATAACTGCCAGAAATTACACGTGGTGAGGTCTCCTGTAGAGGTTCACTGTAGCATTAATTTATATGAAACTGAAGCTGAAAAATATAATAATACTAAGAAGAAAAAAGAGTCAAATTGAAATGCCAGGTGCAGCAAGTCTCGGACAGAGTCAGAGATTTTAATGTGCTATAAGTAGCCATAGCTTTAAGCTCCTCTGACCCTTTTTGATTTGAAGTTTCTTTTACTACAGTTATTATATCATTGGGGTTGGAAAACTCTCTTGTGTGGGCAGTGGGCAGAATACTGATGATGTAACTCATGATTATGTAGATGGAGATTGTAATTGCTGACTTTTAAAAACAGCAGTAGCTAATTCCCCCATGACCTCTTTGAACCAGTGGAAGCTGCTGAAGGAGATCTCTTCATAGAGTAATTAGGGAGCTTGGGGATGTGACTCTCTCTGGAGGGTTATCTTAATTTTGTATTCTGCTGTTTGTACCGCAAATTTTAATGCATCTAATAATTCCCCTTTTTTATGCAACATAATGCATCAGCTGCCAGATTGATATGAGGAGAAAGAGATGTGGGAAAAAAAGCAAAGGAAGTGGACTAGGAAGCACAGATCCCCAGCATCTAGTGAGATTAAACCTTCCACTATTACAATTCAGACAGAGTTTTAGTGAGTCACATCCAAAATGCCCAGCCTGGCATCAAACCACATCAATAAATAAACTAGTTGAGAAAATATTGTACTTGACAGTGTTCTCTACAAGCCACAAGCTAAGTGCACTCTGCAATGTGAAAAGGAAAGCAGTCACTGGTAAAAATGTAATAATGTTGAATAAAAGTCCCATCTTCAGGAACAGAAAGCATAGAATATTCCACTTCTCTTTCAAGAGACATTTTCTACCACGATTTAGCTTCAGTTTCATTGCAAGCTCTGTAGTAGAGTCATCCTCAATTTGGGTTTCTTTGTGGAGCAGACAGTAATGATTGAACCAAAGTGAATTAGCAGGAATGTGAACCTCTCAGGTGAATTTAGGCTTGTATTATCCTAATTATGAATTCAATGCTGGAGGTAGCCTCTACAGAGGAAATAAATATAGATGACCTGAAATCTGATTTCACCCACACTCTTTCAAAATAAATACTTGTTTCCACAGGAAGTATTTTCTAAGTGATAGTTTTGTGACCTTTTTATGAAGACTGTATGACATAATTTTTAATGTTCAAAGCAAAATGATTTTTTGGGACATCGGGTCCAGCCCCTTGTTCTGATACGCATCACATCACAAAACTCCTTCATTAAAAGGTGCAATGGCTGGTTTTTGCTAACTATAGAGGTTTGAGAGGAAGTGTGTCAAGTTGTATATAGAAAGTTCTTATGACTATCTTAATTTTCTTACAACCACCTTTGTTTTTAAGTGAGGAAAAAGATCTCTAATATGTCAACATGGGAGTCTCTGCCATTAACTATGGAAATTGATGTGCAGTATCTCAGTACCTAATAGAGATTACAGACTAGGCTGTTCAAAGATCTGGAATTTGTCACTAACATGATCATCTCTGCATTACAGTCAAAGTACTCCAGTCCTGAGGTGTCAGCCCAGGCTTTCTACTCCCACAAATGAGCACCCAAAATTATTTCTGTAAGATTCCACAGGAATGGTTTGGGATAAGAAAAGCTTGCCTTTCTCTTGCATAGGTTTTAAATAGCAAATTATCTTTCTTTTTCTCCTTACTGCCCTGTCTGTTCTTGAAACAAATCAAGTTTCATCTTTTGAAATTAAAGCAAGAACTCTGGGAGAGCAGTAAGGAGTCCACAAGGTATATACCACTCTTCAGTGATTTATAAACAAAATCCTTAGAAAGTAGACATCTAGGAATCATTCAAGAGCAGAATGCTCCCAGAAGCTAAAAATTCACATAATTACTTCTACTTGAAATAGTTAAGACTCTGAAAATTCCAGTTAACCTAGTAGAAAACTTGAAATCTCTGACTTTTTTTTTTCTTTTTTCTTTTTTCTTTTTTTCTTTTTTTTTTTTCTTTTTTTTCTTTTTTTTTCCCCCCCTGTATCTGCCCAGATCTGGACTATCTACAATAATGAAGATAGCCAAGATGCAAATGCACTTTTATTGTACTGGATCTCCTATGTATCACAATTATTTTTACATTCGGTCTCATACATATGAATAATGTGAACATATAAAGTAAGTATAGATGAGAATTTGTATCCATGATCACAGCAGAAAATTTAGATTGAAAAAGAAATATTGCCATAACAATGCCTAGAGAATCAGGAGTTTCATAGAAGTTTTCAAACAATAAAATATGTCAAAAGAAACAAATCCTAAGGCACACAGTAGAGTTTTGTAATGCTAGTATATTTCTTATAGGGACCTAAACAAACACAAAAAAAACCCATAAGGTTGTTTATTGTCTCCAGAGAATCACATTGAAGCTCCAATGGTGACAAAAGCAAAGAACACTGCTCACATTTTTAATTTACCATAATGCAGCGGTTTAGAATTAAATCAGAAATTACAATGCTCATAAGTCTGCCCATCATATTTTTTGCTTCATTGTTGTCCCTGAAAATACCTCAAGGTCTTTCTTCAGAGTGCAGTGACAAATACTTGAGAATATCACAGATGGTTTTACTAGAGTCTCCCTTATGCTCTCACACCATCAATACAAAACTCCATTTTACCATCAAAGAAAGAGGAACAAAATAATTTGCCCCCAAAATTTTGGTTAGAACAGCTTCCTTTAGAAAGGGAAGTCATACTACTTACTGCACATATCTTCCATCAGTCAATATTCAGGTTCATCTAAAACAATCTGATTATGTCATTTATTATGTTGTATATATATATATTATATAACATAATAAATAATAAAATTATATATATATTTATATATATATAATTATAATAATTTTCTGTCACTATCTCCTTGTGTACACTGTGCATAGCCACACAAGAACCCAACAAAAACAAAACCCACAGCAAGTGTAACAGCAACTTTTGTCATAGAAAATATCTGTAATGAAATGAATATTTAACAATTGTTGTCAAGGTAAACCAGCATCCACTGCTCTTTCCCTGACAACACGGCCCAAAATCCCATCATACCATGTGAATACATTGAGCAGTCACAATTTTCCCTGGCACCAACAGAGAGAACAGCTCAGAGTGAGCTTGGGCTCCCAAACTTGTGAGCAAGGCATAGGTGTGGGTGTCACAGATAGGTCTGGGAGGAGCAACTGAGGCTCACTGATGTTTTCAAGCCCTGAGAACTGATGAGCTGCCTCATCAGCCGGGAGAAAAGGCACCTGGGAGACCCTCCAGCAACTTCTCAGTACCTGAGGAGGACTTACAAGAAAGCCAAAAAGGGAATTTTTTACAAGGGCATATAGTAATAGGACTAGGAGAGATGGCTTTAATCTGAAAGAGGGCAGGTGTATCTTAGATATTAGAAAGAAATTCTTCACTATGAAGGTGATGCCTTGGGAAGGCTGACCTGGAACAGAGACTGGACAGAGCTGGAGAATAAAGTAGGTATTTATTGAAAGGCCTCCAGGATCCACCTTGGGCAGTTCAGGAGCCTGACCAAGGCTGCATCCAGGGTGGACTAGGAATGGTCACAACATGGCTGACTGGTCACAAGGTCTTACACTTTTATAAGTGTTAGTCCGTTTGCATATTGGGGTGTAATTGTCCAGTTACAGCTTCAGGATGTGAGGTCCCATCCTTCTCATTCCTCTCTTCAGCCCAACGTTGTTTGTGCTTTTGGGCCTGAAACTTGTCCTTGGTCCTCAGCAGGAAAAGGATTTGTTTTGTCTCCCTACTCTGTGAAGAGAGCTTACTGGCACTTAATATGAGGCTCAGAACTGCACTCCTGGGTAGCACAGAATCTGAAAATATGAAAGCGAAAACTTAAGGCATCACTTCCACTAGACCATGTTGCTCAAAGCCCCATCCTACCTGGCCTGTTCTGTAAGTGCAGCTGAGCTGCCAGAAGCCACACGTTCCCATCTTCCTCACCATTTTTGGCAGTCCATCCACTCCTCTGTGCGCAGCCATTTCCAGTATTTCCCATCCATGATGGGGCTTAGGCTCTTATTTTTGCAATCTAAAACTCCATCAATATTCTGCTCGTCCAGGCCAGTGATGTGCAGTCTGGTTTTCTCCTCTCAGAGCTCCTTTGCCTGGAGATTCAGTGGCTTGAGGACAGCCCTCTTCCCAGAGGGAAGGACACCATCAGCACACCCCCAGGGAGAGGCACCAGGCGGCACCTGCAGAGTTCCTGCTGGGTCAGGACCTCAGATGTCCCCAGACAGCTGCTGGCTTGTGGCAAGCTGGCACCATGGATGAGCAGGTGCAAAGAGATTTCAGCAGAGTTTCTAGAATCCTTGCAGACAAAAAAAAAAAAAAAAAAGAAAAAAAAAAAAAAAAAAAAAGAAAAAAAATCTGTAGCAGCAGCAGCCAGCTGGAAACAAGAAGGGTGGGCTCTTCCAGGGGCTGCCAACAAAAGCTGACTGTCAGAGCTGGTAGAAGCAAAAGCCTCCAGAAGCCACCTCTCACCTGCAGCAGCAGGCTGCCAGAAGTTCCCCCAAGAAAGATGATCCCTGCAGAAGAAACATATGGAAGAAATTCCCTGAAGAAGAAGCCTGGAAACTGCTGTGACAACTGTTATATCTCCACTATCTGATTCCCTAGTTGCACTTAAGAGCAGGCACAGTGAGAACTAGTTGTTAGCACATGGGTGTTGTGAATTAATTTAAAGATGAGGAGTTTTCTCAGAGCCAGCCCACAGTCAAGCCTTATGTGTTGGAAAGGGAAGATTTTCTTAAGGATTCTGTGAGTTTTTCACAACACAGAAAGCTGTTCAGGCAATGCTGGCAACTAGAATTGAAATTGGAAACAAAAGATGCAGACAAAGCCACGGGCGGTCTCTGTGCCTGTCACAACCACACCACAGAATCTCTGATGACTTCTTGCAAGACTTACAAGATCCTCTACCAGACCCACCACTAAAAAGCCCTGAAAGTCCTTGGGAAAGTTTACAGCAGTGTCCACACAGGCAGTCCTGTCAGATTTTCAATTGCCTGTAGCAACTAGCTCTGGCATCTATTAAACATACAGCTAGTGGAAATACATAGAAATAAATTGCACGTGGAAGCAGCCACTGGTGAGTGGCTGTTTGTATTGGTGAGTAGTGCTGCACAAATAAAACAATTCTGAGGAGCAAAACAACTGTGCTGACAATGAGATATCAAAATTTCTTGTGCTTCAAGAGCTTTTACTTCAGTTCCATTCTGGTTTTTTGAACTACATGCTATTTGCAGCTATGGCACACTAGGTATATTCCTGGAGTTCATCTGCTCCTGTGATTTCAGCTGAAAAAGACCCAGTTCATGCTTTCATACTCTGGGAGACTGTTCCATGACATGAACTGCCAGTAGAAAGGAGATTGTTTCAAAAAATTCAAACTCAAATGCTCATATAATTATGCTCGTATTTTTCAGAAGTGCAAAAAGATTTTTATGCTCTCAACCCATCTAACTCTACAACCTTTTAATTGTTTGGACTCCTTGGATGATAATACTGGCCTGTTACAGATATTATGTAGTTTTTGGAGAAATTCCTTGTCCTTCCCAGTCTGGATTCAGACACTGAGTGTAGTGCTGTTATGGTTTGTTAGCTCAACTCCATCCATGAGCTGAAGCAGTCTGGCTACTTGTGTGACCTTGGAGCAAAAACCCAGACATCCATGTAGGAGAGTGCTGAATGTGGCATGCATAATGTGTTCCGGCTAGCACTGAGCTGGCAATCAATCATTCATTGAAATTGTCCCAAAAATTAATGCTAGGGAACATTTGCACCCTAAGCATGTTGTGCCAATGACAAGCAAGTTCTTTCAGGGTTCAGTGCCATCACAACTCTTAGCACATGTAAAGTTTTGAAACTAAAACATGTGGTTTGCAGAACAGTTCCTTATACATTTCCAGCCACTGAGCACATCAGAGAGATGGGGCTGGATGAAAACTGGGAGGTCTGCTTTAGAATCTGGAGAAAAGCAAGATATAATACTGTTTATTTTTAAGTTCTGGTGAGCTTTCCTCTCCATAAAGTAGATTCTCCACTCAATCCTCTTAATAAAGAACAAGCATCTAACAAATGTATTCTACCAGTAAGAACTCTGTCTGAGAGTTCACAAGAAACTTTCCAATTGTGCATTGTTTATATAAAACTCTAGATACCTCCTAGGGCAAATAAATCAAACTAAGAAAATTAATGAAATAATTAAAATTGATAGGGTTTGTAATATACTACATTTTCTTGTAACTATGAACACCTTTTCAAACTTCCTACAGGCTGTGGGTTACTCAACTATATATTTGTTAACTGAAAGCATTTTTAAACCACAGAACATCTCCATTTTGAAATTCTGATTCAACTCTTCAGAAGAAGCAGTGAACAAATACTTTATATCACACTTTCATCACTGCACAGGTTCCTGTCAAATCTGTTTTAAGGATTTGGAATATGAGGTATGAACTTCTCTTTCCTTTGTCATCCAAATTTATTGAGATGGTAAATAGGTACTCTGTATTGTTAAAATCCTCCTGCTATGGAAATAACTTCTATTTTCAATCCTTGAACAGTACTCAGATACTATAATGACACACAAAATATAAATATTGCATACAGAAATGATGGGTGCCAGGGCTTGGTGTGTCTTTCCTATGAAAGTCCTGTTATAGCATTCTTTTTTAGTTAAAATATCACTATAGTCACTGATCTTGTCAAATCAGTTTTTTTTAAAAGAACTGCCAGAAAGGTCTTTTATTAGTAGAATGATGTCATTCAAACATTGTAGATATTCTGTCTTGTTTTTCATCTGCCCCACAGAAAATTTCAACTGTTACAGCTACCAGCTAATAAAACAGTACCCCACTTTAAGAGAATCTTTGCAGGAAAATCTTTTTAGATTCTTGTACACACTAGCAGTTTGTAGTTTAGATAATATGTTGGAACACAACAAACACAGATCAGGCAGTAAAAGCACTCTTACTGTTGCTTGTGGACCTAAAGGAACAAAAGAGTCTACAGGATAACTGAACACACTTTTAAATACTAACACGAGCAAAGGAGTGTCAACTATTTCCCAGCATTTTTCTAGCTGTTTGGGTTTTTTTCCTGTTGTTTCAAACCTCACATTTTGTTTTTATTTTCCCCTTGACACTACATCATGATACTGCCTCTTTGAAAATTGCAGACAAAGTGAGACAGATGTCTTGAATTTGGAAATACCTTGGGAATAGTTTGTCAAGATGCTATGGGCAGGTGTAGTTCTCAGGCCTTTCTGCCTCCTCTGCTGTGGGAGATCTGTTAATAATGTGCATAACAAGTAGAGAAAATCAGATACAAAGTACTGCAACTATCCTGACACTTTTGAGAAAAACACTGGGAGGGAAAGTCTAAACAGTACTTGTGAATCAGCAGGTCTGCTGTTCCCCAGGAGCTAACAGATGATTCTCCAAAGAGCACATTATCTTTCTCTGCTGCCCTAAAATAAAAAATAAAGTATTATAAATGTATTATAAACAGTAAAGAAGGGCATCTGTTCCTGTGTTTCTTTTCAGTTATTAAGCCTAGTTCCCCTTGCCCCCCTTTTTAATTTCTGTGGCAGGAAATTGGTTTTCCTTTCTTTAGTTGGACAAAAAATGCTAGAACTTATGAACAAATTTGTTGTGTTGTTGCTGTTTTACATCTTAATTACATTCAAAAGATTTTCTATGGTGTTTTTCTTGTATACATGGTAAGTTTGAGCATATTGCTTCTAATGTAATCAAATGTAATCAAATATGTGGTTATTATCTGTAAGGTAATAAATGAGGAAGAATGTGTTACTATGTTTTTAATCATTGTGCAATCCAGATGATAATATTAACCAAAGGAGCCTAGCTCAAGGGTTCTCTAATAACATCTGAACCCTACTATCAATGCATATTATCAATTTAACTTTGCTTGCTGTGACTCATACAAGTTAGAAGAAGTTAGTCTCTTTTGGAGAAATTGGGAGTTTCAAAAATAAAAGTCTTTAAGCCTTTTCTTTCCTGAACCACAGACCTCAAATAAAATTTGAAAACAGCAAGTTACTTTGTGCCAACATGCATGCATCAACTTTATATCATTAAGATGGAGAATTGTTATTTTGTACTACTGATTTTTAGGTTCTCTTTCATATTTTTATTGGCCTGACACTGTCTTATTCTTCGCACTATTAAGTTTCAAAAAAAACCTTTATTCTGGGCTTTAGTACAAGCCAACTTGCCCTCTAATCATCAGTCTTCTTGTGCTACTGATAGTGAGATGGAAAATCAAGAATTTAAAAGAAGAAAGGTTAAATCAGAGCCATACATACAACTCAGAAAAAATTGTCATGGGTTTCAGAGCTCAGATGAGGTCTGGGAATTTTTTTCCTTAACTAATTTTCTTGCCATCCCTTATCATTTCTGCCCATTCACGACTGTAAAATATCCCTGAGAACACCAATAGGATTACTGATATTTGTTAACATTGTCAACATTGTCATCATCCACTGCTCAATAGATTTTAAGTTTTAATTTAAATGAGGAAAACAGGCAATATACAGAGACCTGGTGTCATTCAACTGCAATCTCCATGACATATTTGATAACTATTATGCTTCCCAATTTTATTCAACTCAGGAATCAAAACTGTGACTGACACTATAAAAGACCAGAACTATTCCCGGAAAAGCAGGCAATTAGATTTGTCCCTGATGCCAAGAGAGGATCCAGAGAGACACCGTGGGAGAAACATGAGTCAAGGTGTGAGCCACAAAACTACTGCACTCATGTAAATACAGTCTTGACTTGAAAGCAGCCTGTAAAGAATCCTTGAATTAGCTATGTATGAATCAGTAATACACAAGGAATAGAGCAATTTAGGATAGTCAGTCAATTTAGCTATTTTGCTTGATGGATTAACCTTCTCAGAGAAAAAGGCCTTTTACACGTGGAGTACACAATACACCAGGTGAGAAGTGGGGTGAGGAGATTGGCCTCGTAAAGGGAGAAAACTGGAAACAAGGGGAACATAAGAAGGGGAATGGGGGAGAAGGCTGAAAAACAGGAAGGTAATGATATATGGTGTGATACAAGGAAAACAAAGGATAAAAATGTGCTGTTAAAGGCTAAGGAGGATGTGGCAAGGCAGAATGAGACAATAACCTCAACCTGAAAATATATGGTTTGGCATTTGGAGTCATGCTCCAATATTTTTGAACTCAGGTCCCCTGAGGCCAGATTGGAATTCCTCGAAGAGGAAGAAGGCTTTCCCACTCTTTGTCCTCAAGAAATTCTTTGCCTTCTCTATGCTGCTGAAAGATTGACAGGATGGATAATGGTGTTGTTCATTTTTCAAGCATTCATTAATGCCATTGACTTAACTTGTCCATTTTGAAGAACTCCTTTGTGCTGTATCTATAGGTTTTATTGTGGGTTGTCACTACAGCACAGGCAGATCCTGCACAGCACACTGCCTCCCTCACCCCGCTGCTATCTGGCTGTCAACTTTATTGTAAAACATCAACAGAGAAGATGTGAGCCGTATTTTTGTCTTTGCAAACAGACCACATTATGTTAGGCTGCAAAATAATTACATGACATTCTTTGCTTTCCAAATTCAGGATTATCTGGCCTGTGCCTATGGCACTAATGCTACATCTGCTGGTGATATACATGACAGCAAGCGCAGGGGCTGATTTGCAGTCTCAGGAGCTATCAAAACTAGCAGCAGTGAAAACACAATAATTATATTAATTGGGCAATGTCTCTACAGCACAAGCTTTAGCTTTGCCTTAGCATTTAATAACTTCTCTCATATATTGGTTATGTCAAATGTGAAGTCAGAAAGAGCTCCTTAGTGTTTTAGCTTCACAGTAAGCCCACAAAGAACAAATTTGAGCTGGTCAAAAGCTTTCCAATGGAGTATTTCTTGTTGGAAGACATATTTCCACCAAAGTAAAAATATTCTGCAAGAATGTACTGATTCTGACAAATTTAATTCAGAAAAAAGAAAAAGTCAAGCATTAAGACTTCTGCTTTAATATGGTTTTATTTCAAGTGCATATACTTCACAGAAATTAAAAATTAGATTAATAATAATATCAGATCAATTGAAAAGAAATATTTGGATTCAACTAGCACTATCTTTTCAAGGAATCATGATGAAACAAGTTCAGGAGTCACAGAATTCTCCTTTCCACTGACTAGCAATTTCTGGTATTTTCCTGCAAACATGAGCTAAAAAAATTACTTCACTCTACTACTCAGAAACAGATAAACAGGCATGTGAAGGACTTTCACAACATTTTTCTCCAGAAAAGCGATGATGTTTATAAGCTGGAGCTTCTACTAAACGCTTCCTAGAACTCTGAGTAGATCCTAAAGTGACATAAATTACAGAAGTCCACTGTGACCACAGCAGGCAGAGTATGAGGCAATCAATCATCATGAATGCTCAGGTTTTCAGGTGCACTTGGTGGTGGACACTTACAGCGTGTTTTGAAAAGTGAGCTTTTAAAGAACTTGCCGTTGCAGCTCAGTTTGCTGTTCTGCTCTGTGGTGGGAATTTCTGGGAAGTCACTTAATCACTTTCTGTCCAATATTCTTCTGTAAAAATGAAATAATTTTTCCAACTCTCCTTAATTCTAGAATTAGACCTTACTTTTTCAATAAACCAATGCTGGCAGACCATGCAGAGCAAATTAGAAGAAGCAAGAACACGTACTAAGTGTTTAAGAGTAGAAAATATCTTCTAGACTATAAACAAGAATAAGGAAGTAATTTCTTCTTTTAGTATTGGATACTGAACATGTACACGGAAATTACGTTTCTCAAATTGCTAACCGGTAGACTCTTCATAATTTAGAAATCTTAACTAAATATATAACTCATTATCACTTCCATTACCTGGACTTAGGGACAGTAGAAAAGCTCATATCTTCACTTTGCTTCAGTAAGTTGGTTTAAGTGATGATTACAGATGCTGTGTCGCAAACCAAAGCCTCCTCCACACAGACTTTTTTTTTTTTTTTTTAATGCTTTTCATGTACAATGAGAGTCAGTCCGTGAACACTTGAAGATTGCAGAGAGAAAGCTTTGCAGAGAAGTACGAACTAGATTTTGACTAAAACCTGTAAAGGGAAAGACCTTTACATACTCAATAGCTAACATATTAATCCACACAGAAGGATGTCTTTATCCAGAGAAGGGTTGGCAAACCCTTCAGAGGCACACCAGAGAAGTGTTAGTAAGAGAGGTACTGATTTGCAATTAGCCCGTAAACAAGGTGTCTGGACAACATTGATTATTTCTGTTATTTACGAATTATTAGGTTTGTCGTTACAAGACATTTGAATTTCACCTAGTCTACCCTTGTCAGAGGGGCAAAGGAAACTTGCTTTATACCAGAAATCATCAGCTTAGATTCTTAGCTAATTAATGAAGTCTCACTTGTTATGGGAAGCTACATAAACTAGAATTTGATGCTCTCTGTTAGCTGTGTTTCTGATTAAATACAACTTGTGGTTCACACCCATGCAGGGGGGAATAAAAGGAAGAAAGGACTAAGTATAGGTTAGAATACAACACTGTTTGTTGGCAAGAGAGACAAATACATGCCATTTGTTAGTATTCTCTACATGTGGTCTAAAGCGCTCAGCAGCAGAGCATCCACAGTTCTGACATTCGTTAACACAAATTACCAAGTGGTGCATCAGAAGGGCCTGCAGCAGCATGCCACACCGTAATTGCCTGGGAAATAGTGCTGTGGGTTCTGCAGGGCCTCCCAAGAGCCTGCCAGCTGCACAGCAGAGGGCCAGCAGCTGGTGTGCAACAGCTGCACATGTGGGCTGTAAGTGAGCAGGGCTCCTGGAGCAGCCAGGAGCAGAGTGACAGCCTTTCTTAAACCACCACACACACCCTGGGTACCTCCCTTCCCCTCCAGGGTCACAGGAGATGCTCAGCAGCTCTGCAGCTACATGACCAAAAGTGATGTAATTGGCCTGTGAAGACACACCTGGGACTCCAACGAGTAGCATTCCTTAAGGAAAGAAGAAAAGGGAATTTTTGGGAGGAACTTTTAAAATTGTGGAGGGGGGGCAGGGGGGGCGGGGGGAGAAAGTCAGCATAGGACTAAAAGATACTGTTTGAAAAAATATTTTTTCTATGCAATAACCTTCAATGTAAAAAACTTCCCACAACCTGAATCTATTTTCCCATTGGCATATCTATATGAATCAAACTCATGCTATCCTAAATCTTCTTAAAATCTGCACAGGCCTTAATTTGCTTGAATCTTCTTTGACCCTGATTTTCTAGCTACCTTACTTAGCTACAACACAACCTAATGCTACCACAAGTGTGTTGAACTGGATAGAGAGCAAACGCTGTACTAGATTTTAATAATACATCTTCCATTCCAGGTATTAAATAGATAATAACCTAATTCAGTAATAATTCAGGAGAAATAAAGAAACAAAACTAGAACAAATGTATAAACTGTATTGTATACGTGCAGTGCAGCTAGTGATGAAATCAAACAGACCTAGCAGTAAGTTAAGTGGGTTTAGTAATGCTCATTATTACTGTATCAGTCAATAGCTTTATAAAATACAAATAAATATAAAAATTGCTGTAATGCTAAAATATCACAGAGGTCACTATCAATACCAGTGGTATCATGCACATATTTCATTGCGAGTTCTAACAATAAAAAAAAAATACCTGAGGGTGAGTTCCAGTCTGGACATACAGGAGAACGAGGTTCAGGACATTTTCTGCAGCCATGGAGGCTGATCCATATTGCTCCAGTACCCCAAAAAAATAAGGCCTGAGAAACCAGTGGATTACATTGAATGCTAAGTTGCCTTTTTAATTAGGCTACTCACTAAAGCTTTAGTGCCACAGAATGACAACTGTTTGTCTACACAGGCTTAAACAGCGATGTTTTCAGCCATTGCAATTATTTCCCTTCCTTTGCTGTAATCCCTCCTAAAGTGTCCTTCAAAGTTTGAGAGGTATCTTACCCCCTACAGTAAAAAGGAAGCTAAGTCTGAAGTTCAGTTTATTATTGTCTACCAGAGATATCCTCAGCTGGCAGTAAATTAACTAAAAAGGATATGTTCAGCTTGGTTAGCCCAGTGTTATGCAGTTATATTCTACTTCCTGTCGCCATTAATTCATTAAATGGCTGTGTCCCTACATCCCTCTAGATGTAGCTCTGCTACAATAACTTCTCAGGAAAACCTTTGAACACAAGTTTTTAGTTATGAATATTGGGGGTGGGGTGGGTTTCTTTTTTATTTTTATTTTTATTTTTTTATTCACATGGTGAGACACTGGCAAGCAACCAATTCAACCTGGAATTCATAAAGTTAAATTTTTGTGTAGAAGTCAATGTTGCTGGCATTATTGAAATGACAGAGAAATATTATTTCACTTTCTTCTTGGCTACGTAATTACAAGTAAATAATAATTTGAGCTATTTTTTACTTGATACAACAAGTATTGAATATTTTCTATAATGATGAACTCGATAATATAGGAGTTGGAGAGGTATTGATAGGCTCTGAAAATTGTTTAGGCTAAAGAAAACACTCCTAATGAGCAAAGTCAAGAGTTATTGCTTGTGAAATTGAGATTCTAGCTATCTAATCAAATAATTCCAAATCTAGTAATTATAGACAAATAGAAACATACAAACAAAAACAACAAAAAACCCAAAAGCCCTCCCTAAAAATAGATTGCTATTAGAGAAAGGGTCTCAATAAAAACAGGGATAAAATTGCTATACAGACAATTCCTAGTACCTAGTCATTCCCTACTTTCATGGTGCACCCTTCTACTATTTTTCTTGGTCCTGAGGTTATTGGCTAAACTTTGGGGGCAGGAGGAGTTTGACAGCAAGGCCTTCAGAGGAAAAGATTTGTTGAAGGCAGGGGTTTCTTTCTCCTCTTTGGTGGCAGGTGGATAACTTCACCTTCCTCGCTCTGTGGTCAAACGAGGGGTATTTTTATGTCTTTTTATTTTATCACTTTTTACACTTTGTTTTTCTTCCTTGCTCTGCAATTTCACTTTGCAGTTAAATGTACTGCTTATGGAGAGTTTTACATTTAATTGATACCTATTCTAAAACTCTGTACTGTCCAAATCACATGCTTTTTTTTTTTTTACTTATCAGCAAATGGTCACAAGTGAGTTGTTCACTGAGGTCTCCAGGGTCACCACGTGTCATTTTTCTTAGCACGCTACACCCACACTCCTCTACAGTGCGCCAGGTCCCAACTTTCCAGCCTCTGGTGCTATGCCTTGCCCATACTCTGTATTATTACTTCATTATATGAACATTGTAGATGTGGTTTGTTTGGTTGGTTTTTTTCTTTCTATGCAGAAAAATCTTCAGTTGTTACTATCATTAACAGAAAAATAAAGAAATAAAAATTTCTTTAGACAAAGCCCAAGTAGAATCAGTCCAGAGGCCCTGTCCTGGTTTCAGCTAGGGTTGGTAACAAGGTTGTACCATCCATGTCAGCTCTTCAGTTTTTGGGATATGGATGCAGAAAACTTTAGTGAGTTTTGTAGGTAAAAAAAAATGAATGGTGACAAGCTGGACAGCTGCTAAACCAGGCGATAACCCCACTTAGCTTATCCTGGTAGTGTTAGAAGGTTTAAAGGAGGTACCAGCCACCCTTCCACTCCAGGAGAAGGGGTAACCACATACCAATACACTGCTGACAGACCATGAAAGCAATTATCTTTAATTTCAACTATGAAACAAGCCCACAGACATTATTAAATATTGGAATTGCTCGTGTGGTTTCAGATACATTTGGTTCAAGGGAGTATCTTCAGGAAATGGTTTGATATTTGTCTCGCCAAGATCAATGTGTGATACAATTACCAAGAACATGTTTACACAGTGTAATACTTAGAACATATTTTCCTAGAATTCACAACAAAACCAATTTTGCAATGAAATACAGTGCTTAATAAAGGCTGGAATTCTGCTTTGTGAAAGTTTTCTTATATAAACATTCATAATAGCTCCTAGGATGGAGATGCTACTGAAGTAGAAAGAAAAAAAAATATTTCAAGCCAGCCATACTTTTTCTTTTAAAGTAAAATGCCAATAACCTATCATGACTGTGATGGTATGACTCACTTTAATACTGACACATATAGATCCCACAAACCACAGAAACATTTGGGCTGTTATTTTTAATGGCCTTTTAAAGACACAAGCCATAAAAGCAAACAATAAAACATCTTTATTGCGTTGCTGTTCTTGGCAAAGGGACTAAAACTGTTTTGGATTATGGCTGTGCTGGGTTTGGCTGGGAGGGAGTTAACTTCCCTCATGGCAGCACACATAGTGCCATGTGCTGCCTTTGTGGCTAAAATGGTACTGATAAGGTGCCAAACTTTCTGCTGTTGCTGAGCAGTGCTTGCACTTCATCAGGTCATTGTCTCCGGCCAGAAGGCTGAAAGGATGAGAAAAAGTTTGGGAGGGGACACAGCTGGCACACATGGCTTCAACTGGCCAGGGATGGTCAGCACCATACAACATCATGCTCAGCAGTAAAAGACATAGGAAAGCACTGGTGGGGGAAAGATTTCAGTAATAAACCAATTATGTTCCAAAACAACTATTCACACTGATTCCCAGTGGCTGGACATGGCCTGCTAATGGGAATAAGAGAATTAATCTCCTCATCTTGCTTTGCCTCTGTGTGTGGCCATTGCTTTATTCATGAAGCTGCCCTCAACTCAACCCTCAAGCTTACCCATCTTATTTCCTCCCCCTGTGCTGTCAGGGAAGGGAGAGAGAGACCTGCAGGGTGGGAAGCTGAAGGCCAGGGAAGGTAGATCCACATTTATTTAAATGTAGTGCAATTGTTGCCACTGCTTTCATGTGTCACAAAATAAAGAATAATCTCATTACAGGCTCTTTGATATGGATTCTCCAAAAAGTAGGCCTGAATATTAACTTATTTATTTATAAAACCATAATATAGAAAAATATCATATTGATCATAAGAAAGGTAGGAACTGTTCTTTTAGGGCATCTTTATCAGAGCTGAACACGAAGTTGTTTATAATTTTATTAAAATGCCAGAAAACTAAAACAAAAACTCAGCTGGGTCAAATCCTGAAGTCAATTATGAAGCTCCTGATTACTTCAGGTTGTGAAAATTACTCTCTACAAGACATGAATCAGAAATGAAGGCAGAAAAAGTGTAGAAGTTACTCAGATAATAGAAACTTCCCCAAAACATTATATCTAGTTTCTCTCATCCTCAAGCGATCTGGGACCTGTTATAGGCCATCCAAAATCAGAAGAATGGCTGTGATTTTACTGCAGCACTCAGAACCACACCAATCCATTCAAAGATCAAGGAAATACAGGTTTCTTTAAGTTTGTCCAACGTTATTTATAAATAAACACTAAAATACATAGTTTGAAAAATGATGCTTTTGTCCTTTAATGATCCAGGTGTTTTCAGCAAGCTCAGAAAAATAACTCTTTGCTTTTCTAACACATCTGACAAAAGTCGGAGTTCTTGAACATTCCTGAAATAGGCTACTCTAGAAAAAAGATGGTATGGAGATTAATAGATGGCAAACTAATATTACCTTTGTTTCTTGTTGTGAGTCCTGTTTCAATTGCTTTGACACTAATTCAGCACCCTTTCCATTTTACAGGTGGGAAACTGAGTCAGAGGGAACTCGTTCATCCACCATTTGCTAAACTAAGAGAAGATGTGATATAACTTGGGGTAGGGATGGAAAAGAAGGAAGGTGTCCTGGATATCAAACCACATATTTCACTTACCTCTCCACAGTGTGGGGGCACAGGCTACACAGATCAAACTGCTGGTGTTCTCTCTTTTAGGTAAATGTCCCTTTATCTTTTGGGGATTCCTATTTTTCTTGGGTGGAAGAAGTGAGAGGAAGCTTAGGGAGTGTTTCATGTCCTTTTCAGTTTTCTGGTCTTATTCTATGAATTGAAAGGTAATGACTCAGGTATATTTTTGAACTGCAGGGGTATATTTATAAATACACACACACACATATATATATATATAAATGAAAAGAGAAAAGTCAAAAATCTCAACAATTTCCCCCACATTCTAGTGAAGGCTACAACCTACTTGCCGCTTGTGATGTCTTTTTCAGTCTGAATAAATAAAACTTTACTTCTCAAACTCAATACATTTTGTGCTGACATTAGGTAGGCTCCTCCTCCCAGATCACAGGAAATACCCTTCATTTAGGCAAAAATCTCAAGACACAGAATCATTCTGCTGGACTGTCCTTTGCTGGACTTCGATATAATACTGCTCCCCTGATTTGTAAATGGCAGGGCTTGGAGCTCACAACTCACTGTAGCTACATGAAGAGAGAAAAATAAAAACCAGTAACTACACCAATCACGCACTCACTTTGCAGAAAACAATTCTGGAACTAGAGCACAGGAATGATAATGCTTCAAAAATATTTAGTAAAAAACCCTCAATTATCTTATGTGGTTGCCCCTTATAAAATTTCTGGTGAACTGCAAAGGCATACAGCAAGAATGAGATGGGGAAAACTGTATCCATTGGGTCTAATTTTCTACATCCTTGCATTTTTATAGTAATTTATGTCTTTGAATACAAAGGTACAAGATATTTCTAAAACATAATTCTCCATTCAGCCACAAACCTAGAAGCAATGACATTTTTTACACACTTTACAGTGATACAAGTGAATATATATGGTGTATTGTTATATTAAAAAGTATGGACCAGATTTAAAATTTGAGTGTTGTTTTGTGGAAAGGTCCAAAGGTTCAAAAGTTATCATGTTTTACTTCTGTTCTACTTTCCCTCTGGTACCCAGTTAAAAACTCTCTGAAATTTCAGATTCCCCTTTCATATACCTTTGCTGAATGCAAATATAAGCTGTTTTAAACAAACAAAACAGAGAATTTCAGGTGTATAGATTGAAAAGAAACTAAAGAATGGGTTGTGAGTATTGCATTATAAGGCTCAGAAGGACTCTTCTAGGTGTCTTTTTAGTTTTCTTAATTTATTTTCTTAATTGATCTTGTATTCCTTTTTTAATTAAAAAAATTAAAAGGTCCATAAAGGAAACATCCTTTCCCCCAACGACTATTTTGACATTGATACAAAGTCTTGAAGGAAAAGAACTACTTATATTGGGTGGCTTTGACTGTAGGAGTACGGATTAGCTGATGGAGGGAAGGACAATACTATTTTTCCAAGATTAAAAAAAAGTAAAAATAAATGCAGTTAATACAAGCACAAAAAACCAGTCAGTCACATAGAACACTCAATGTTTTAGAACAGTGAGATAGCTGTGATCATAACAAAGTTAAAAATAAGGAAATGAAGGAAAGTAATTTTGTTTCTTTTTTTTTTTTTTTAATGGGATGCACTGCAAGTGGTTGTGAAGATGATGCTCTTTAAAATCAAACTAGGATTCTACATCAACTTTTGCACATATTTTAACCTATTTAACATATTTCCCACTTTTTAATTGTTGAAATTGTATTTCATTGTTTCCAGCTTAAAGATTTTCTTCACTGCTAGGACTGTACTAGTTGGGAATAATGATTTTTAGCATAGACTAGCCCAAATAGGAACTAGACTGAGACCAGAATGCTGATATTGCCTTTTTTCCATGAGCACCAGGAGATAGGAATGGAAGTCATATTTGAAGAATTATATTTAAATGTACTTAAATAATTCTGCTGAGCTTTGCTTACTGGAACACCCATATATTTTCATGATAAGGAATTTGTCTAGCATGTTCTTCAGTTACATTTTAAATGTGATAAATTTCATTAGCTTGTAATGTTCAAACTTCAAAAGCAGGCAGAATAGAAAAGTAAACCATAAAAAATGCTGAAATGCTTCAAACTACCTTGAAATATCTTTACTATCCATGGTTTTTTTCAGAACACCTTTATAATCCTATTAGATTGTTTGCAGAATACAGTGTCTTCATTTCTCCAAGAATGTGTCCCGATTCCCAAATCAGTCACCTCTAAATTTACTTTAATTGACATATTTTCCTTCTCTCAAATTTTATTATCATTATTTGATGTCTTAATGGATTTTAAACTTTCCATGCAAGAGAAACATGGAAATCCAGTTGTACTTTTATTATTGAGGCCTGAAGCCTGTGCAACTCTGCAGCAAGCAATAATTTCTTGTTTTACACAGTTTGGGTTTTTCCTACTTTGCCATATAATTAGACCTAAGTATTTCCATTGTAAAATATATATTTAGTAGGTAAAAAATTGTTTTCCAGTAGAAAAAGAGGACTGAAATAATTAAAGGTACTTAATGTCCTAACTGGGATAATGTGATCTAGACAAATTTGAAACTATTGAAGAAGAAAAATTTAAAAAATGCTTTTCATGCCCACAAATATATGTGGTGATAAAACAAGAGTTTTTTTTTTTTAACTGAAAAAAAAGTAAATTTAGATTAGACATTAAGATTAAATTCCTTACCATGAGGGTGGTGAGGCCCTGGGACAGGTTACACAGAGAATCTGTAGATGCCCCATCAAACCAGGTTGGAGGGGACTCTGGGCAACATGGTCTGGTAGATGGTGTCCCTGCCCATGGCAGAGAAAATAGAAATAGATGATCTTTAAGGGCCCTTCTGACTCAGGCCATTCCATATCTATAACTTATATTTAAAGAATATAAGAATATTTGTAGAATTTATACTGTATAATGGAGAAATTCTGTGCCCCACCGTGTCAGCCCTACCCAATCCAGGAAGCTTTGTTCCCAGAAGAAAGGACCTGGACCTCTCACCTGCATTGCACAAGGCGTAATAGGGCCACTGGGTGAGTTCAAGATGAAATCTTGCACCTTTTCCCCTTCAGTGCTCTCGGTGTGACTCCACACAATTTCTTGTAAAGTATCACAGAGAGCTGAAAGTGTGTGGAATAAGGTACTGTGTGAGATATTTCACCGTTTCTTAGAGCTTGTAAATGTGTGTTAACTTTCATAAAAATACAAAACATCTTAGTCTTCTTAATAAATAAGGATCACTTAAGCACATAGTTCAATGTGTTGCTTAATGAAGCAACAGATCAATCACTAAGATCACATTTCTGCTAATAAAATGACAAGGCTAAGGCCTGGGATAAGTTTGTTGTTTTATGAAGGAATGTTTCTGAAGAAACTGTAGAGCCTTGTGGGTAAAACAAACTAAACTTTCTTTTGTTAATTAGTAAATTAAAGAAAATTTAAAATATATTAAAAACAAAAATAATTATTAATTCATTTTAAAAAAGGATTCTGTAATTTCTGTGATGACCATGTGTGTCCTAAACATGACGTAAGCAAGCATGAGTGCTGTTCTGTGCTAGGTGCACTGAGAAATTTGAATTCCTAAGTATTTATTGGGCAGATGGATCATATGTAATCATTTAATGATCAGCAATATCAAACTGACACGAGATCCTTCTCATCTAACACCTCTTCATTAAGACTTTTTTTTTTTTTACAATCATATTATTCTAAAAAAAGTTAAAAAATAATTTCATCTGGTATATACTTTTACCACATATATACTTTACCTTAGAAAACACCCCCAAATATAAATTCTAACCAACATCCTATTTCAAGTATGAAATGTTAAAAAGGCTCTACAACATCTGCCCTTTTTTTAACCTTCTTTTTTAACTTCATAGAAGATTTGTCAGATGCATTGGAGTTTGTGATATCTCTAGCACACTGAAAAAAACCTCAATTTTTAGATATTTCTGTATCGTTTTTCTGCAAGATGATCACTATTTCTGCTTTTCATAGAGTTTTGTTGATCTGTCACATCCATTTACCCAAGCTGCTGCCTCTGACAGATCTAATGAATGGCACATTTTGTAGCATGTTGACTGGTAAAATATTTAAAAAACAAGGATAAGATTGACTGAGGTCAGTAAAAATAAATGGCTTATCTCTGTGCTACGTCTCCTTTTCCTTCATGTATTTTTCTTGTCAAAGACATCAGTAATGCTTCATTTTCAGAGTCACTGTTTAGAAAGACTGAGGTTTTAAATGTCACCCTTCATTATTGTTTGAAATGATAAAGGTTTCATGCCACAGACTTCCTGAGTCAGGATAACTGCTTATCCAATTCTTTTAGGAAAAGTATTAATTTTGCTTCTTAAACCAGTTCTTTAACAGAAGTCTTTTGTTCTTTGTTACATACACTATTAAATAGATCTTATGAGACTTAAAGTTCATCTACAAAAGCATTTTATGTGTTTTCTGAAATGTCCTTTACGTGTTTCACATTTAAATTCTGCCAGGTAAGGGCTTGATAGCTTTTCCCAATAGGAGAGATGGTGGTTAGGTGACACAGTGAATTAACTTTAAGACATTCAGAACCATATGCTCCCACAGTCTTCATGCCTAAAGGAGTAGTGAATTATTACACCACCTACCTCTCCTAGCCCAAAAAAAAGAGAAAAGAAAAAGGGGAAAAAAATCAAACAAACAAAAAGTCTTTTTCTCCAAATTCAGTATGTGAGCCAAAAGAGCCCTGCTTTACTCAGAATCCTGCTGGGCCAGGCAATAAAAAATGGCCAAACTAATCAACAGTTTTGTGCACTGAAACGCTTGTAGGACATCCAGCTTGTTTCTGTCCAGCTGGGAGGAGTGATGTTCTTTTCAGCTCAACCCACAGCTGGTTGGGACACCCCATTGTCTGGAGGAATCTGTGCACATACTTCCACTCCAGAGGACCCAGAAAGGTTCTTAATAAAAATGTCTTGTTTAAGCATTGATAATTGAGTGGAGTAAATGGAGGCTTGGTCCTAATAAAATGTTTCTTCCATAGTACCAGTCCCCAAGCCAGCAAGAGCCAGTAAAGTTTAAAAAGGTAAAACACACATCCTGTGCATACTAGCTATTCCTGCCAGGAATGTGGCAAATAATGAAACTGTATTAACTGCATGAACAGAAGCCTGTTATTAAAATGGCACATGTCATTTTAATAGATTCATATTTTTAATCTAACTTTTATTATTCTTGGTACTCTCCCTCATCTACAGTATTCCTTTACTCTGAGATGTGCATTCCCACCTACTATCTCAAGCTTCAACCCCAAGATGTTTTTGGTTATACAGGCAGACAAAAAACAAAACCTTTCTAATTCTTAAGGTTATGATTGAGGCTGAGGCAAGACCTTACCCTGGGGTGTGTGGAAATAGTGTGATTTTCTACTACTTTGTTCCTTGCAAATATGAATATTTCATATACAAACACTTCTAAGTGTCTGAAATTAAAGAAAGGTAAATTGTGTTTGATTCCATTATAGGTAAAGACATTTACCTTTTTCAACAATTATGGCTGCAGAATTGTGATGGTTTGCTTTCCTTTTTCTTACAAGTACGCCTTTGAATCTTATGGAAGACTAGAGAGGGATTTCATCAGGGATCCTTCTAAGTTCTTTCTCTTGTTTATGGCATTTTTTGCTTTAGCAGCATTACTAGTGTTGGAAAGCTTCCCTTGTCTGCATTTCTATTCCGTGAAGTTTTCATAATTAGGTATGTATAATTAAGATTTCCATTAGTGGGATTTTTTTTTTTAATTCCCCATGTCCCAGTAAAAATGACAGATAAATGCCTTGAGACTGTTATGCCTTAATTGTTCCCCAAGAGTTAGATTACTGAGTTAGGACCTGATTCATACACATTTTATGCACCATTTCCTTGACTTCTTTTTAATTTAACATTTTGCTCAGAAACTTAATATTACTGAGAAAAGTGCCAATACTCCTTATTTACGAAAATCCCTTGAGAATAGTTGCCATGTCTTCCCTCTGCACCTCATTATGCACTACATGCATTCCAAAGAAGAGGAAGAATCAGCTGCAACAGTCCAACTAACCAAATATTTACAGCTTTTTTGTTGCTATTTCAACCTTTCAGATAAATCATGCCATGGGTTTCAGCAGTATATACCTCAGAAAAGTCCTGCTGAATACACGTCGGTGTAAATAAAACCAGATTTTGAATACTAAGAGACAGCCATCAAAGGAATGATCAAGAAAATGGGAGCACACGTAGCAGTCTGTTTTTCAGACTTTATAAATATTTCATCATAAGACTTAGTCACTATTATGCAGGGGCAAGCTGCTAAAAGAATATTAAAATAATTTGCTTAAGAGTCAGACATAGAGTTAGCGCAAGTCATATTGCTCCTCTTTTCCATGGAAATCAAACAGCAATGGGAAGAAGAGCTTCTCTCACGGCCAGCAGGGGTAATGCAGCTCCCAACAAAAATGCTGGAGTTGGAAAGGGTCATGGTGCAACCTTGCTCCAATTGAATGAATCACTTCCATAGCAGCCCTGCTGTACATGGCAGTATTTTTACTGCAACACAGTTGGAAAAAAAAAGAAAAAACACTCATGACATACTAACTGTAATTACTTCCTTTGCTTTTTCTGACAACCTGCTTGCCACTTCAATGTCCCAAAAAAACTAGAGTCTGCCAGCCTAAAGGGCACTGAGCATGGCAGGAAACAGACTTGCTGTACTACTCTGCTTTGGAGACCCATTCTAGTTCAAAACACACCACCTTCTGGAGAATTCCTTTTTGTTGCCCTCCAAACCCCTTTACATTCTTTTCTTTGTCAAAAGTATCAGGCAAAGATATTGGAGGCAGCTTCGTTACTCCCAAGAGTGAAGCAGTGAAAGGATTGTGTGTCTTGAGAACAAATTCTCAGTGAAATCCATTCATTATGCTTGGCTGTTGGAATACAGTTAGGTCAAACAAACTTTTTTTAGAAACAAGTATTAGTTCCTTGCAATGAAAAATAGCAGTGAAGTGGAATTTAATAGCTTTTTCTTTGGTGGGCCATGAGATAAAAAAAAATCTGATAAAGAGAAAAAAATACTCTTTTAATTGCTCAATATTATGTGGCCAAAACAAAGAGAGAAAGTACGCAGAAAATGTAACTCACTTTTCTTTTTTCCATTGGAAAAGGGAAAAAATTTGCTTCTTCCCTTATATCAGTGTTTTCCAAATTCTTTTCCTTTCCTCTCCGTTCACATAAAGTAAAGATAGCTCAAAAGAGCCTGTAACCCAAAACACTTGGGATACCAAAAACCCCAGTAGGTCAGTATAAGTGATTACAAATGTTCAGGGAAATATTTACATGCAAATAAAATAATAATAAAACAAAATCCCTCCCAAATCACCAGTTTTTCATATCTCTGCTATATAACACTTCACGTTTCTGTTACAAACACATGTGGACTTTTTTAAGGGCCATGCTGCTTCAATATTCTTTCACAGTTCTTCCAGAGGCTTTAAAGGGGTCGAATTCTTACAATTCACTCACCTGAGGACATGTTCAGAAGCTTTCAGTTGAACTCTTGCTGAACCAAAGCTGCAGAGGAAGAAAAAATGATCTATTCTTATTCTAAATAAACTGAAAATTACCTTTTACTTGGCCTTCCAGGTGCAATTTAATAAGATTTTTTGTTTGTTTGCAAAAACTGGCAAATGCATGTTCAAAATTAAAAGTTTGGGATGTATTTTTGCCTGTGAACACATATATTGGATGTTTAAAATGATCATGTATTTATTGCTTCCCACCATTGCTGTTGAAGCTTTTTCATTCCTGAGCAAAAGAGGGAAAATTAATAATCCCTGAGGATGCATACAAGTGTTTATAACTGTGACTATAACAGCTACTAATAAATCTGTAATAATTAACCTACATCATTAAAGCAAGTAATTACATCCTTTTCCTCAGCCCCCCCAAGCTGTACATTCATACACAGCTCTTGATGAGTTCAAGCTACCCATACCAAAACAATAACTCATAGAAGTCACCAACAACCCTTATGCAGACAAACATATTGTAAAAAATGTGACAGGCTTCCTTCATTCCTCCACAAAGAAAAATCTGAACTAACCCCTAAAGGAAAGAGAGAGCTTTCTTTCAGTTTTCTCAAGACATTGTGATCCTCCTAGAATTTATATTCAAGACCCTATGCCTTATTTTCCTATTTTTTTTTCCACTTTTACAGTTGACTTATTGAAGAATAATTCAAAATAAAAATTAAAAAAAAAATAAAAATCAAACACTCTGTACCCTAATATCCCTTTTCTTGCTAACAGACCTTCTAGAGCCCACAACTTATTTGACTGTGAACAAGAGTCAACATTATCTGCCATTGATTTCATTTCAGGAAGGACAGTCTTTTGCCATATTGTTTGAAGAGTGTGTGTACACAATCTCTGGAATAAAAGTACTTTCTTTGTGGAACATATCAGTATTCATGTTCATCTTCCATTTTTATACAAAACTTATTATTTGTATCTTAGATAGAGACTTCAACTGAAGCAGGAGATTATTTTGAAAGTTTACAATTCATTCAGAACCACATAAACCTGGAAAAGATGCCTTTCTAGAGGTTAATTACTCATCTGATGGATTTTTGCAGTAAGATTTTCAACAGTGTGAAAGATAACTTAAAATGACCTGCTTAGAAGAATAGGCAGGAATGCAGATGTTTCAGAAGTTAAAATCTACAGAAATACTGTAGATTTGCCCAAGTGACCTCAAAATGTAAGTGATGATTTAAAAAAAAAAACAAACAACCCAGATTTCTGATGATCATCTTCTGGTCATTATATATTTAATGTATTTTTTATTGACAACATCTTTTTTGGTGAGAAGGTGAAGAGGGTAGGGTAGCCATTAGGCAAATTATAATGATTATAATATTATAATACCAAGACAACAAGTTAAAGGTGAAGTAATAAATCAACACCTTCTACTGCTAGTACATTTTAAAAATAGTTAAACCCGGTTTTTAAAAAAAAAAATTAGTTGGGTTTTAGGCATTTAAATCTCATTGTTAAGCTTTCTCATGCGATATCCACAAAGAGAATTGAAATGGGTCCCTTTCTTATCTAACTAATGAGGTTTAGCAAATATTAGAAACAAACAAAAAAACCCCAACTAGATAAACAAACAAACAAACAGAGCAACCACAAAAAACCCCAACCCAACACAACCAAACCAACCAAATGAACAAAATAAACAAACAAAAAAACCTAACTAAACTTTTTTTCTTATTACCGTGTAAATTTTAGTGACTACCAAATTTTTTCTCTTTTCAAATAACTTTCCATGATTGGGAGGTTCACAAGACAGGTAAAATATTCCTATAAATCTTGATTGATCGAGTGTGCTAATGCACTTTGCATTTGTCTCTATCAGACATCAGTCAGTGATAAAGGCAGCACAAGTAACTTTAGACTTTGGGCAAGAGCAATGTGTGTGTGTTTCACATCAGAGCAGTCTGGTGGCAGAATCTGTAAAAGATCCCAGACACTGGAACTTTCCTAAATTTTCTAAATGCCATCAGTTCACAGCTACAGAAAACAAGTATAGTTAATGAAACTTTAATGAAACTTTACTTGAGAGTCACAATCTTGATAAGGAATAAAACATTTGGTTTAATTAGAAAGCACCAGTTTATTGAAAAAGTCTGTTCAGAAGGAAAAAAATCACCCTGAAAAGTCTCTCCATTCACAACTTTACAAGATTTATAAGTGCTTATTACAAAAAAAGTATTTATTTTTCCTTATTGCAAGATCTTAAGAGTAACTACACCAAGCTTAAATGAAATATGCCTGCTCTAATTATTTCAAGTGAATTTTTTGGGGACTGAAATGCTTTGCTCTACACGTATTTACTAATATCGGACTGAAAGAAAAATACTGAAGTCAAGTTTCCACAGGAATGGTTTCTAAAAAATTTCCATTGGCTCATACTCCATTGTCCTCCTTACAATGGAGTGCTATAACACAGTTCCCATCACACTGCTCATCGAGACTCCACTTATTACAGTAAGTGCCTGGCTGATTATTTCGTGCTAGCAGCACATTGCACTCGCTGTTCTTGAACTGGCACTGGCAGTTCACTGTCAGGTTAGGGATGAAGGGAGCCCTAAATTGTCTGATATGTGTTCATACACACAGAAATTGCTTCTGCCCTCGGTTTGAGTGTCTCAGTAAACTCTGCAGCCTGCTCGGCTTCAATGGGGAGAAAACTGCTAAATTATTCTTAAGAATGATGTGCAGCTGCTCAGTTTGGAAATAACCTCCCTTCCCTGCAGGGCCTGCAAAGCCCAGCTGTGTCAGCCTGGGCACAGCTAACACAAGGGAAAAACAGCACTCACCAAGGGTGGGAGGATGGGACTACTGCTAAGTACTTTATATTTTAGAAACATCTCCTGGTTATCATCTCCAATGTGCTATATTTTCATTTAAAGTGGGATAAATCCCTCTGTGTGGCATTGCTGGAGATCACAAGGGCAACCAAAACACAGGATGGATATTTTTCATAATATTTTTGTAAAAAAAAAAAAAAGCCAAAATAACCATCCCCACCAAAAAACCCACAACTAAACAAAACACAAACCAATGAAACAAACAAGCAAACAAAAAATTCCTGACAAAGACACACAAGTAAAACTCCACTGCATCACTCTCACTACAGCTTGAAAAACCTGCAAAATTTCCAGTACCTTTTTCTCTCTGATAAAGAGCAACTGATCCATGGCTTGAGAGATAACTGACTCTGGATACTAGTCAGATTGGGCTTTTTTTCACATAACAATACCAGACTTCACTTTGTGAGTCATCCTCTAGATGGTAATTCAATATTAAATGCATTTGTAAAGAATCTTTAAATATCTCTTTCTGTAGATAAGTTTTCTACTGTCTTCTAATCCCCTAGTAAGTAAAAGGAGCCAAGATAAAAAAATGTAGGATATTGTCAATGCTTGTAATGAAAGAGAAGTGGGCAGAAACAGGAAGCAAACTCAGGACGGTGGCAGAGGCTCGTATATGTTTTTTGTCAGTAGACTTATGCAAAACAATTTTTTTTCTCTGTTGAATATAAGGGAAAGTACAGATGGGGCAAGCACCAGTAACATTGCATTTTTTTTCTGAATACACAAAGCACTAAGATGCCATTATCTATAGGTGATGGCCAAGTTCATTTGTCTAATATTAACTGAGAAGTATTTAGTCAACTGTTTCATTGCTGTTCTTTCAAAATCATGATTCATTCTCCCCTAGTCTTCACTAATTATGGGGTTTTTTTAATTATTATTATTCTTTCCCTAACTTAAAATGAGCTGTTCTCTTCAAAGTAATGTTTTTCCAATGTTATATTTTTGGCGACAGTATATGTGTGTTTACATCATGAACCCTGCAGAGCTGGGGCATAATTCCTTGAGGTGCAATTCATATATAGATATATCTTTCTCCTTCTGTAGGTTTCAAAAATTTTATGCTGCATCCAAAGCAAAGGATCTTTGTGCTAGACAGTGCTAGAAATATGGGAAGAAGAGAAAGGTGCACTGATGGTCACTGCCTCTATCATATAGCAAATGGCTCCCATTTTAGCTTCATTCTCATAGCTGGAAAATCATATTTTTTTGTCTCCTACTGATTCAAAACATCCGTAGTGTTCAACAGAAATTTAAATGTCTGTGTAGGTCAAGTCTGCATTAACTGTGAACTACGAGATAAGGAATCAGCAGGTTACCAGCGGTTACAGTATTATAAACATTTCTGTAGGCAAGTCACTGGCCGAGGTTTCTCAAGGATTATAATAGGCAGATGCATTCATTATTAAGACATCAAAATAAAATATATCATTCCAACTTGTGAACGTTGGAAAGTTACTAATAGTAAGTATTGTAGTGAAATTTTTAAAATTATTGTATTTTTGTGCAAATGAAACATTAGGATTAACAAACATAGCTATTTATATATTCTGTTATTTGTTTTCTTTGGCTAACACAGACTTTGAAAAGCTCTTCTGAACATACCAGGTGCCTTGGACACAACATATTTGAATGTAAAAACAGCAGAGGTTAAAACCTATGTTGAACTCTTTCCACTTTTTATGTGAGACTCATCTTTTAAAACCATGCTGTGACAGCACAAAAACACAGGAACCGTGACTGAAGTTACCCTATCTGTGTATCCCTTTTAACTTCTACAAAGGGTGGCAGATGTAGCCACAAAGGCAATGGATCTGGATGCTGGGGAAAACTATGAACAAAAAGCCATTTTCCTGGTACTTGGGTTGTGTGCAGTTTAAGAGTCTTCCACACAGATCAATATTAGACCACATTCACTCACCAAGTCTGGATGAAGAATAACTCCTAAAAATTTGGTAGATGCCAGAAACCTGGGGAAAGATAATGGAGGATAGAAAAGGTCATGCAAATTGAGATGAATCAATTTGTGAGCTAGGGCATTGAAACAAAGATCAGGAATCTAGAAATAAGGTTTTGAGATGAGGAGATAATTCCTAACAATGAGTAATACTAGAAATACAGTTTCGTTTCAGCTTCAGAAATAAGATAGGTGACTTGTGTACTGCATGCAATTATTCTTAGAGGACAGTACAGAAAGCAAATGAAGTGAGGAAAGGTAGAGCAAGAATAAGTACATGAAAACGGACAATTCAGCTGAGAAATTTAATTCAGATGAGAAATATGACTTTTTTTTTTTTTTTTAACTAGACTTGTAATAAATGTTATCAGAATAAGTTAGGACAGCTGCTGTGTCTCATGATTCCAAAGGTTTTCAGTTCACAACTGAACATTCTTTTGGCACAGGCTTTATTCAAACAAGTCACTTTTATCAAGGGAAATGTTCCAGTCAATGTTATGTGTGATATATACAAATCAGACTGGATGATGTATCTGTGCCTGACACTGTCTGAAGATCTGACACTGTCTATTTTGATGTTTTATGGAGGACATAGAAGTTGGTTGGTTTGGAGCTTTTATATTTTGTTGATTTAAATTTTGGAGGCACTTTGTTTGTTTGTGGGAGTTTTTGTCTGTGTGTATTTTGTATGTTCTGTTTTGTTAGGGGGTTTTTTGGTAGCTGCCAAATACAGCTTATAACCTTGCAGGGTTATTAATCAATTGGATACCATTGTATGTCAAATAAACATGGAAATGCTTTACTACAGTTGCTGTCATGTCCTTCCATTAAAACCAAAACCACATTAAGTGCATGAAGATTTTTTCTTTTACAACTTGATTCTTCTGAACTAATAATAAAGCAGTTCATTTTTCACTGAAAATCCCAGAACAATAGAATTACCTAATTCAAGTAAGAAGCAAGTGATCTGGCTTTTCACTCATAAGAACCTGTTCAGCTAGAACTGAATCCAATACTGGAAACATTTTACAGCTGCAATGATGTCTTCATCCCACACCAACAACAAGTCCTGGTATATCTCTCTTATGCTGACATCACTGCACTTCTCCAAGTGAAACCATCCTATCTCTTGGACAGGAAGTTACACAAATCTTAGCAGAGTTTTGCTGTAACAGTGCAGGCCACTCCACTTTTGCTATCTTTGCAATGACTGCTTCCACAAAGTGCACCATCATCCTAAGCTGAAATTTTTTCACAGTGAAGAACAAAGCCCTCATTGTTTCACATCAAAAGGTGTTGAATAATTTTCTTAGGCAAAATCAAGTAGGTCGGACTTGACCAGACTGTGGAACAAAATCAAAACCATACCTGAAGTGTTGGTCACAAATCTTTGTCTGTAACAGAGCTCAGAGGTAGCTCAGTTCAAACAGTCAGGACAAACACCTGGCTGATCTCTTAGGGTACTGCACTCTCAGCGGGCAACATGGCCTTCCAGATTTCCTAGGACATTCTTAGGCAAACTCTTAGGAAGAATTTGGAAATGTCCACAGGAGCTGCCTTCCATAAACAGGATGAGAGGATAATGCCTTTTCCTGCTTAGAGGGGAATGACAAGCTTGTGTTGTATCCCAGGGACTACTTCTGGAGATCAACACTTTGTTACCATTTCATCAATAAGGACTCTGCATGCAAGCCTGGAACTTTAAAGGGCACACCATAAAGGGCTACTTTCTCAGAAATACATGTATTTCCTGTACAAGAGCATAATGTCCTTCTAAATTAAATAGGAGACATCCTGGAAGAAGTTTCTCTCCTCTTAATATGTTTACAAAAAAAGGCCTTTGTGTTGCTTGGTTTTGTTCCTTTTTGAAGCTATTTGATTTTCTATCTTGAAAAAACTTTAAATGTCTGCATAGGGAAACTATAGATAAAATGATCTACTGTAGATCACAAAGTTAGATTGATATATACATATTTCTGTGCTGATGCTTGTGAAACAACTGTGTGCTGTTAAAAAAAAAATCAAAGGACAAATTCCATTAGCTCTATGAATTCTTCACAGTACCAACATACAAATATTTTTTTGTAGCTATGGTGCTGGCCATTTTCATATTTAGGAATATATCTATCTAGGTTGTTGAATATGTTATTAATATAAACAACATCCAGAAATTTCTTGTCATATTGATCTTGTGTCTTATCATAGGAATTGTCTAGCTTTACTGGATTTTTTTCATCTTTTACCAGATAATGAAATGTCTTGTTGCACTTTTTTTTTATAAGTGTTTAATGCATTTAAAGAAAAATATCTTAGGAATACAACTGCTTCTGATAGCTGAGTTTTCTTGGGGGCTGTAAAAGAATTGGCAACATTTTGGAAATACAGAATAATCTAAATAATTTAAAGTTGCTTATGCTGAAGTTAATAGTGTAAAGGACATTTTACTTGAATTAGAATTACCTCTTTTTCATAAGGGGAATGTATTAAAGAAATAAAGCCTCTAAGTTCCTATTAGAACTGTAACTCCTGGATAAGTGCCACATCTGACTTGTGTGGTTTAATTTACTGATGATTTTACCTTTTTTTCTCAGGAAAACATAGTATTTATTCTTATAATATGACATGTCACAATATTACAATGATAATCCAGTTGCTTTATGTATGGTCATAATACCATCTGCTTTGCAGCTAGCCTTCTTTTGCATGTGTACCATCTGGAACATCTATCTATATTCTAATTATTGTACAGATGAGATTTTTGTTTTTACAGAAACACCATATTGGCTGTATCCTTCATCGATTTCTTAATTTAAAAAAATACAATGCAAAATAATGTGGAACAGAAGCAAAAACTTGGCATCTTAAATTAGTTCAGTTGTCTGATTTTCCTCTGCGTTTCTCCTAAGAAATGAAACAACCAGAAATCTAAATGTATTTATGACTATTTATTTTCGGAGAAACAGGATCTGGGTTTTTAGGCAAGAGGAGATAGCCCTTTTAGTTTCAAGTGGCTTGGTGGCTATATTTATATACACCAAATTTCCCCACATTTAACTTAATTCAGTTCTTCACCATTCCATGCAAGTATAAAAACAAAAGTTGAAAATGCTCCTAAGACCCTCCTCAGTCATTTGCACGTTTGCCTCACACAGACCATCAGCTCTTACATTGTTTATTCATAGCAAAAATATCATTAGGTTAAGAGTCCATAACAAATTCATTATGTCTCAGAGTTCCTGCAGGAAGGAGATTTGGCAATAACTTGCAGGGAGGGGCAGAGACTGACTCAGCAACAACGAATGTAGCACAGTGTAGCCGCGATTCCCCCTTTGCTTTTTAAAGCAACTTTACTTTTTCTATCTTTTTCTCTACTTCTTCTTTCTCTTTGCCTCTCTGTCTTAGGTTCAATGCAAGATGTATTCTATTCCCATCTGTTGAAACCAGTTGGGGAGGTGTAGTTTTTTGTGTGTTTTTTTTGTTTGTTTGTTTGTTTGTTTGTTTTTCTTTATCTCTTCTCTGAACCATTCCTCATAACTCCAGAGGGGAGGGGGTGGGTGCATTCTGTTAATGGACCAGCTGTTAAAAAGAGGTGGGACAGTGTTCTTTATCTCTTCCAGGGCCCATCCTCCCTCCAGGGGGGTATTTTCTGTTAATGGACCATCAAGGCTCAGCGCAAAATTGATACAATTACATCATCCCGTGTGGAGATGCTCCACCCAGTGGGAGGAGCCAAGCATTCCTACCTGGATAAAACTTGACATTCAGAACACCAAGACAGCCTGTTTCCACTGGACCAGATCCATCTCACAACCGCTGGACTTTCAGAGGAAAACTACACTCTTCTACAGGATCATCTCTGCTCCAACAGAACCACATCTGTCACTCCAGGAGGACTTAATTGGACCGCAACCAACACGCTGACCAACAGGGTGCCAAGTTTTGTTCTGACTCTGACAGTGTTTTTCTTTTCTATTTTGTACTACAACATTTTTAGTATTCCTAGTAATGAACGGTTATTCCTATTCCCATATCTTTGCCTGAAAGTCCCTTAATTTCAAAATTATAATAATTCACAGGGAGGGGGGTTACATTCTACATTCCAAGCGAAGTTCCAGGTTTTCCCTGGCAGAAACCTGTCTTTCCAAACTAAGACACTCACTTATTATTAGATAAAAGTATATCATTTTTTTTTTGTCATCAATATTTATTCTCATTTGGTTTTTACCTTCTTTTTGGAGGAATGTTTTGAAGTTCTTTCCATTTTATTTGCAGAGACTTAGTTTTCTCTGCCTTTCTGTGTTTAAACTGGCTCCTAAAACCCATACCAACAGGTTAACAGGGTCTGCACTATTGCCGAGGAATGCTCCAGGCATGTCTTACAAACTTAATATCCAACTAGGACCATGTTGCACCTTGGAATCATTCCATCTGGGGACTGTGCAAAAAAGGAAAGAAACATGAAGATGGAGTGGGGTTCTTCCTGGATCTCAAAGAGAAAGGCAAGATAAATGGCATGATAAAATACCAGTTTTAACAAGGTAGAATAAAAAGCAGAACATAGATAGCAAGTATAACTTTGCATGCTGGGAACCCCCCTCTTATGCAGTATTGGGCACACCCTGGGTGGAATTTTTTTGGGCACGATGAATAGATTCTGTCTGTGGAGATCTTCCTTCCTCTTCCCATACTGTGCCTTTGATTAGGTGTAACAAGCAAAACTACTGCTCCACACTTCAGATTTTCCTTCCAAAAATTATCCCACCTGTTAAGGCAGAGAAGAAACAACTGTTTATTTCATTTTTTTCCAAAATGGAGATGCCTCTGGTACATCAGGTCTGTGAGATGCACCCTACAGCATCCCTTAATAACTATATAATACAAGGGCAACAGCACAAATGTGTTGAAAAACCCAATGCTTATCATAGATCTAGGAAAACTTGGAAGCTTTGTGCAAAAGGCCGTATGAAAAAACATATAAGTATGGTCAGTTTGCATAGAATGCCTATTTTCAATCATGTTTTATTGTTGTGAGAGTACTTTGAAGGTACAGATAAATTAAATATTAGAGAACTCTATCTGGAAATCAAAGGAATTTTTTTTTCATTTCTAAAAATTATGTCGCTGGAACAATTTCAAATATCATTTTAAAAACCCATCTCAAAATAGGAAATAGTCCAACATTACAGTAATTTTCTGGTCCAAAAACAGCTAGGCCTTAAATTAAGACATTAAATTTCAGATGAAGACTGGGATTTATTTTTAGCTGTATTCTCAACTTATTTTCAACTGTACTCTGCTTTTCTTTTTCTTTTTTTTTCCTTTTTTTTTAAGTTATTACAAGAGAATAGTCAGCATCCAGATTCCATATGTGAATGTTTCTTAGTCTTTCTATGCCAGAAAAAAATTAAAATGAGGAGGCTGTGTTAAATTATGAGTCTCTCATTACGGTTCAGCCCTACCTTAAGTAACTTTGAGAAGACTAATTTATAATAATTTCTCTTTAGGATGAAAGGGGGGGCTCATAATTAATCACTGATATGAAAAGCACAAAAATGTTAAAATCACATAATAATAGGTCTGGAGTATACTGTACATGACCGCCACATTCAATATTTATTTTACTTCCCCAAATCTTTGATGTATTTTGTAATCCAGAGGCTTTCTAGTTGCAATTACAGCCAATGCAATAAGTACATCACTGCTTTTTACATTTGTGTTTCTTCAGGTGCCTAAATTAGTGTCTTGTCAGAGGCCAGGCACTGGTGACCTGCCCACAGACCTTTCCAAGGATATTTCTAACAGCTCCATTGTAAGAACAGGGAGCCAAGCTTGCATTTGGACAAGTGAAACAGATTTTTTTCCAAGGGTACGAATGCATAAGATAAAGGTGATTTCTCTACTATTGTCCATACACTGCTTTACTATTTGTCACCTATTGCACAGAGAAGCTCCTCTCCTGCTAGCACACAGTAATTAACAGGAAAGAGGAGAGAGCAAGAGAAACTTCTCAAAGAAAAGAACAATTTGAACCACCCTTACAATCACTTTCATTATAATCAACATTTTTATCTAAAAGGTAACTTGCAGTTTGAGATCATCTGTGACCTTTAAGAATATCATCATGGCTACGTGTTTAAAATATATATTGCACTGAGTAGGGTGCTCAATTTATTTAGTCTGGTTTTCAAGTTTGTACAAGATTTTTCCTTGTGTTTGCAACCTAAGTTTTCTTTCTTTCACGTTAAAATTTACCTAGTAGTTGAACCTGAGAAAAAACCATGAGAAAAACCATGAGTAGTAAAACCATGAGAATAAAATGCATCAGGTAAAATCATATAAAACTCTCTTAAACTGAAATGCTGAAGTACACCATCAAATATGCTAAAGGCTATTGCTTCCCCTAGCATAATACTGCTTGCTTTTAAATTGTTCTCTTCTGGCAAGAAATCAATAAAATACAGAATTCCTTTAATTAGATGGAATTTCAAATTAAGCGGTTTATCCTTTTAGATTTAAAATCATTACGAAGGTAGGAAAAAGCCTACAGAAATTAATTCAGTGGAGAAATTATATACAAATTGCAAGATGTTATTTAATTCTCAGTTAATTAGGTACAATATTCTCTATTTTTTTCCCAGCCTGAATTGTGCAAAGTGATTCTAAATATCTGCAGCTTACATAACTCTTCAGTAAAAGACCAGCTCTTGATTCAATATATATAGAGACAAGTTAAGCAAAACTAAATCTATTATTGAACTTAAAAGAACTATAAAAGAATTAAAAGGCCAATGTAAAACTTTTTAAAAAAGCTCAGACCAATGACCCTGATTCATTTTTTAAGTAAGGAGAACTTCTTGCATATGACCTTAGCTTATAACTCTTTTATGACTTAGGATTTAATTGAGCCAGTAATTCCTAAAAGTCTAAATTATTTCCTCCCTACACCCGTTTAATACTCAGTCTCTGCTTCCTCAATAATATATCCCTGTCATTCATAGTACTGAAAATAGAATGTAAGTGGTTATTTATAGCCAGTATTCAGCTATTTATGGAGAGATTAAATAATATTTGAATGATGGAAGTATCTAAGAAACCAGGGCTTCCTCAAGAATTTGATGTAGTAGTAAAAGCAGTCTCCAAGTCATTAGTGATTATTTTCCATGACTTGGAGTGTAGCTGATGCAGCACAGGTCAGAAGACAAAACTTCATCTTTAAAATTTAACAGAGTAAAAAAAAAACAAACAAAAAAACCAAAAAAAAACCCCCAACAACCACACAAAAGAGTACAAGGAAATCATAGACCTGTCAACCT
Organism: Chamaea fasciata; assembly: GCF_029207755.1. Lineage (NCBI taxonomy): Eukaryota > Metazoa > Chordata > Aves > Passeriformes > Sylviidae > Chamaea > Chamaea fasciata. The sequence continues at coordinate 8,827,755 of NW_027094087.1, forward strand.
CACTTCAGTATTCAGAAAGATACTGGAGAAGATTAAACCATCCATTTAAAAAGCCTTGAAAGAACAACAATGCGACAAGAACCAAAGTCAATGGAATTTCCCTCTTTGACAGTCTAAGTGGATCAGGGGAAGAAATCATAAACTACATGACATTCTTAATGAAGTTTGGGAAATGTGGTGATGATAAAATTATTGTATGTTCTGTAAAGGGAAAAAAAGGACCAAAAAATAATCAAAATAGGCACAAGCAATCCTCTGGTTAGTCTTCTCAGTGTGACATCAAACAAGGTTCTCCAGAGATCTGCTCTGGGTTCAGGCCTCATCAGGAGTTTCTGGTAATGCTTAGCTTCACATGGAGAGTACACATTTCAAATGTTCAGATTATGCCATTTGTGCAGCAGGAAGTTTTGGAAACAAGTGAGCAAACCTCGTTCTGTGACCTATAAAGTGTTTATAGGTGGTGTCAGAAGCACAAGCTTGTTATTCTGCTCTCTATATTTCCCATGGCACTTCAGCTTGTCTGTCTTTTGGGGATCATGCTTTAAAAATGTAGGGAAATTGGGGGGGGGGGGGCACAGAGAAAGGAAACAGAAACATGAGCTTTAAAAGATGCTACATTAGGAAAAGTTAAAAAAATAGATGTTTCTACTCTTTGTCTATTACTGTGTTTAAGGAATGAAAGAATGGGCTGGGAAGGAAGATGTGATTAACGACAGCACTGTTGTAGTTAGTAAAATGTTTTTGTTGAGACTGTGAAGAGTTTTTCTTCCACATTCAGGGAGGTTTTGTCAAAGAGTAATGAGCTTTTGCTCCAAGAGAACATAGACTGCTGGAGTCTCTCACACATTTCACCATAATTAGTTACCTGGAAAAGCTGAGAAACCCCTGCCAATAAACAGCTCTTTAAAGGGGTTGGACTTATGTTTGAGACTGACAAAATCAGGAGGATTAAAGACCAAACAAGCAACACTAGTAATATGAAACAATGTTGTTATTTCTGGACCCTACTTTGGAGAATGAAATTTAACTAGAAAGGCATATTTTGAGATTATTTTACTGCTAGAAATAAAGAAATAATTTTTTTTAAAAAAATACTATTTCACTTGACTGTCGTCAGGACTACAAATAACTAAGAAAAGTAACCTATTAAATTTATTGGAATTACGGAAAGAGGGAAATACTGATTTCTTCACAAGATATTTTATCACCTCACAAAAACGGATAAAAATACACATATAATTGCACAGCTACTTGCCTGAGAAATGCCTCTTTGTCACTACAAGAAAGATATAAATGTCCTAAAATAGGCTAAATGTATCAAGAAGGATAAAAACTGTAACTATGGTGGGAACCTTATCATCTTGACTACTTCCCATCTTGAGTCGCTCACTTTACAGAAGCTGTTTCAGCAAATGAAGCAAAGTTAGGACTTGTCTCGAAGATCTGCATATCACATTCATTGTCCATGAAGCATATAAATTAAAGGTGAAATATAAATACACCTTCATGACACATTTTCTACAGAAGTCTAAAAAACAGACTTGTACCAATGGCCTGATACTTTTTCTTTTGAACATGTAGATTGCAGAATTTAAAAAAAATACAACAAAAAAAAAACCCAAACAAACAAACAAAAACCCCAAAACCAAAACCCAAACAAACAAACAAACAAAAAACCAGCATATAAACCAACCAATTAAAACAAACAAACCAACAAACAAAACACCAAAAACCTAAACACCAAGCAACAAAACTAAAAGTCAGACCACTAAATGTATTTAAAAAATGCTAATAGATATCAGGAGCAAATTATATCCTTAACAACATTTTGCTTCTGCTCAAATGATTTCCACTCTTTCAGTAAAATAAAACCATGCTCTTCTCTGAACCAATTAAACAAACCACACTGATAAAATTGTAAGAGAAAGAATATTCAAATAGAAACTTTGACACCTGCAAAAAGTCATAAACACAAAATAATGAATTTAATTCTCTAATAATGGAATGGCTGAAATAAAGACCAAATGGGATAGATTGGGCTCCTTATGTTTAGCAATTAATTGGATAATTCAATCATAGTAATAATCAAAAATTTTGTAAAAAGATTTTATTTTCTTTATTATCTATCATAGAAAATGTTTTTTCCCTCTCCTCTTTCCTTGCAACTTCAAAGGTGCTACAAGCTATTTTAATTCTTTCCAATTTTCCCACTTCCATAAATATAACATCCTTATTTCTGATCTTCTATTGTCTCTTGAATTTTAAATAATTATTTCATGTCTCCCTTTGAAATCACAATTGCCAGAATATTTACTGACCTTTGATCCATTCCAGTTTTGCAGTTTTCTGACCATTTTAATTTGAGAAACTGATTACAAACACACAGACACATGACTGTAACTGAGAAATGTTTATTTTATATTTTAACAAAGGGATGCACAGAGCAGTTGGCAGGAGTTGTGTTCTGTGCATGCTGCAATTCTCAGTAAGGATGAGAGTTATTCACCACCAGCAGTTTGTGGTGCACTGATGATTGTGGGCCAATTGACCAGGGATTATTTCTTCCTCCCTACTCTGAGGTGAAGTGCTTACACATTCTCTGAATATTGCTGATGAGGAGTCCCCTGGGAGAAGGCTGGAATTGGGCTGTAATCAGATTGTTTCTGAAGTTTTACTAAATATTTGTGATTTGGGTTTTAAATTCTGACTTATATGCTGTAGTTTTCTGAATCATTGAAAAAACAGACATCACACGGCATGGCTTACATAGCTAAAAGAGAAGAAACTAAAATAAAAGCAAATCTATCTGCATATCTATCTCTATCAAACAAGTCCACAGGAAATAGTCATCAAGTTAAATCAGACTTAAGGGCCTCCTCCTCCTCTTAAGAGATATTGGAATGCATCATCTGGTAGCAACAGAATTGTGTGTTCTTAGCTGTGGAGTGGGATGGTAAAATCCATCCTGTCTCTCCATGTAATAGCCACAGACCTCAGAGCAGTTATTTGTAATTTAAGCCATAGCCATTGAGAGAATTTATCCATTCGTCCATAGAAAATTAATTAAATCAACCCAATCCCTCAAAAAAAGCCAAAATCCCTGGAAATGAATTTATTTATAAAAACATTTCCAGAAATTAGATATTGAAGAGATGAATTAAAAAAAAATAATCAAATTAGAACACAAGAAAATTAAATGTAAACCCCAATTTTATTAGAATATAATAAAGATACTATCAAGTTGCTAAAGGGTTAATATTGATTCCATCTCTGGAAGTCCATATACTTTAGTCCATATACTTTAGTCCATATACTTGACATATTCATTGTATATAGAATTAACTTCCTAGAAAATACATTTAACAGTATAGAGAAATCAGTAATATGTCTGGGGCACACCAAAAGCAAACATGCTTAGGAAGAGATTTTTTATATTTCCGTTTGGATAACTAAGTCTGCAACTTAAAATTAACTTTTAAAGGAAAAAAAACCAACTATGGAGGGTGCAAGTAGTATGTAAACTATAGCAAATTTGAAAAGCAAGTAATTAAAGAAACATGTCTAACTAATCTGGTGTCAGTTTTCCTCAATTAGTAGAAAGAAATAGAATCATAACTTTCTAAAGAACCTGACCATAAGCAGAAACATAAAATGTATTTATAATGAAATTTTCCATGTGCGCCACTTTTGTTTCCACTGAGGAACACCTTACTTACAAAAGCTGATGTTGTGCAGGGACAGAAGAGCCTAAGAATCTCTAATGCTATCTGTAAAACAGAATACAGGAGGCAGAAACAATAAATGAGTTTGTGGCCCATATTGAGTAAAATTCTGCGTGGATCAGCAACAGAGCTGTACGGGTTTTTATGTCTTTGGATGTGATCCCCATACCTCACATAGACTTCCACTTGCAACTTGAAGAAATATTTACTCCAATTCTTCTGTATTTTTCTTTTTCCTTCCTCCTCCCCCATGCTCACATTCAGGTCTGGTGCAAAGGAGACTAATGGTTCTAGCACTTCTGAAATGCAGAAGCCAAGGGGAGATGAAACAGAAAACTATTCAGCTTTATTCAGATAGTTCATTCTGAGTTAATTCATTAAGTTTTAAGCACACAATGCTAAACCTGGCAGGCAAATCCACAATGGAAGGAATAAGAGCCACAGAAGCCTCAATGAAAACGAATAAGGAAATAGAAGGGGAAGAAAGCATGGGAAGGGAGGTGCAAAAAGACCCTGAAAAGTACATTTCCACCTTCCTCAAAAAATCTACATCATTCCATGCCATTGAATAATCCAGAGTCAGTGAGCACTACTGCACAACCAATGAACACTGATTGTGGCCAAAGGTGTGACTTTCCTCCCTAATTCAGTTTTTCTCCTGAAAAATTAATGCTGTTCTGTTTGTTAATAAACTGGCTGATTATGACACATTTTCCTTCTATCTGTTTTGTCATTATTTTTGTCAGAAAATTTGCTTGAAAGTCAGTTTCAGGAGCGAAGCTTAAAAAAAAAAAAAAAAAAAAAGAAAGTCTTTCTCATTGACAATTCTACTGAGGAGAAAAACTTTAAAACAGCAAAACTCCAGGCTCAGACACTCAGAATAAAATCTTCCTGAACAGACACTCTTATGGAAGGCACTGGAAGTTGCTTAAGGAGTCAGATGTTACTCAGATGAGTAAATTCAAATTATAAGAGATAATCAATGTACAGTACCTAGGCTAAGGCTGTTATACAAGTAGTGGATTGAAAAACAGTTTCACTGCTTACATTTGTGTTCACTCTGGAGCTGTTTGCAGTGCCTCAGAGAAACCCTTCAAATATTTGCCTTCAAAGTTTTCCCATTGTTTTCCATTAAATCCTCCCTCATTCTCTGCAGGTATTGCATGTGCTGGCCCTAGAACACAACCCTCATTGCCTGTCGTGCTGACTACACTTCCCCGCTATTTCCAGGTCTCACCTTTTATGGTTGCCAGAGTTTAGGCCTATCTACAGCTCCACGAGTTTGCACATCCTTATCACAGAATCATTAAAGTTGGAAAAAAACCTCCAAAACCGTGAAGTCCAACCTTGTTGACTACAGCTCAGCACTGGGTGCCGCCTCCAGCCATTTCTTGGATACTTATGACTCCACCACCTCCCTGGGGCAACCCATTCCATTGACAACCCTTTCAGTGAAAAAAAATTCCTCCTTCTTATATGACTATAGACACTCACAGGTTAGATTGTACACAGAAATGATTCCTGTGGCAGAGTCAGCAACCACTTCACCAGGGGAAAAAAAAATAGTGAGAAAAGGTCAACTGCTTAGGAATCTTTAAGGAAACCTAAACCACAGCTTATTATGCTGCTGCAAGTAGTAAATTTCAGCATGGTCTCTATCAAACAGCTGTACATGAACCAGTGGTTGATTATGGAGCCCTGAGGTTATGAGGCCCCCATGTCTTCTATTCTTACAGCTAGAAAGATGAACTCAAAATCAAACCCTAATTTTTAATGAAATCGTTGGTTTCACTCCCAGGGAAGTTATGAGATTATTATTAAAAGGTGTGCTGCATGCTAGGCAAAAGATTGAGAATACCTTTCCTTGCAAATAAGGTTATGAACTAGGCATATGGGTTATATCTGAGACTCCAAAGGGAATTTTGGCCTCCCTGAAGATAATGGAATTTTGTTGTTTTATAAAATGACATTTATTATAAAAAGACATTTATAATAAAATACCATTGTCATGTTAACAATATTTTATTTCCCAACACTGAACTTCTTGAAAAAGTCTCTTCACCTTTCTAAACACCCTGCTCTTGTGATATAAAATAAAGATAACGATGAATTACTTCTCTATGTGAGGTACTTTTTAAATTATGATAAAAATCACTGTGAGTCTGCATCCTCAGGAATACAGATTTCACTTCTGCATGTCAAATATATGGCACCCAATTGACACCACAATGTTCTTCAATAGAAGATTGGTTCTATACTAACAGAAAATTAAGAAATAAATTATATGATTATACTGAAGTTTTATAGTTCTGCATTCATTTGCAGTAGTTAGAGCTTGGCCATTTCTCCTGGCAATGAAATAGATATTTAAAAGTTCTATTAAGATGAGAACAAAATCTGGCTAGCACAAATGACTGATCTTAAAGTTACATTCATTTCTATCAAGGAGTGATATTTTTATGGTCCATTCTCCATCGACACTTTGGCAGGTGTCAGAATAATAGCACCGAGCATCAAGGAATTCCCAGAGCTAAGATTCTCAGCAGATGTAAATCAGCAGAGCTAGAATGCATTAGAGTCACAAGAAATTATATCACCTCAAAATGTGCTCCCAGGTATCTGCTATCCCCACTAAAATACCTCTCAAGTCAGCAGTGTGCACTGTTATCACTCCAATACCATTCTCTATTGAGTCTTAAAAGTCATGTGCTAGGCCCGTGAATCAATGCAAAATCCACCAGACTAGAATTGATTAAATTATTGTGATGAGTTTGCAAATTTTCTGCATTTTGTGTCCAGCTTTTTCGTAGTCTTACATTTTCTATGTGGCCTCTTTTACTTTTAATTAAAAGTACAATAGTTTTACCCAGTTCTAAACAAAAAACCTGGCATTTTCAAGTATACTTTGGGGACAGAAGGCACAATCTAAAGATATTATAGGCTTCAGCAATAACATTGGAAGGGAAAAAACAAAAACAAAAGCAAAAACAACCCTTCTGAATACAAAGCCACAAAATTTCTTCTTTATAGATGACTTTTTTATGATTTCAGGACCTGGCTGCCCACACCCAAGTACTGCACAAGTTCCAGGAGTTGTGAGATTGGCCCGTAAGACTTCTTATCTCCAGATGTTAAAAGTGATCTTCACGTGAGAAATATTAAAGGTAAGGAGGCTTTCAGAAAGCTGTGGAAGCAGGTCCCAGAAAGAGAAAGTAGAATAACATGGAATTAGCTGCAACTGCAAAGCTTGAAAGTAGGAAAAGTTAGAATAGTACAGCAAGCAAGGGCATGCAACAATAGTCTGAGTGTTAGGTTTGGCTAGGAGAGACCTTAAGACTGCAGAAAAATATGCTTAGCAGGATGGAAAATGGAAACCTTCATGAACACTTGGTAGCCAGCACAGTGAATAACTTTTCCCCATTGAATTTATTTATTTATTTATTTACTGTAATACCACAGTATTTCCCTCCCCTGTCAGCATTGCTTTCCTGTAATTAAACTTTTGGTTTCTATAGAGAGATGCTGTAGCTATGAAATTTATAATTAAAAATGTTGCCACCAACTTGCAGATTGCAGCTAGATTCCATGCATCCTTAATGGATCCCATAGCTTTGGCAGAGTGTAATAGGAACAGATTTTTGAGGGAAAATGCCACAGAAGGTGAGAGAATAGAAAATTGCTTTGGTGTGGTAGATATATCTGCAAAACAAAGCCCACCACTGCACAAACCACCATCTAAATGCTATAAACCATGCATTACAGCTCTTCTGTTGATATTCTGAAAATAATTATGATTGTGAGCTGTCAGAAAGATTCACTGCACCAGTTACGTTCATCACCAGCTGACAACCTACCTAGGCAAACCCTTTTAAAATCTGAGCCTCCTACAACACTAATGAGCATTAAGGAACAAAATATATAGCTCCCATGAGTCAGAGGCACAGCATCATAGTTTACCACTGCTATAAACAGTAAATCTTTGCATATGCCTATTGGCAATGATGCTCCACAAATGTCAGCATAGACTCTTGTTTTCCAGCTTCATCAGTAACGCTCCTCTTCATTACATTTACCATGTGCAACCTGAAATCAAGCACACTAGCAAAGAGAAGCACGTTTTACACAGAGATTTTTTTTTTTTCTCTTGGGGTAGGAAGAAGTAGGGTGGTATGGAAAGGGTTTTGTATGACTTTCAAGCGTGGAGAGCTCTCCCCTGAAACTTTCTAGGTTTTTCTCTGAGCACTATACTACTGTTCATTTCCAGTGAAAGGGAGTTTTGTTTTTTTTGGTTGGGTGTTTTTGGTTGTGGGATTTTGTTTGTTTGTTTGCTTTTATTGTTTGGGGTTTTGTTTTTGTTTTTGTTTGTTTGTTTGTGGTTTTTTTTTAGCAAAATTGGCCATGGAACTCTGCCACAGTCTTTATCATACTCTATTCTGCAAACTGGCCATTTGTCACCATGTCATATGTGCCACAGGATCTCATTGAGGTGTCATGCCCTCAGAATCCATTCCTGCTCCCAGGAACGAGGCATAATAAAACAGGAGTATATGCCACTAAAGAAAGAAATTGCTTTGTTTGTCAGGACTGTTGAGAGCAGTAACTTCACTCGGAGGAGCACTCTCATATTATTTTAGCACAGTTGTCACATACACAGATAAACCCAGTGAAATATAGCTTTTGGGATCATTATTTGTACAGCATTTCAAAACAATTTGCCTTGACCTAGTGCTTCCTACATGATACTTGGAGCTGCTGGGTGCATCCCCAGGCCACTCAAAAACTGAAGCCTAGAATAGTCATCAGCTGTGAAGTACCATATGAGAAATATAATTTCATTTAAATAAGACTACAAACAGCACATTGCTAAGTACAGTTTTCTAATAATATACTAGAGAAAGAACAGGAAAAATGTTCAAATGTTGAGAAACATTTCATACTCTTTCACTAGAAAGCTGAATTTCATTATGCAGTCAGGTACAACAATATAAGTTGTGCATGCAGAAGCATATTTTATTTCATTTCCCCCGCCAGTGCTTTTCAGGATGGTGCTTTCCATGGAAATCTGAACTGTCCAAAGGGAGTTATAGATGGATTGCAGGCAGGAAAAACTTCAAGTGCAAGGTTAAAGTGGAAAACCTTCAATTGGTGGGAAAATCTTCTGACACGTAACAGAACACTCATGCACTTTGGACCACTCTGAATCAATAAATATATACCTCCAGTGATCTTTGGGCATGGATGCACACATGCACTATTCTTACTCTCATGTCAAATTCCTGTGTCCTGGATTTTCTGTATATAGCACTGACATAGGGGTCAATTGATACATGTGATCAATAAGTAAGAATTGCACTGGGGAAGTTTTCCTGCCTTCAGAACCAGATGTTTGGAAGGGTTCTTTGCAAAAAAATCCTTGGAAAATCACAGATTTGATTGATGGGTAAAGGAGAGAGGTAAAGAAAAATCAGTAGCCAACCAAAAAGTCAAAGAGGAGAATTAGGGGCTCAAATTGAAGCCTTCCACAGGAAGAAAAAGACAAAGAAACATCCAGCATGCCCACACAGGTCTGGTCTTCCTAACCATAGACACATGATTTGCCCAAAAGTTTGTCAAATAAATGGGATTACAGCACTGGTCTTGACAGCAGTGAGACAGCAACCTTTGGGACACAACAACTGGCTTTTTGGCTGATAACCCTTGGTAGCTGACAGGCAAATTCTGTTTGCCCTGCAAAGAGCCCATCTTGCAGCTTGGTTTACCCTGTCTGGCAACAAATCACAACTGGTGACACAGACTCTGTCAGTCCTGCTCTTCTTCCAGTAGGTGGGGAGGATGCCCATCATGACTTGTGTCCAAAAGGAATGGAGCAGAGTGGTGCCACAGACCTCCACAGTTAGAGCTGGAATGGAGTCACCAAGGGTCCATTTCTGTGATAGGAATTTGTAGGAATCTGACAAGTCTGGCAAGGTAATCTTCCAGAGAGAGAGGTGTTTGCAAGCACTTGGGCAGTTACTGCAGTTACTGCAAACCAGATGACAAATTTCTCTTGTGGCTTCTTTGGTCATACACTTATGTCTGAAAAGCATTCAAGGAGCAACAAAAAGAAATTACATAGAGCGTAGAGAAAGTATTTCCTTTCACACATTTAACATTTTCCTCATTTTAATTTAATTAAATGCCTTCCTGGACTTCATCTGTTAAAAAAGCTCATATTCTCTGTTGTTGACTCCATTCATGCAAGTGGATCAGAAGAAGAAAAGAAAATCCAAATTTTACTTCCAGGCATGTTGAAGTCCAGTGCAGCTTGGTATTCATCTTGCTCAAAAAAAAAAAAAAAAATACAAACATGTCATATATCTCCACCCAATAAATACCAGATAACATTTTCCATAAGTTTTTAGACCACAGTAATTATTCAGTCCACCTCCTGCATAACCTGCCTTTTCACAGACACACAACTACAGTGATGCTTGTAATAAGTTTTACCTACCATTCACCCTGCTGAAATCTGTTAATTAAGACTTTCAGACGCATGCAATAATCCTACCTTTTCTGCTCCTGGAGGACTATGCATATGCATGAGTGATCTCTGCAGCTGGAATGTTAACACTGCTGAGGGTAATATTCTATATTTGAAACAGTAGCCATATGCCCACACAGCACACCTTGCCCCTTTTACATAACTATAAATCCAAATCTACATTCTGGGATATGCAGTGCTTCAGAAAAGATAGTTTGGGTAGGGAAGGTTCACCAGGCAACAAATTTTCTTTAAGCCTTGGGGAAAAAGGAAAGAAAAAGCTTGCAATAACCGTTCTGATGCTTCCCAAAAATAAAACACAGCTATCAGAGCTCCCTGGCTATTTGACACCTCATTTTCTCTGCAGTAATAAATACATCTAAGGAAGCTTTTATTTTGATAGTTTTCTCTGAAAAACTCTCCACCCTCTACAATACAAGATTTTCAGTACCTTTGAAGTTCATTGCACTTATTCAATCTTCCTTACTGCATAAAACACAGAAAAATGTCTTTTCTGGCTGAGAAACAGGAGACCTTTTAGGAAGCTATCCAAGCATTGTAATATTATAGGATACAGGATTCTTATGCAGTCCATCAGAAAGGGACGCCAAAGTTTGTCTGGACATGTTCTCCAGTAAAATATTTACCTCACAAGCACTGTCGGAGGCTCCAATTGCTCTCAGGATTCTGACTCCTTTCTTTCACCTCCCAGGAATGTTCTCAGACCAGCTGGCTATTCCAAAATGCAGGACAATCCCAATATGCCCCTGTTGTGCTTTCACATGGACAAGATAGGTGTTCAGTCAGAAAGAGAAACCCCCCAAATTATTTTCACTGCCTTTCCATTTCCTCTCTGAGGACCCAAACTGGGACCTAGTTCTCCTACTTTCCAAATATTTGAGGTGCCCATGAAAGGCTAAACTAGACTTTAATTCTCATTCTTACATTTCCTGTAAGAAAGATACTGCCTGCAATGGCTCAACCACGTTGCAGGATTTAAATAATGCTCTCTAACAGGAATAAGATGTGTCCCCTTACTCTTTTCCATACTTAAAAAAATTCTGTTTAGTAAACAGGATATTTAAGATAACATCTGTACACAGAAACATAATGTTACTATAGATCTAAAATATGAGAGTAAAATATGAACTTTATTATTATCTTGACATTTCCATTCTTAATGTGCAGCAACCTTTCACAGTGGACTTGGCTGGCCTAAGCAGATGCAGTCAAATCCTTGCTGATTGCAACACTACCAAACGAGCTGCATTTCATGACATGATTTTCCATTTTAAATACCAAAGACTCCTATCTTAGGGGGCTTGGAATTCAGAGAATCTGCTCAGTACACTAGTCCAACCAAATCACCACCCATATATCAGAAGACAGTAACTGATATTCCTAAGGCAGGAAGGAACTATTTTTGCCTCATGTTTGAAGTTCAGTAAGAAGTTTATGTCATAAGACATAAGGGAGACAAGGTAACTATGACACAGCTGTCCTGTGTCTTTATGGAAGCTCAATCAAATAAAACCTTTTTTTAAAAAGAAAAATATTCAGATTAATCATTGTGCTTTTTCGATTAAAAAAAAACTCGAAGACATCCATGGAGAGTTAATATTAAAAAAAAAAAAACAAACGAAAACAAAAACAACAAAACCAAAACAAAGTAAAACATCCCCTGACTTTGAAACTATTCATTTTTATTCAGAAAAATTGGACAGAATATTTTCAACTAGCTGTAATAACCTTGCAGTAAATGATCCATTTCCTCCACAGATCCTATTCTTCTGATTTTTTTTTCCCCTAATACACAGAAGTAATAAAAAATTTCATCTTAACACACACTTATGTCATAGTAAATGAAAACAACATATTGGTACAAATAGTCCAAGAGGCAGAATAAGCAATGTGGTCAAATTCCAGCTTCTGTTCTACAGAAATTCTGGGAGATTTTTCCTTAAAAGAAAAAGGGGAAAGAGAAACAATGGAAATTAGTTGAACTTCTTAACTAAAACCACTCAGCTGCAATATAAAAAATAAAATAATAATAAATAGGACCAGTACATCCTCCAGTTGCACCACAAAAACTTTAATTGATTCTCATAGGTATTGCACAGGTGAAGCAGATAACAAATTGAACCTAAGGAATAAACCAAGAAATTTTTGTCCTATGAAATAAACCTTACTATACCTTCTATCTTCAATGTGTTTCTCATACATGTAGGCACATGTAAAAGCACCTTCAGGAGCAGCAGAAATGTATTTAAATTAAGATGACAAAATTTTCACTGTGGTGTCTCAGTGAAATCAGCATGCTAGAGGTACTATTTGTGGAAATAACCTAGTTTAGCATCTGAAGCCATGCATCTCTGGCAGCTATCGACAGGAGATTCTTGTTAGAATATGCCACTTTTCAAAACAGAACAGTTCTCATCCTCAGGTGCCTTTAAAAGGTTGCCTAATTACTTAAACTGCTTTTATTTTCAATTGATGCTTCCATAGAATGGTTATGGTACTTAATTGATTGAACATTAGGTTCATTTTACATTATGTCTGATGAGTTATCGATTGCCCTTTGCTTTCAGGACACTTGGGCCTTTGTTGGTGAAGCACAGAAAAGAGTAAACACCCCAAGCCTCCTGCATCTGTCCTAGCAGGGCTGTTGCATCTTTCCACACAAAAGCTTCCTCCCCTTGCAGTCCATTGATCCAACAGTGTCTGATGCATTTCAGTCTTGTGAACAGCTCCTCTGGTTGTTTATTTTCTTCCTCTCATGGCTCCAGTCTTTGAAAGAAGAAAGCTTAAGACTCAAAGAGTTGACCCTTTCTCCTGTTGGGGCACTTAGAGGTAGAGAATTTTTGCCATTATAGATAGCTATGGTTACTGATCTCAGCAAAGCATACAAATCAAACCTAAGTTCTCCAAGAGCAGAAGATTCTTCCCTAAGATTACCTGGTGAAGTCTAAATCTTTTTACTGGGAATTTGTCCTTCAGCTCAATGGACGGTTTAAAGGGTTGAAAAACCACCTTTTAATTTCAGTAATTTGTTATCCTTTCTGTCGTTTTAGTTTCGTCAAATGAAGGTCAGCACACATTGCAGGGATCACTTAAAAAAAGTAAAACTAAGTTGTTTGTATTGGTTAAGCAAGTGAAAGAAGACACTCTGAAGTGGTTCTGTTCTGAGGGTACTTAATCAAGCAGAACAGATGTTTATTATACAATTAGGGAACGCTCTGCCATCAGTATGAACAATTCATGAAATCAAATTGCTCCATAATACTTTCCATTATTTCACAAACACTTGCTGTGAAGAATTGAGGGTATGCAAAAGCCCAGACCCTGTGTTATTCTCCAGCCCCAGGCTTTATTTAATTACCCAGCAGGGGAAACAATGCTGCCTGTTAGCATAAAGCCAGAAGAGCTGGAGCCTGCTTCAGCTGCCAGCCTGGAACTGAGGGCTTGGAGAGGAGGGCTGTGTGAGAGGCGTGGCACAACTCCACTGCACTGTGCTCATCCTGCTCCAAAACATAGTCAGGAAGGTAAGAGGCCATCAGAAGTAGAGAGTTACCCATTCCCAGCTTCAGCAGCTCATACAGAAGATGTTCAGTTATTGGTACCTCCTGGCCCAAACCAGCCAGCACTCAGAGCTCAGGCACAGTTCAAGTGTGAGCACAGGGCAGTGACTGGTCCCTCAACATTGTTTCCCCTGCTGGGTAATTAAATAATTTAAATTAAATGTCCCCTCAGAGGGGACCTCTCTGTTTTGAAGAACAAAAGATTTGCCTTTTTTACACAGAGTAGTTGCTGTGCTACTCAGCCTGAGGGATGGAGAATCCTTTTTGACCCATCTCATCAAGGCCAGTGAGTCCCAAATTGGAGAATACCCTAATTTTGGTGCTCCACTCTCTCTGTACCAGATCAGGGGATGTTTCCCAGAAGCTCAGCATCCAGTGACACTGTGGAGGGCAGGACACCACTCAGGAAGGAGACGAGAGGAAATTCTGTCACAACTGCTCAGGAAAAGAGGCAGGGAACAAAGTAGCCAAAAAGATGGTTGGCTAGTGCCTGAAGCAGAGGAGTACTCACTGGAAATCAGGTCCAGGACAACCATCTACTGCCCTTGCAATGCTTTCATCTGAAACAACTGAGTTAAGAAGAGCCAGACCCCAAAGAAAGAAGCTGTTCCTGTGGCAGGAACCATTGAATGAGATCACTTCACCAGAGCTTTTATCATCAAGACCACGGGTCTGAGACATCCTTGACTGGATTCTTTCTTGAGGGAAGGTCTCCCTTGCAGAGTGAGTGGTGGGCATCCAGCTCTCACTGCTAAAACACAGGTACTCCAGCACCCTGACAGCATCTCCTATAGTCTGTAACACATGGAAACCATTCCAAACTCCAGACACACCCACTGACATTCCCAAATTAATTCTGATTATAATTGTTACAAAAGTGCTCCAGATCTATGCAGATAGAACTATCTCATAGTTAAAATGCCAGTGGATGACGCTTATGAACACACAGTTTCACTCCTGAGATTTTCAGGACTGATTTACCCTTTCATATGCACTGCAGATGGTTTCGTACGATCTGCTGTTAAAAAGGCAGCTCAGACTTAAACCCTTCTATTATTTTTACCTCACGTGTAGAGATGTCTTCAACAGCACTACCAGAAAAAAACTTTTACGAATTAATGATTTGCCACATGCAGATATAATGATTTTTTTTTTTTTTTCAGGTCTAGACTCAAGGTCTGATTTCTAAAGTTGCCCAGTACCATCAGTTCCCATGTAAGCTGCCATTGTTACTGATTTTTCAACTTGCTCACCCATTTCTAGGCCCCAGCCCAGAAAAAGGAACACAGTACATTATTTCCAATCACCCATTTCTAAGGATAATCATTTGTTCTGTTGCTGGAGTCTTTGAACTTTGCTGAGATACAGGTATACCTTAGCCTTTACATAAATATTTCTGAGTCTAAAGTTTTAAAAACTTATTTTAACACAGAAAACTTTGAGTGAACAACAGAGGTTGCAACGTGAAAAGTTAAGGCACATAAAAAAGAGTTGATCCTCCAGCAGAATTTGGAGCTGGAATAGCTTTGTAAATAACAAAGTCCACACTGTTTATGTAAGTGATTCAGGCTGTATTCTTGCTCAGCTTCATAGATATGACACAATAATGTAACTGGTCTGTTTCTCTTCTTTCCTAGCTTCATATTAAGGGTTTGCTAACACATGATGACTGTCACAATTCAGGCACTGCAATAGTGGATTGAAAAACACAACTAAGTAAATGTGCAAATGTTGTTCTAAATTTAAAATGGCTTATTCCAGCAACTAATCTCTTAGTATTATTAAGCATTTACAATATGTACTATTCAACTAAGGGTTGATAGTGTTAGATTCTGCTAAAAACTCCAAATATAAGGCCAAACCTTATGACCAGAAACTGTCACAGTCAATGAGTGATCAACACCTGACTAAAAGGAACTTAACATTCATTTTCAATTCATTGTTACTTTTCTCCTACAACCTCATACTGGTTTTTTTTTCAATGTGAATTGCAGTTGAAAGGCTATGTCTTCACAAAAGATCCCTGCTCTAGAGAAGGAACAAACAATAAAGGATATGCAACCTAATATAACTCTATCTTTGGCATATTCAGACTTCTAGTCTTTGAAAATATTTATTCCTCTGCTTGGCGCATGAATGAATTTCTCTGATATTTTCTTACGTTTCAATGAAATTACTTTTTTTCCCATTCAGATCTTGTCTTTGTGTAACCCACAGTAGTACCCTGCTTGGATGTTACTTATTTCTTTTACTTTATATGGAAGATAAAAATATAAGGAACTGAGAAAGGAATGATCAGGCCTGTTAATTTTAAAGGGAATCCAAGGAGCATATATGCTGGGAAATTGGCCCTGTGGAAACGGAGCTGATATTAAATCATTTGGAGAACTGCATCACACCTCTTCCTGCAGCTGTGCAGTCTGGTCAATAAGATTTGTTAATAAACAAAGGGTTCCTTCCCTCTCTTGCAGGTCCTGGGGTCTGTAACCAAAATTCCCATGAGACTTTAGATGGTGGCATTTTTTGGTCAGCTTTCTTGGAGGAGGTCTTAGAAACTCTTTACCACTAGAGTGGTAAAAAAACCAGACTAAACCCTCTGTGACAGGAACCATGAACACCTTCCTACTCACTTTGCCTTTCATTCAACATGTCTCTCAAAAAGGAAAGACCCCTCTGGTCTGTGCTCAGCCCTTGCACTGCAGATTGTCCCTGTCTTTTAGTCAACTAAGTATATAAAATTCCTTTGAACACAGTTCAGTCTTGACTGCACTTAGTGTTTAAATGCCAGATGGTATCTGGCCTTATAAATAAATAATTTCTGTTGGATCTCTGAGATTATTGCTCAAGTCCCTTATTGCAATTGTTCTCTTTTGAAACAGATGCAGGAGAAGTTAATAAGGCAGCATAATGACATAATATTTAACATAAAACTATTTTATTATAAAAAGTTAGATATCTTTCAACACCTACTTGGAGCAAGAAAAATATTCTCAAACAAAAAACATTTTGAAGTACTTTTCCCTGCCCCAACCTTATTACCATCATTAAAATTTTCAGTTTGCATCCATTCATTACAAATGCAAATCAAGTAAAAGACAGATTTAAGAAAACACAGTAGCAGATTTTTCATAAATAACATCAGATCTTCTAAGTCTATAAAATCATTGTAAATAGTTTTGCTGGCACTGAAAATGACTAGGCATGGCCCAGGGAAGGAAAGAATTACTTTAAGAAAATACTGCTCAACAGTGACAATTCTTACTTCATTAGTTTCACAAAAAGCTGTGAAAAAAAAGAGAGTTTCTCCCCAGAAGAGAGGAGATAGAGACTTTAATGCCTACCACTAAAATACTGACAAAATTCTGTTGCTCCTTCCCAAATATTTGTGAAATTTGATGACAGTTACAAGTTTGGAATATTCATGTCTAAACCACTTATATTCATATTCAGTATTTGCAAGGTTTGAGACCAACTAATGTGCTAATTAAGGGGTTGTTTTGTTTTGTTTTGTTTTTTTGCTAATACCATCTTTACTGGCAGTATCTTTTCCCATGTATAACCTTCACCCAAAATGTTCATTAAATGGATGTTGGGACATGCCAGCTTCTGAAACAATAGGTCTTGGTGAAACCAGAAGTCAGCAGCTACAGAGCTAAGAATAAAAGGAATCTACCTGGCACTGAATGCTCTGCTTTGCCAACAAATGCTTTAAAGCAGCTCAAAAATTGTGGACAAAAACATCCTGATCTTGGATTATATGGAGCCTTTGCCATTTCCTGAGCTAAAATAAGCACACAGTTTTGCAGACTCATTTAAAATCAGAACCTTGCTATGGATTTACTGCATTTGAGGACTAGGACTTACCACTTCTTTTTGTTGCCATGTGGTGAATAAGATCTCCAGAAGACTGCCACCTCCAATGTGATTGAGGATATACAGCAAAACCAGAGAAGAGCCAAAATAAATGTTTACAAAATGGACAAAAAGGTCACCTGAAGCTCTGGATAAATCTTCCTGCTTTAAGCTTTCAATTTAAAGCTTTAAGCTTTTAATTACCTTACTGGTAAAGGTGCAACAGTAAACCGCATTTTAGGAAAAAAAAAGCAACTTCCTGGACTGAGGAACAGAAAAGTGAGGGGAAAAAAACTCCACAAACAACCATGGCCAAACTCCCAAAATCACATTTACTTCTGAAGAAAAAAGATAGTGAGGATTTTTGGGTTTTTTTTCTGAGCAGATATTACAGTGAATACAAAAGCTCAGCAGTAATTGCACAAAGTTTTTATATTCTGTGTGCATTGTGTATGGATTTTAAAATATTATTTCATATTTAATTTATGATCTGCTGCAGAGAATCTACTGAGTGTGTGTATACGTTTAACACAAATAAAAGAAATGGTTTTAATGAAAAAGAATGCTACTTCCCCTTCAGTTGAAAAGGTGATATCCAGTGGATGCTTGGCTACTTTTTATTATAAGTTAACATTTTCTTTCTTGTTGTAAACTCCATCCACGGGGGGGAAACAAAGAATACCATTATATATTTTTTTTCCTTTTTCTTTTCTTTGCTTAACGATTCAAAACTTACCCTAATGGGAATCTAAATATTTATTAGAAGCAGATTTCATTTTGTTTCACTGCACCCCTAGCATCACTGGCAACAAATAAATACCACAAACTAAAGAAAGAGAATTAGGATTAAAGATTTATGTAAAAAGGTCACCTTTTTCAGCATGCATTATATTTGATTGTCATTATGTTTATTTCACAGAGCTACTCCTGCAGTGGGTGGTTGTTTCCCTGATTTGCAGGAAAGTCATTAACCTGGGGAGGTACTAAAGCCATTTATACTTCTACAGAGAAGTATTCCAGGACCTTTGAGTTAATAACAAGTTTTATCCAACCAGGACCGGATTACGGAGGTCCTACCAGGCATCAGCCTCTGCCACTATTTATAAATCAGACTCTGTATCCTGCCAGTGGAGAAGCTGAAGGTAAGGATCTGCATACTGGTCCCCAAAATACTGCCTTTTGCATACAATTTGGTGACTTTTTTTCAGTCCAGAGTGTGAAAAGAACAGACTGGTGTCTGTCAGGAACATGACAGGTTGCAACAGGTAAATCACTTTAGGATGTGGTTGCATCTGGGACGTATTGAAAGACCCATAGAAAAATGCAGCCCAAGACCCAGAGCAGGACAAAAACTTGGGATTTTACTGAAAATGGCATTAACATAGATCATATCTAACAGGGATTCACCTGAGCCAAGGTTCTAGCATAAGCATGATAAAAAAGCTTGAGACACCATAACATTAACATAACAATAACTTTTCCACCTGTGGGACTGGTCAAATCGTTTTTCCACAGTTTGACAGGAAAAATCTGGCTAAGGTAAGAATGAAGTCCAAGTTCCTTGGCCATCATAACCCAAAATCTACCTTTCCATTCTTAAGTGGCAATTGAATTCCTTACAGAGAAGCACTTCATGGAAAAGTTGCTCTGAAGCTAGAGTGGGTGAAGATATTAAGACTCCAATTTTTAAATATCCTCTGTAGCACATTACTCCCCAGTGTCCCTCATCTTGCAAGATCACATCACAACAGTATTATTAAAGAGTTTCACATAATTCCTTTTTTCATGTACATTATCCCTCAGGGAAACCATATTTTGCCAGCCCACTGATAAAAGCCAAAAGTCTTTAACAAAGCTCCATTTTTAGAAATGCAAATGATAAGGAAAAAATAAAATGAGGAGAGAAGTGACCAGAGAGGTTCTCTAAGGGTTGTACACATATTATTCTCTTTCTTCCAGCTCCAGTGCTTTGCTAGGAGACAAAATATATGTGACATCCACCCTGTATTTACTCATCTGTAGTGTCACCATTATTTTGACAGTAACACAGTATCACTATCACCTCTGAGCTAGAGGATAGAACAATGCTAAACAGCTTGAGGACTTTAGCAGGAACAATAAAGTCAGTGTGCAAGATGCGTTAAGAAAACAGAAAAAGGGATGAATTACTGATTCTGAAATTTCTTGGCTTGGGACAAAACTGTCATTAAACCCTCCCCACACCCTAAAAATACCCAAACAAAACAAAAATTTCTAGGCTGCATCTTTTTGTAACTCCAGAAAAAATACTGCTTTTTATGGTCTGGAATTCCAGCCAGTCTTAAATTACACAATATATACCACCAACCTAACAATAATCAGGAAAGGATGAGTTTAAAATCAAATGCAAACACTATTCGTACTATCTAAGGCCAAAACATAAAATTAAATTAGAAAAAAAAAATTGCAATGTTTATTTAGCTAGCACATGGCAGCCTGGAAAAGGAAAGAAAATGCAGGAAGAGCCATGTGGCCAAAAACATTCAACAAGGTTGGGAAACAGAAAGGCAGTGTTTCCTGAGGACTTGGAGAATGCTGAATGGACTTTCCTGCTATTCTCATAAATACTTTGTTCCCAGCCTGAGGAGAAAACTTAAGAAGAATATCTGCTGCCAGGACCCAGTGGGTAGGGGGAAAGTGTATTTGCAAACCTATTTATTTCTCATCCATTTCACCTTTGATTCTCTCTTTGGAAAGCCCAGCCTATGCAGATTTATTTCTTTTTAATACCAGGATGTTTTTTGCTTACATATAGATAGTTTATGGTCAAATCACACTTTTTGGCATACAAAACCCTCTTTTTAAGTTTTTGAATGCATTAATCTCACTGACCAAATGCTGTCAGATGGATTTCTTTTACAGATATTTAATAAAAACCAGGATCTACACTCAAGAGAAAAATTAAAGATTTATAGTGGGTACAGCAGCATACTTCAGAATCATCTCAATGGTGAACTATTGCAAAATGTCACTCTGTGTGTGTAAACTTCAGAACAGATACAATTCACAGCCCTGGTGTCCCACATTGTTTGGACTAAGCAACACAGTGACAAACCTGACAAATTCCAGTTGCATTTCCACCAGAAACTTGGGCTTGGGGGAAGATTAAGACACAACAGAATAAGACCTGGAGGTATGTCAGGACATGATTAAGATATGCAGTAGATCCAGATCCTCTCACAACCCTGGAAGTCTTGATTTAGGCTCCATCCAATCTTAATGCTGTCAGAGGCAACAGTGATCATCTCAAAAAGCAAAGACTGTGATGTCTGTGGAGATGCAGCATGTACAAAACGTTTTCCTGGTGTTCCTAGCAAAGCATCCAAAACCTTTGTAGACCTGTCGTAAAGTAAACATTTCCAGCCATCTTGGTGAAGACTTATATTTTATTTAAGGAAACAAGCCCTGTGCTCTTTGATTCCTCAGGAATTTATCAGCATCCATTACCGTGTATCTCAAGTGGATAACCTATACCCTGTGGACTACATAAGCATAAATTCAACAGAAAAATTCCCCAGCAGTCTAATTCTTAGAAAATCGAATGCTTTCCACAAATATATTTTTCAGGTGTAAATAAAGACACTTGAAATTATAAACAGCTGTACCTGAACAAATACGCCCACAGAATGAGACAGTTGGATAAATAGTGAAAAAAATGTTACCATTAATGGGTAACGTAAGGATTGGGCCCAGAGATAACAAGAAACTCACCCAGAAACTGGGTGTAAGAAACTGATTATGCTTCTGATTCACCAGTACTTGGTGCCATGGTAGTCTTCCTTTCTATCAATAAAGTCCTTTTAGAAAGATTTTGTTAGGGGGAAAAAAAAAATCTGTCTTATGAATGATTTGTCATATTTTTAAATGATCAAATATCTCAACATAGCAATTTCTAAAAGTTGGATTTTAAGAAATATTATGATTTATTGTTATCATAATTATTATTAGTCTTCAAAATGTTAATAATGAAAACAAAATGTGATTTTACAAAAAGAAAAAAAAAACCCTACATTGATATGAAAATTAAAGTTTCTTAAATAAAATGCTGAAACAGAGAAACTGAAAATAACGAGCTTTCAGTCCCACTGCTTTGCTAAAAACTGACATTCATTGAAATTTTCCAAATCTCCTACTGGAGGCTCTCATTAGATTTTCTTTTTTAATGATTATTACTATCACACATCTGTGTGGGTAGTTGTAGGAAGCTGCTTAACTTGACACCCTAAAAATATGGGGGGACTGCAGTTATCCAGGGAGCACAATTAGGTGCACGTGCATTATGAAATCCATACTCACTCTTTGTCACCACTGGTCTGATGTCAGAGTGCGTGGTGCTGTGGTGGTACAGCTGGGTTAAGAAAAGGTTCTGGCAACTGAGGCTACTGGGAAGTTCAAACATTGCCTTTTCCTTTTGATACTACACCAGAGATTAAAAAAAACCCCAACCAAACAAGTATTTCTCAAGCTGTTTGCTGCTTTTTTTGTAAGGTTATGTGCAGCTACCGAGGTCCTTCATCCAACTGGTTGCAAGTGAGTGTCCTAAACTGGAGCACGTTTCTCATGGAAAAATGAGAAAACTTCCTTTTGTATGTCCAGAATGGTTTCCTGCAGCTCTGTTGAACCTTTTGTGGGCAGACATCCATTTCTTAGCTATTACAGCCTCACAAACTCAGTATTCTTATGAATTGCAACTATTTCCAGAAGAAAAGAACCACTCCGAGTTAGCCTGGTCAAATCCCTTCTTTCAGTGGCAGTATGAGTGGAAGAAATTTGAGGGGAAAAGTGCCCATAGAAAAGTATTGCCATGGTGATACACCAAATGAGTGATACATAAACAGGAATGCAAGGTGGTTAAATCTCTGGAGATGTTAGAAATACAAACCAAAACAGAACATAAATTAGAGAAGGTCCAAAGCTTAAGAAAATAGTGAATTTGCACATTTCTGTAAGTGTCAAAGAAATAACGAGAAATAGTGTAAGCAAAACAAAAGGAAAACACCCTAAAATCACCTTCTTGTTCTTTACTTCTTAATCATATATAAACTCTCTGTCCCCTTTTCCACAATTTTTATATTTTCTTGGCAGAAGTGGTGTTTGCCCTCTTTCCTCCCACCTTAGTCTGGAGAGTTTTCAATTCAGAGAAGCAAATTGACTTAACATGTTTGCTCTACAAAACTGAGGTACAAGAACTGTCACACATTCTCAATTGCCTTAAATTGTGACATGGAATCTGTGATTTTAGCAAGCCTCCTGATTTTCAGTTGTATTACCATCAATGTAATTATAACCCTAAACTCCCAAGCTGCCAAGCTCTTTTATTTCTCTTTTTATGCTTTAGAAGTTCTGTGAGCTATTAAGAATTAAAATCAAAGCCTTTATAGTGAATAATTATCAGACAAACTATATTTTTGTTTTCAATTTTCTGAGACAACTTCTAAAACTCTCTTGAAGATTTTATTTCCCTTTCAAATCCTGTTCCAAAAGCAACCCAGCTTATATCCAGTTGAAGATCTGTACCAAACAATCCTTTAAATGTCAAACAAGAGTTTTAATATTGTATGACTAAAACAGATTTTAATTTTCCTAATGTCAGAGTTCTTCTGTGGAAAAAGATTTAGATCCAGCTATTTGATATCTGCCTCAGATATTCAGAAAACCCTCTGTAGTGAGCAATATAAGTTGCTAATAGATAGGGTAATCAAGGCAGGCATCTAAAAGAAATCATACAAGTCAGTTCCCTGCGCTCGACAAAGGTGTCTCTGCCTAATAGGACAGATGGAAGATGAGGAACCACTTAAGTGAAGAGCTAGGAAAGGTTGCCAAGGCCAGATTGAAAATGAAACCTTTTCAAACTCTGCCTGCTCTGTGTGGCAGCAGGTGGAAAATGCCTGGACACAGGCATTTTTTTTTCCTATAATATTTTAGATTAGCACATAGAATTCTCTGAAGTGGGAGAAAGTAAAGACCAACCACATGAACAAGTAAGACAGAGACTCTTGAAATGAAATGGAACACTTGGTATAATAAATATCCGAGAGCACACTTGAGCAGATTAAATAATTTTTGACAAATCTTCACCAGATACAAAGAACGGTGAAATATATGTAAAAAAATACAAGACAACTTATGGGGTTCTGAGTCTGTGTAAAGAATGTTTGGGAAAACATCTTGCAGACCTACAGTTACAAAAAACAAACAAACAAAAAAAAACCCAACCAAACAAAAAAAACCCGAACAAACAAAAAAAAAAAAAAAAAAAAAAGGGGCATGCTCTCTGCCACTGTAACCAATAAACCAGTATTTTATTGAAGTGACCAAAGCCTGGCTTACTGACAGAGTTGCAGCATTGTAGCTGCTACTGTGTGACCACAGCCACTTCACAGGAGTCATCAGTGTGTTTCCTGGACATGATAAATGCTCTAAAGTAAAAGCCTTTCACTTTGACCGGAAATTATGGTGCTTTGCAAATAGAAGAAAACATCAGGTTTGGTTTGAGCATCAGGAGTGAAATACTGTGTCTATTAACGTTGACTTTGACATTGTATGTCAGTCAGACTGTGGTGTGTGAATTTATAGGACATAAAGAAACACTTGCTGTGATTGATATTCCTAACACTTCCTGTTATGCTGCCTTCCAATGCTGA
Source organism: Chamaea fasciata (assembly GCF_029207755.1). Lineage (NCBI taxonomy): Eukaryota > Metazoa > Chordata > Aves > Passeriformes > Sylviidae > Chamaea > Chamaea fasciata. Next base: position 8,852,110 of record NW_027094087.1, read on the forward strand.
TATGGTTTATACTGCCTCACAAGACTGTATCTGCTTAGTAATAGGTTTTATTCTCAAATTTTCTGTGATACAACATAAAAAGACCACAAACCATAATTTTTTTTCCTAATACTTGCCCAAACAGCAATCAGTTAACTAACTACTAAAGTCAGTCTTATTCCTCTCTTAAAAGATCTCAAGAATAATAAGGAGATAGGTGTCAGTTACTGAAAAGAACATTACTGGAGTGCAGAAATATTTAAACCATTCAAAGCCAGAAAGATCCTTTCTTGGGATAATGGTACAGCATGTATTCAATTGCCCTGATGGTTACTGGAAGTGTCTGGCCTGCAAGTGCTGCACAGCACCAGAGGTCAGGTCTAAGGGTTTTGGCCACTTCTGCCTGCTGAAGAAATTTCACAGGAAGCCTCAGTGCAGAGCTGGATATAACCTTCTTAATCATATGAATATCTACTTTTGCTTCTATATTTACATTAAATACAGAATTAGATTGGATAATCTCTACATGTGGGGGGAAATGAACTTAGACAGTTGGCATATTTTGTAACGATAACAAGGATATATATACATTTTTACTGCCTTCTAGGACATAATGACTACCTTTTAACTTTTTACAGTCTTCCCTCTGTTCTAAGTCTGGAATTAATCCTATCCCCATCAGTTTAGAGAGACGATGGAAAAAGGTCTTTGAAGTGTAAGCATGACATCTTTTATAGTCTCATAAGATTATTTTCTTATGTTTCTCTTATATTCTCCTTATATATTCATTTATATAAAAATAGAAAAATATGTTAAATGTGTGCTTAAAGTACAATGAAAACATGATTGTGCATGAGATGAAAATTAATTTACTTTGGATCACACGGCTACGTTTCCTCCTTTCTGCAACATGAGCAGTTGATGGACTGACAACAAACCAAGTACAAACTTCAGGCTCTGAGACAGTTAGCAACTAGTGGAATATAAAAAAGAGCAGCTTGTTAAAACATCCTTCAACTCTAAGTGGGAATGTTTGCCTTCAGCCAGTGCAGTAAATGAGTTATACTTTGATCTCAGCTGAGATGCACCAGGTTTACTGATCAGCAGTTATGCCACTGAAGTTCTGGGAAGCTGCCTCTTCACAGACTTCCATCTCTTAGCTACTACCTCCAAGCCACAGTGTGGTTATTTGCCTCGTGAGAGGCCCCTGAGAGCCTCAGCCTGGTGTTACAGAGATTAATTTCAGCAAAGCACAGTAAAGTTTAACTTCTCACTGGAATGGAGCAGGAACTCTCAACCACTCACTGACAGAGTCTCAGCTGTTGGACTCACATATTCAAATATTTATGACATCAAGCAACATCTGACTGAGGTGTATTTTGGAAAAGAATTATCCTGGGTTTCATGGACAAACATGCAGCTGACCTTAGCCACCACAGCTCAGTCAGTGAGTGCCTACAATGGATGCTCAGAGCACATCCTGTTTCTGTGGCTGACATCATTCAGCAGTAGGCCTCTTCCCATTCCAACATCTCTGAGTGTATTCTTTAGCTTGAATGTGTATAACAAAGCTCAAAGAATTAGCTGAGCGAAGAGAAAATGTGTGCAAAATGCAAACAGACAATTGAAACACAGAGTTCTATATTCTGGCTCAAAGAAGTGTTGAAGGCACGAGGAACAACCAGCAGCAGCTTTCCCTAACTCTAACTCTTCATAGAAGACTGAGTAAAATGTCTTTCATTGACAGTTCATTTTTTGTGTCAGCAAAACAATTTCTACTGGTCAATTCAGAATAGAGAAGAGTGAATATTTTAGAGAACAGGAGCTGCATCCATCAAGTGTTTGTCAGCTGTTACCTGCTCATAAGCAAGACTGAGCCCCGCAAAAGGGAACCTTTTAGCAGTCCCATCATTTTCTCTGGTTGGGTCAGTTCCAGCTCTGCGCCACTGTCCACAAGGCTTGCAGCAATTGTGAATTGTGATGAGGAGAAAGACAAACAAACAAAACATTTCTTTCCTCTCTCCAGCCCCCAGTGTCCTCCACATGAACACTGTCAGTCATGGCAAATTATTTAATTATCTCTTTCTGGGACACCACCTTGTCCAAATTAAGTTACCTGGTCCAGAGGTATTTTAATGGCAATTCCTGGACCCCTGTGAGGTCTGGTATTTCAGTACCTGCCTATCTCTAGCTAATAATGCTTTCTGGCAAGTTTGAATTTCATTTGAGATATCACTGTAGTACATGCTGAATGAACACTACCAAAAAGTAGAGCAAGAGTGCAAGAAGTCATTAAATTATTACTCCCAAAGTCTCACAATGATTATTGTTAATAGGGCAATCAAATCCTGCTGTATTGTTCCCTAACTACATGCCTGCTTAGTGGGTAGCATACATTTTCATTAAATAAAGAGTTATGGTTAGAAGAAGAATGTAATCAACATTAATGACCTGAAAAGTAATTGAAAATACAGTCTCAGTCACCACCCCACCCAGCTATTAAAAAGGACAATCATTAAAAAAATTCCAAACTAATTCCATTTTGTCTCTCTGCATGTTTGCAGACTATCATTCACATTCTCTCCGCACTGTTATCTCTCTTTTTCTGGTCAAATTAATTTACTCTAATTAGAATCAAGTACATTGTATGTGAAAATAAAATTTTGGCATTGGCTATGTCTGATAACAAGTACTGTAAGGAAAAGCATTATACATTCACCATACATTCATTATGCATTACATTTGTGCAAAGTAAATCACTTTGGGTGAAACTGACTTAGCCTCAGTATACAATAATTTCATTTCCCCCATCACACCAGTGTTTAACAATCCCTTAAAAGAGGTCAAAAATGGGCTGTAGTTTATGTTTAAACAAAAAGAATTTGAGCAGAACAACATTTTTTTTTCCTTAAGCTCACAATATACAATATTTCTTCCTGGGATTGCATACATTTGTCTTCGTTTCTCTTTGTTTCTTTTTTTTTTTTTCATTTTCTTCCTCACCTCCGAAGAACTCAGAGTAAATAAATTGGCTTTGTAGAGTCCTTAAAAAAAAAAAAAAACCAAAAAAACCTACCCCAAAACACAAGACAGACCAAAAACAAAAGTCAAACACAATATGGAGTTCATTTTAATTTCACCATGCGAGAATTCCATACACTTCTTCAGTTTAGACTGTCAGTAATCCAAAAAATCAACAATTCCAAAATACTTCAAGACCGGAGATTGACACAGCAAGGAATCAAAGCACCTGAGCATTTCTCCAGATAATGACATCTGAGAAATAATGGCAATCCACTAATCAACTATTGTTGCTACATTTTTTATTATATTTTTTTCCCACAATATAGGAAAACATTGTTTTTCAAGAAAGAGCTTCAACACAGTTGACTTCCTTCCCTGACTCTTATCTGTAAGCAGGCAGATGTTCCTGAATTAATATATGCAAGTCACTGACCATTTATCCTTTAGCACAAAATTAAATACATTTTATAGCATTAAGCAAAATTATTAAGCAGAATGAATAATGCAGTTTAATGATTTTTTGTGAAACTGGAGGAGAAAAAGAATTATTTCTGTAACCATGCATTTTTCACAGAGTTTGTTTGTTTTAATACAGATGACATTATAATCTACTCTTCAAACCCATTTTCTTTCACTTAAACCTAGCAGCACTTCACGGAAGTATTGAAGATAAGAATGAAACAGTACATGACACAAGCAGACCTCATCGGATTTAAGAAATAAACACACTGATGGAGCAAATAATCTTAATTTTGACCCAGAACTACTTGAACTCAATACACTTCACAAAAACGAGCTACTCTCATTCCAATTAAATCAGTCTTTTCTTTTTTTTAATAGCCTTTAAGGATTAAGAATTAAAATGAAACAGTAGTTGAGGATAAGTAGAAGAAAGATTAAGAAAGTACCATCACTTGCTCTACTTTCAGAAGAATGTGCTGCTTTTTTTTTTTTTAACCTTTAACCTGTTTTTCTTATGAGATAATTTTCTCTGTATAATAATTTAGGTAATCATTTAGAGCTGCACAAAGCAGGCAGAGATATTCCTATAATAGGATGCTTAGGCAGCAGCACCTAACACCTGGTTTTGGGAGGCTAAAGTGATTATGCAAAAGGAAGAGCTGCAGAATCAAAAATACTCTTTTACCTTTCCAAAAGTTTATATCAGAAAACAAAAGAAGTGGTATTATATACATTTAGTATTGCTTACATAAGTGCTTCAGAGAACTGTTAACAAAACCAGTCAAAATTCAATAAAAATATGTCAATTTGAAATGGTATTCGTGCATTGAAAATGTGAATGTTGCTCCTACTAATATCATACCTATATCAAATACATTGGTATTTTATTCCACTGCTATTTCACAGGAACAAATTACTGTCAAAACCAATGAAAGGTACTGATGGAACAATACAGCCCCATATCCAAGATTATTTCAAAATCTGTATTTATCCTTTTCATCGGACTTCTTTTAATGTTAAATTTTTTACGGCCTGTTTCATAGATATTACGTGCTACACAAGGATTCCTCTTGCTGTGTGACAAGAATCCCAACACCTGAAAATATTCCCATGTCATTTGGAAATCAGGCATCAGACCCAGCCCTTGATCAGCCCTTCTCCATAATTATTTTTTTTTTTTTAACTGCTATTCTTTGTTGCTCATGGGACTAAATATTTGCTCAATTTTAGAATCCAGGTAATTCCAAACATCAAATTTGTTCTTTTGGTTCCTACACAGGGATATAGCCTCCACAGCAAAAGGAACACATGCAGACTGGCTGCTGTAAACCCTAATGGGAAATGTAGTAGAATAAGTGAAGAATATATTAATATCTCTTCTTTGTGACATATTTGAATTATGTCAATGGAATTTACTTTCCAGCATCCTTGGCATCGCAAGGAACACTTTAGTGTGGGTATCCAAAGGAGAGTAACACAGGTCACATCAAAGCAAGAGGTGATGTGGATTTATAGTTTCTCAGATAGTTCGCAGAAACCATCCATGCGCACACTCATATGCATACAACAGCATCATGGTTTAACCCCCCACTGAGTGAGATGGAAGAGAGAACCATCAGGGTAAAAATGTAAAAAAAAAAAAAAAAACAAAACTGGAAAAACACCACCACAGATAACAAACCCATGGAAAAAAGTGATAAAAAAACCCCCAAATAAATTGCTGGCCACAATCAATTTTGGAGCAATGGCAGCCCAGGCCAATATGGTCTGGAATATCCCAGGGGTCAGTGGGGGTGAACTGTTCCAGCTGTGTACCATCCAAACTTCTGGAGAACCCCACAGTCCACTCACTGCTACAGCAGTGTGCGAGCACAGCTCAGCAGGAATGAAAATATTCCTGTGTTATCAACCCTGCTCTCATCAGACATCCAAAACACAGCCCCATAGTAGCCACTGTGAAGAAAAATTACTCCAACCCAGTCAAAACCAGTACAAAGCTGTAAATGATGAAACTGAAAAAGAGGTGTCTGTTAAACAACTGTCATCCCTTGGTTAATGCTGTGTAAACTCTCATACTAGCACATACCACAATAACATGGATGCATACCTGTAGGGTTGAAATATCTCCCTGTCCACCACATCCATGTCAGAAAGGTCCTCCTGGCTCCTGGAAAGACACAAACCAAGCCTTGAGTAAAATTTGCACATTTTCCCCAGAAGTCATTGAAGCCCAATGAACATTTGAATCCAACAAAAACGCTTTAATAGCAAGCTTTGAAGTGTGAGCGCACTTCATAGGCCTGTTTTATTTGATTAAACACTTGCTTTTATGGTTCAGATCAAGCACATGCAGCAGGTTTAATATTTACCATGCCGTCTCTGGGGAGTCAATCACATATGCACGTCACAACAGTTTTCAGTCTTCAATAATTACCAGCAGAAGTAGGAATTGCCAGAGTTTGTTCAAATGTTTAATTCAAAACTTGGGTTTGTTTTTTTTTTTTTAAGAAATTATTTCTGAACCGGTACAACTTTTCAGGAGTACACAGAGGAAATATGACAAGGACTTATATGCTTACACATACCTATCTCCTGCTTATTTTTCTCTAAAACAATCCTTAATTGTCACAGCTTTGGTTTTCCTCACCCCAACTTCGGAGTGGTCAGCTCTGCCACAAGACGGATCCTAGCACCTCACTCTTATTAAAAATGTTCTGTTTTACTAAGCTTCCATTGAAATTGCAGAATTTAAAAACATTACTTCCATTATTAAATGGATCGTATTTTGAAAATTAAAAGTGGCACATCATTTCCCCTTGTGCTTGTCAGGGAATGATGAAGTTGAAGAGATGCTAGCAGGAACCTAATGAAAGTATAAATTAACACTAGTCTGTGGTTGTTACTAACACAATTTGACTTGGTGTACTAAAGACTCATAGATATATTCATAATATTATAGATAGGTATTTAATGTATATATATATATGAGACAGCCATGGGTGCTCAGACTCTAGGTTAAACTATTTTCTCTTCTCTGATATTGAATTTTGAATAAAGATAACATGATAGAAAGTCTTTGAGAGAATTTTCCTTCCAAATAGTTAATAGGATTTCAGACATGGTAGTCATAATCATGTGCTTACATTAAAAGAAGAAATGCATGCATCATCCTTAACTGCCACATTTTCTATTTTTCTATATTCTCTGTGCATGTTCTTCACAAATATTCATCTCTTTCCCTTCTCACTTACTTTAATAGTTCAGCTTATTATTCCTCTTTCAATTCTCTTGCATGTGTCAATTCTGAGACCAGTCAAGAGTGCTGACAGTATGTAAATTAAATCCAGGAGAATATAAGAAGAGATTTCTCATTTCTCTGAGAGATTTAAGAGAGATAAGGAAGAGAGTGAAAAGATCCTTCTGGGTATCTGCAGTACTAAGATAACTTTTATTACGGTTAAAACAGATTAGCCTCTTAATACAAGGTGTGTTTTATTGTTCACACAGCTGCTCCAACAGATTGTCTTCCTAGGCAAAACAGGAAATAAGGTAAGACCTAGAAATTTTCAGTGAAATTCCACTTTAATTATTTCTTAATTAAGAGAACATTGTTCAATTAAACAAAAGTACACTGTGAGAAAATGGGATCAACTGGCTAAAGAGATCAAAACACAGCACTGAAAGGGATTTTAGAAGGATATGCCAATAGATATAGTGTGTTGAAAGAGGTTTAAAAAGGACAAGTCAGAAGACAAGTTATATCAGTTGGAAAAGCAGTCATTTTGGTTTACTGCTGTTCTGACATTAATTATAAATGGCAGGTCAGCTGTCAGCTGAGTAATGTACTTTCCTTGCAATTTGGAGCACATGCAGGGTACCTCTTTGTCAGAATTTTGCTTTGGAAGGCAACAACACACAAAAAATTAATGAATAGAAGACATGTAATGCCATCTATAATTCCACTTGAGCCAAATCGGTTTGTATGAAATTATAGAACCTTATAGAACTGGCTTTCAAGTTTTGCTTACTCCCTAAAATTACAGCTAAGTGCATCAAATAGCCTGAGGGATTTTTTTGTTTGTTTGTTTGTTTGTTTTTTGGGGTTTTTTTGTGGGTTTTTTTTGTTGTTGTTGTTGTTTCTTTTTGTTTATTCAATCCAGAAATATTTGAATTTTGCAAGGAACTGTGATTTTGGGGTGATTTTCATACAGTGAGAAATTACCCTGAGTTCATTAGAAATTTCTAGTGAAAAGCAGACCTATTCAAACAAAGTTTTAAACTACTATTTGGACTCTCAGACATGCAAATTACTGGCCATTTAAGGAAATGATGAAGTAATTTCTTCCAGCATTTGGGGAAATTATACAAATGCCATTGATTTCACTGAGACTTAGTGTTGGTTCAGACCATTTTACACAGATTTATTGAGAAAAAAAAACTGTTGCTGCTTCTGAGCACTTGATATCTTGTCCATTTTTTTTCTCTACCTCAGATGAGCTGTACTTTTTGCTCTGTTGACTGAGTGACTGTGAGAGTTCAGAGAGGATTATGGACGTTCTTGGAATGCATCTTCCAGCCTATTTTCACCCAACAGAAATCCAGTTTGTCTGTTGTGGTTTAACCCCAGCCAGCAACTAAGATCATAGAACGGGAAATTACCTTTCAGACACTCACTGCTACAGCACATTTTTGATCTGAGCTAAAAGAAAAGGCCTTTGAAGACACGTTCTGTGTATTTCTGTTGGTATTTAAGGAAGTATATTAGCTACTCCTGTCGATCCTACTCACGTAATGTGATGGTTTACATTCCAGCCTCTGTATGTTAGCAGATATAGGGAATGGGTATGCATGTCAAGAAACTGCTAAAAGATTCTGGAGGAAAGACAGCTGAGAAGGGAGCACATTGATAGCACTGAGTCTGTTGGAATAATCAAAGTGAAGTGATGCAGTTAAATAAGAGGCCTTTGAAGGGAGCAGGAGAAGTTAGCTGCTAATTGTTAAAAAGGAAAACCACTTGGCAGTTGCCCTTGAAAATGTTCTTCAGTGTATTTTAATATACAGAGACTGGTTCATTGCTAGGCACCCCCTGCAGACAGAACCATGGGATTCAATTCATGAGGCTTCTCACAAATAGAGCCCCGCAGAGCTCCTGCAGCTACAGCCACCATACTGTGAAATCCAGTGTAGGGACTGCAACCCTTCTGATGAAAAATGCAGAGAGACTGGGCCAGGGAGATAATAATTTTGCCAGTGTGTTTTTGCAGCTAATTTATGGACACATATTGTTCAGCATGCGGAGTCAGAGAGGGAATTAGAGCACTATAGTGAATAAACAAATTAATTGTGAAATTATTTCTGCAGTTCTATCAGCAAAGCTTTGGTCCATGCAGAGCCCTTTGCATTACAAAGAAGTATTTCAAAACCTGACCCTAATTCTGTGTTCTGTGTCCAGCACAATTCTGTTCTTGGTAGAAAGTGAGAGATTTAAGGCCACAAAAATTCTCTTCTTCCTCCCCCAGTGCAAGGGTCAAGGAAATTTTTCAAAAATTATTTAAGACAGGGCTTTTGAAACTTGTCATCCTTGGGAAAAAAAAAATCAAAAATTGTGTTTTCTCCAACAGGTACAAGATCAGCTCAAAAAAGTGGAGGGGTCTCATGGGTAGATCGCAGCAATGACCCACTGGCCCTTGGAAACACTTTGAGGGGTGTGCAACTCTGCTCACCATACCCAGCAAATATTAAAGAATGGAAGATAAAGCACTCAGGGGGCCTGCAAATGCTGCTGGTGTTACCTTGACAACGTAACTTAAACACATTCCTCTGCCAGACAGTCCAGGGGAAAATTTCCGGCTCTTTATTAAGTTGCCCAAACTAATACCTGTTAAACACACAGCTCTGTCTGAAGAGTAAGAAAAAAAATATTCTATATCCTGTCCTATATTCCCCCTTCTTTCTTCATATCCAGCCACAACAAAATAGAAGCAAATCCCCCACATATTTCTATTGTACTGCTCCACTGATTGCAGGTTTTTAGATTGCTTGCCCATGCTCATTCTCTGTAAGTACAGGGGCTCAGGGGCTTAAAAATTATTAAACATTACATGCGAAAATTACATCTAAGATCACCTCTTCAAACACAAACTTTTTCTAAGCCTTCAGAGAAACCTTTAATTGAGGTTTTAGGAAGTGTTTTTAAAAAGATTTGGATACCAGAGAGTAGTAGGTGGTAGGCGTTCCTTGTAATTTGCACAAGGTCCTGAGCAGGTCACGTGAAATTCATTGGAACTATACATCTATAAATTTTGCTAAGTTGGTCTACATAATAAAGTATAAAGGCCTTTGGTTCAGTTTCTAACTTACTGTGTCATCCTCAGGAAGCAGGGGAGTATAAATTTGATTTCCCAGACATTTCAGTCAGAGTTTAGCAGTCCAAGTTTATTAGTCCACATTAGTTTGGAGAATCAGCCATAAAACTAAAAATAGGGCTATTCGAAGTGTTGGTCTGGATACTGATACATGCAGTGATACCCAGAACAGATGCAGTGTGGGAGGAACACCCAAAAAGGTGTTATCAAAGAGTCCTTTCAATCAATCTTACTAGAAATTATTTTTCTGAGTGATCACAGAGAAGACAGAAGTTCTCCATTCCCCTTTTGAAAGATTTATGACATTCTTATTATCACGTGAAAGCAGTAACCAGGCTGTTCATTCTGATGTGTAGCAAAAAATGCTCTATCCTATAAACAACAATTAAAACACCATGCCAAAAACCAAAGTTGCATGCGCATTGCAACCAAAAAATAAATCCTACAAACGCATGCCAAAAATTCTCCCCCAGAATCAGTCAGTAGGTGACAGAACACACTAACATTTAATTATGTCATATTACTGATGTGCTATGGAGTCTAAAAATAAAAGTTAATTAATATGGTTTTAAATTTTAAAAAATCATGTTTTTATTTCCCCTTTTTCCTTGTTCTTAAAGGATAGTATTCCACATGAAAGACATAAATTAGCTTTAATTACAGCCAAAATATTTATGACAGCTTTAAAAAGCCAGTAGGGACTAAATCATTTTTCTATGAGAAGAATCTGTACTGTGAACTGGAAAAATTCACAAGCTTTTAACACAAGTTTTTGCCATTTGGTTTGAGAAACATTTAACTATTTATGGCACCGTGTGACTCTACCTAAGAAAGCAGAGTCAATCACTTCAGCTTTTCCCACTACTATTATCAAAGTAACAGCAGAAAGAATTTTGTCTTTTTATGCTTCCTTCAATTAGGGAAAACAGCATGCCTAAACATTGTATGAGGAATAGGACATGATTATTCATGTGGACATACACTTTGAAGAACCTGGTAAATAAGATAAAACCACAGAAATACCATTTCTCTGCCTTGTTTCTCGCCAGGAGTATGTCTTCTTGATATGCCTGGGAATGTTTACCAAACCAGAGTATCATATTCTAAAGGTTTGTAATAAATCAATGAACCTTAATGGTTTGCAACCTGAACATGTAATTATTATTCAGAGGTGATTTATTCAGTACATTCTAAAAGATGTTCTGGTGGGTAGGGAGCAGATTATGTTTGTGAGTGCAGGTAAATGATGGCAGTCTGTCATAAGGTCTTCTGTTATTACAGACAAGTAATTTAAGATTATATTCTCAGAAGAGTTTGGAACCCAAACCTGCTGTTAAGCACAGAGGTGAATTGTCTACATTTAATGGAAAGGTGGTAAAGCAAGTCACATGGATTTTAACAGGTGATGCAGAAAACACTACTGAGAACAACTTCTGTGAATAAAATCTTAAGCACCTTTGAAAAATCTTGAACTATGAGCGTGTCAAAATAGTAATCACTAATGGTATTTATCAAATAGTTTGGGTTGGACTAAAAATCACTTAGTTCCAGGCACCTTGCCATGGATAGGAACATCTTTAATTAGATTTGATTGCTCAAAGCCCCATCCCTCCTGGCCTTGAACACTTCCAGGGATGGAACACCCACAACCTCACTGTGCAACCTGTGCCAGTCTCTCAGCACCATCACAGTAAAGAATTTCCTCCTAACATCTAATCTAAATCCACTCTCTTACTATTTAAAGCCATTCACCTTGTTCTATCACAACGTGCCCTTGTGAAAATTCCTCTCCAGCATTTTTGTAGGACCCCTTTAGGCACAGGAAGGCCAGTTTTTTCCAGTCTGAACAACCCCAAGTCTCTTCACTCCCATATCAATGGCAGCAGCAATAGGACAGCAAATCCTATTGCCTCTGCAGGCAGTGGGGAGGGAGGGGAAGGAAAGGGTGGTAAAGAATACTTCTTCCTTTAATTAAAAAAAAATTTTGCTTTGCTGCTTTTCTCAGCACCACTGAGGAGCCTCCTCTGGCCCTGCCACTTTCCAATTCCACGCTGGACAGAGCCATGAGAAGAAAATGATACACAGTCAATATGTCTCTCTGTCCTCTGAGCCTTTCTTTGCGCTAGTGGAAATTTATCTGCTCAGTGAAGAAAAGTTTGAGGTTTTCATTTTTTTAAGAGGGAAAAAATTAGTAACTAGGATCTGATTACTGAACTGTAACTGCTTCTTTTGACTGACAGAGAAACAGCTAAATTATGATTTCTGGAGTTTATCTCTGCCACAGCATGATAAATTTGAAAACTTTACAGCTTTTCTTTTAGCCTAGTAGGATAAAAATGTGAACCTCTTCATGTGTTAAATGCTCTCTCTTGGAGTGCATTATTGCTTAATATATCCTCGTACTTCATAAATTAAAGCACGAAAAAAAGTTAAAGTTAACTTCTTTTTCCTGAAACAAAGCTATCAGTGGGCTTGATTAATATACAGATGCTGCACGCTGCTGGGACTGTGCTTCCATTTTCACAGAGTAATATGTTCTGCTTATGCTCTTGCAGCCACGTGGATTTATACATTTTGCATTTTAAGATAATATATGGAACTTAATATTGTTATGCAAAATGTGTGTTTAAAGTAAAGCACAGCACTTCTATTCCAGACTGTGAAAGTTAAAATGCACTGAATTTGAATAACATTTAAGCAAAGTTAAATTTAAGAGTATGTCTTTGTAGCATAGGTATATGTGGGGAAAGCACATTCATCTCCAAGTATCATTTTAAGTATAAGTAGGTCACAAACCAGGAGATGAAATTCTCCAAGTTATTCTGCACAGAATATGTTGGCTGTCCCCTGGTTGTGCAGGCTGCTGGAACAGAAATCTCAGAGTCATTTGGCAGGAAATGCACACAAAGCCTGAAGAATATTAAAAGCAGGTTAGAGTCTCCCATGCCCAGTGTTTTGCTTTACATGCCTGCAAACAGATCCCATACTTACTGGGCTGACTACACAGGCCCCCAGCACACCATGGGCACTCCTCAACCTCATTCATTACACAGCAAATTCATGCTTACACTTGCCAGGGGCTATGGGAGATGTAGTGAGGGGGAAAAAAAAAAAAAAAAAAAGTAAGGAGCAAGCCCCAAAACACCCAAAACATACGGGGAATCTCTGAAAATTCACCATTACCTTCTTCTTTTGTGTTCATCTTCACTTAATTGGCTCTGTAGAGTTCTGGCTCTCATTAAGTAGATGCACTTTTCTCTTCATATACTGGAGATAGCCTTGCTACTTTGCCAGCAGCGCCATCCAAGTTGATGCCTGTTCATCTGTTTCTACTATTTCTTTTCCATTACTTCTGTAATTATCACCCTTGAAAGAACAGACCAGATATAGACACTGGTGAGATTATCATTAAGATTCTTGCAGATGCCTTTGCAAAAAGACTGAAAAGGGAAAAGTCTGAGCCACTGACTTGTTTTTATCCTGGAGCTGCTCAAAATGAACCCCTAAATACCTTTCCCAATGAAAAAAAAAATTAGTATTGATCTTAATTTTTAATGCATACATGTCCCTGATACTTGCAGAAAGTTTTTTTTAAAAAAAGCTGAAATTCAGTAATTAAAAAAAAAAAAAAATTAGAGTTGTTGCCGGAATGAAGCCTGTCCATAATGTGAGGAAATACAATACCTGTGGGTTTTCTTCCCAGCTAAAAACACACCACAATTTTAGAAGCACATCTGAACAAGGACTGCTCAGCAGAAGGGCTGCACGAGCAGAACGCTTAACCCAACACAACATTAAAATGTGCTTGACATTGTCACAGACCTGGTGAAACCCTGAAGCAATGCAGCGTCTGCTTGAGAAGCCATTCCTGAGCTTAAACAATGAAAAGTGGATAATAAACAGCTTTTTGAGCACCTGAGTTCCTGATTCCTGCAGGCCCGTCTCCTAGATGTCTACTTATCTGAACTACCCTAAGGCTTTCTATGACCTTTACATGTATATAAGCTTCTCCCATGCAGCATTTTACCAGCAATTTGAGACAACCATGTTTTAAAAAAAAAAATCAACCAAAAAGAATCCAAAGTGAATATTTAAAACTCACTTTCTTCCCTAACTGTTACCTTCTTTTCTTTAAGAGTGTGATATAGAATTATCCTAAAGACTTCTAATCTCCTGTCAAATCTCTTCAAAAAATAGTAAAAAAAACCCTTTTGTTTTTTTGGGTGTTGGGGGCGTGGAGACAGTGGGTAGAGCAGGAAGCAGTGAAAAAGGGTCAAATCATAAACATCAGTAAGTTCTATAAACTTGTATTCAGCACAGTCATTAACCTCTAAAGAGCATTAAAGGCACTAAACAACCTAACTTCCTCCCTGGGCATGCTTTATCAAACTTCAACCAACATGTGATTTCTACACAGATACCACATCGCAGGAGAACCTGTGGTTTATCTTCCTGAAAAACAGGTTCCTTACTTGTAGTTGAAGTACATATATATATGTAATTCATATATATATGAATTCTTTAGAAAATCATATCCTCACACTATTCAGGTGACAGGTTTTATTTTTATATTCACAGAGGAAAGATTATTCCATTTCTATTAGGGTAATCCCCCAGGACAAAGGGATTTACAGCAGCAAAACTACCCAGTATACACTCAAGTGGATGAATTGTGCTTTCCTACTGTGCCAGTATTTCAGTCTGATGAGTCAGATTTTGTCTGCACCCATGAGGACAGAAGAAATGTGTGAATTAAGGTTTTGGTATCCCTATACCAAAACCCACACATCAGTGCTCAAATGAACATTTATGAGTATCTACAAATGCAACTTTTATATAATTTTCTTTATATAGCTCAAATAGTAATCCTGTAATGAAAAACACAAAATTAGGAGCAAATAATTTAATAATTCCCATTCTCCAACTAATTCCTGCACTTGGGGATTGGGGTTCTTGTTTTCTGGAATGATTAATAAAAATCATCAGTTCATTGTTAAAAAGAGTTTGAAAACTTACCACAACATATCCAGATAATGCTAGGAAACATTGAGAACATATGCAATATCGTGTTCCAAAATAAATTAAAGAGAAGTTGATAGTCTATCTTCCCTAAATTTATAAATTCTTCTTCAGATATTCAGATGTATGAGTTTGAGACAATGCCTTACTGCTGTCTTTGCTGTGACTGACCCTACTACCTCCTTTATAATTCTTTTATTCATTAATCATCATTTAGACATAAGCCTTTCTTGATAGCCTCTGACACAGTGTGCCAAAATCCAAACATTACCTATGCTCATTTGTTTCCTCAGAAACACTTAGAAGTGCTAATAGTATCTTAAAAAAAACCCAAAAAAAACCCCAAAACATAACAGTTCACTGAGAAAACTAAAATAATCCACTGTCATAACCTTGTACTGAGAATTTACATTGCTCTAGTTATGAGTTATATATCATACACCTATTTGATCTCTATTTCAGAATCACAGGGGTTTTTTGAATGGCATAAAGCCACCTGTTTTCACTGATATAAATTATACTGGATCCCATTACTTGAAGTCAGAGAAGCATTTTTCAGACCTGCTGAGAAGCTGAGCCACAAGATTCTCAGTGTTACATTGATTTCATATAAATTTATTAAAAATTATTCTCTTTAATTTGCATCAGTTGCATAAAGGTAATTTGAAGCAAACATTTTTGAAGAAGTGACAGAACCTAATGAAAAGTGAGATCTTGGAAGATGAAAATAATCCATAAACTCTTAAGCTTTCTGGACTTTTCCTATTTGTCAAAATTTCCTCTAAAGAAATAAAAACTAACCCCAAGATCCTACCTAGGCATCTTCTCTATCACCATTACCTCACAATTAGAAACAATGACAACCATGTCCCACTTTTCACTACTACGCATACAGCTGCTCACTTCTAACTGCTAAATTCCACTTGCTCCTCCGATAAATGGAAGAATTCTTGGCTACTGATGGAGCAAATGGGGACGACCCATTTATTCTGCTTCTCCCACCATTTTCCTCTACAATTTAATTCTCAGTCGCAGCTGGTGTCGAATAAAAAGGTCACACTTTGGTTACTTTGGGCTCATGGCCTTCCTACAGGAGCTTGGACTTCCAGCTCATAATTCAGTGAGCATCTCCAGCCCTTAACAAAGTGTTTCCAAATACGGCATGAGTACTACAGCCACCTGACATAGAAGGATTTATAAGAAAAAGGTCAGATATGGCATGATATGTTCACATAGCTCCAGTGACCCCAGAATGGGAGGAGATCCCATTGCCACAAGAAAAATGGTTTGGGCTCACAGTCAGAGTGGGGAACAATTGCCATTACATCTCAGGAGCAGCAGGACAGTTCTGCCTGCCTCCTTTGAAAACAAACAAACCAACTCAAATGACTTTAGCACCTTAAAAAGTTAATTTCAGAAAACAGTATGAAAAACTCCAGACAATGTGTTGCTTGAACTGTTTCACCTTATTCTATCAAAATATTGGACATTAATGTGGGTTTAATGATAAAGAAAAGGCAAAGACAAAAAAAAAAAGGTTTTATTTACAGAAGTTTAAACATCTAGCTACTCTTTTCCAATGAAATACCCATAAGGTCTTCTATGTAGTTCATGATGCATATTCATGGTTGTAAAAATACTGAACAATATATGAGTCCATAAGTACTCATTAGTGTTTAGTAAGTCAAAGTTTGCTTTTGCAAAGGCTTAAAATATAAAATTACATTCCCTAACTTATTATTTTCAATTTACATTACCATTAGTTATGCAATCTGGCATGTCTTCACTTAGCATTTAATGGTTTAGCACCTGCCCGTGTTTGGGTTTTTTTAAAGCAACATTAGCAAGTGACACAGAGAATAAACTTCAAGGGAACAGTCATGGTACAATGTAGAAGTGAAAACAGAGATTTTCTTTTTCTTTTCAGTAGAGTGAATTTAGTCCATTAAATAAAAAAAAAATCATTCTTTAAGTGTTTCGTTGGGTTTTGTTGTTTTCCTTTTTTTTTTTTTTATTTTATTTATTTTTTTTTTTTTAATAAAGCATTGCAGGCTGAGCTTTGTACTGGATTTTAGCCAAAGATTCTATTTGAGGGTAATGTTTCTTGCCTCATATCTTCTGAATTGTGACCATACCTCTCCGTTGTGCATGGTTGCTGCTAAGGAAAATACTCCTCAGTGGTGGCATAACGCAAGTGCAGATGAGCGAGTCGGAGAAAAACAGACCTATATTATCACAAAATTGTAAAAAAAAAAAAAATAAAACCCTCACAAATGAGCAGATTGCTTATGTAAGGACGGCCTGTATTACTAGCACTGAAAGTATTTTGAAGCGTAGTTAATGTTAGCTAAACCCAAAAGCCTTATAGGAGGTAAAATTACCATTGCAATGCATACCATAAAGGCATGAATGACACACAGAGGATGGATTCTTTGCACAGTTTTGCCTATTTTTAACTAGATGACTGAAGTGAAAAAAGAAGAAGGTTGATTGAGTTAAGTACAAAAGGGGGGAAAGGTTATATAATGAGAAATAATTGCTTTTAAACCTTGGCACAGTGCAAAGGACACTATTTGGGTTTTTTTCAAAGATAAACCATTTAAACATTTTTGCTATTTTCAGTGACTCTTTTTATAAAGAAATTTTCTTTGACACACAGAAACAGAGGGAAAAAAACCCCAACCAACCAAGCAAACTTACCTTTCTTTATCCCGTCTAATTTGATCTTTAAATACAGTGGCACAAAACAATAACTTGAATTCAGCAGAGTTAGGCTCCTGGACACTGTGTTGTAGATTTGAACTCAGCACAGTGGCATAAGGATAGGCCTGTTTTGATATGGTCCATTGGGGCAAGAGTCAAGAGGGAGAGAGAATTAGAAGCATTAAAAGTTTGTAATAGTGAGCTTTTAAAATATGCGGTTTCTACTCTTCATTTCAGCAAATGCTACTGTTTGGGGGCTTTCAGTCACATTCTGTTACCTTCTGTTTTAAACCTGATTAAAGATAAGTGCAGGAATAATGGCATCTCAAAGCTGAGCTCCATAGTCCCACCTCCCTGCAATGAGCAGGGACATCTTCAACAAGATCAGGTTGGTCCAAGCCCAGGCCAAATCCCACCTTTGAATATACCCAGGGGTGGAGCACCCACAGCCTCTCACAGTAAAGAATTTCTTTCTTCTAGTCTGAACTGCAATGTTATGGTACCATATGCTAATATGGTAACTTTGTGTTGAAAACAGCATAATGGAAAAATGAACTTGCTAAATTCATGCTTGATTACTGTGTGGTTTAGACCGTGATTGGGAGACATTGCAATTTTAATTCTACTACACTACAGATGAACATTAATAATATACTCATGTAATTGGATGTGTTCCCTTAATCAGAGCTGGGAAAATGGATAGTTCTGTAAATCAGTTTTGGTTTTAGATCTTTTAGAATTGAGCATTTCTACGTAACATTACTGAACTACCCTGACTTAGAAGGTGCTAAAATATAAAATAAAATCCATTCTACTAAAAATTTCACTCACTAGGAGACAGATTCTGACAACCCCAATACAGATTCAGTAGACTTTGAGCAATTAACTGATATCCCATCAGAGTCCAACATCCACTTTATCCATTATGTCCCTGGGTAAAGGCCAAGGCAGTCTCTAAGTCAGTTCCTATTTCCCTGTCTTCATGGATTCTGGAGAAACCATCAGACTTGGTTCAGGTACATGAAGGGAGATCTCAGTCACCTGACAGATCCCAAGCTCTTAGAGGATGAAGAGGTAAAAATCCCGAGGTCACCCAAATTAGGCAATTTGCTTGGACACTGGAAATATGGACCAGCAAGACCTACCAGGGGATCAAAACTGCATTTCTCCACTGTTGATATCAAGCATTGCTGTCCAGGCACAAGAGGAGCCAGCATTTATGTGAAACAGTGAGAATTAAACTCTCAGGAAGATTCCTGAGTCATGCAGTAAGGTTTGTTCTATGACTGGTTTTTGTTTTTTTTAAATGCTGGGGCCTTTCTCAAATAGAATAAAATTAGGTTATTTCATGAAGGTTTCCCAGCTGATTTTTTTTTTTTTTTTTTTTTTTTTTTTGGTTAGCAGAACTATGTTTTCCTAGTATGACACTATAGGGTTTTTTAGTTATTTTTATTAAACCAAGCATTATTGAACAGGTAGTATCTCCTTAAACCTAGATAACTTAGGCACACCTTGGTATTTTCTGACAGATATAACTGTATGTCAAATTGGGTCGTTTTCAAAATGTGTTTTAATTAGTTTTTAATTCAAATGTGTGTGAAATTTCTTCTTTATGTCAGCCAAATTTCAACTGACCACTAAGAAGATAATTAGTGTTAATTACCCGTGGCATACAAATGGATACTTCTTAATAATGTTCTCACACATTTCACAATAAATACGTTTCAAAAACCCAGTTATATTTAATAAGCATGGAGTAGCTCTCTTTAGCCTGCATTTTAACGTGTTCTGCATTTAAATATGCAGAGCTATATCTCTACTCCCCTGAACGCTGCAAATGAAAAAATGGCAACACGCCAGAAATGTAAGTAATACAACGTTACCTTTGTCCTTGGCAATGCCTATCCTGCTTTTCAGTCACTTGGTTTTGACACCCAGGGAAAATGTTATTGTGCACTGAAGCACTTTGCAGCCGCTACACTTAAAATATGTTTTAAAGGTGAACACACTTCACCTGCGGGCTAGGCTCACTATCGATTCCCTCAGTGGCTATCTGAACAAAGATTGGGAATGAAGCAATTACCTACCATGTGTGGAGATGAACTGAAAAGCCCCACAGTTCACCATCTACCCGAATTGCTACAGCTCACTGTATCTCCAGCTGCAACATATCCATCTAGCAGTTTATTTCAGTGCTCATTTTAGCAAGATAAGGGTTCGTTGCCATATCCACCCATCTCAGGTATTACTGATTGTGGATCTTTCTTTCCTCCTCTGGAATTGGGGGTTACTGCAGGCATTGCTGAGCTTGGGAGTGAATGCTGCCTTAGCCAGAGCTGCAAGAACTCTTTGTGCCAATGGATGGGAAATAAAGCAACCCATCTGCTCAGCAACGTGGGTGGTGGAGAAAAAACACTCTGTCCCCGTGCTCGGCTCCCCGCAGGCATTGCCACTGACAGCAGGGCTCAAGCCACAGGCTCTGGAGTGGCTAAGGATGGGAGCTGAGTGGGATTACTCAGCTGGAGGGTGGGATATGTAAAGATGTGCTGAGGCCACACTTCTAAGGGAAAAACTTTGAGGCATTTGCGTGAACCAAAGTTTCTTGCAGCTTTTCTGTTCTTCCTCCAATTATTTCCCTAGCCTGAGGTCAGGGGTGCAATGATAAAGCTGCCTAGTAAAGGCACGAATATCTACTCTATCTACTATCTACTGATAACTACTATATCTACTAATATCTACTGATAGTAGATATTTGATATCTACTCCCTGCTGAACTTCTGCTCAGAGTTTTAAAAATGGTGAGGATTAGTGGAAGCTGTCTAATGGAGAGCTTTGACTTCTCACAATGATCTGCTAAACATAATGGGCTTTTCTCTTCTTCGAAATACCAGTTTTACCGGCAGCTGATTTCTCTCTGTTCATTTGTACCTGCTTTTTCCAATGGGAAAAAAAAGCCAGCAGCTTGCCATTTACACCAAAGTTAGAATGAAATGAAGTCCACTAGATATAGGGAATTAAAAACACTCTTTCCACACAATCTCTTTTTGATTAGTAGTGAATGAAATCTGGCTATAAAGAGGTTTTACATTACAGCCCCATAATCTATTTGTAATGTCTGCTTTATGGAGACACCTTTCCTTTTCTCTGCACTGAAGTACAAAATAATTAAGTGGAACAAATCCCAGCAGAAAAAAAAAATGCTAGTTAGACTTGCTTATGGCCATAGCTATGTAACAGCACAAGTGTTAAACAAGTTGAATCAGACTGATAAAACTAGCATCATATACATGCCTGATATAAATCCTCACAAATTATTTTCTCTTACGTAGAAAATTATAATATCAGGAAAAAGAATCCATGATGTACTGTTAAAATATTTATGGAAGAACAACATAGTCACTTGTCTTCTAAACATTCTTCAAATACTAAAGCTTTTGCTGTATCTGACTCCTAATAATGTTAAATGCCTGGAATTTCTTAATTATTAACTTAACTCTATGAATGGATTGGGATTTAGTCTTACTAAGTTAAAACATTTCTATACTTCAAATTTTAATATTTTGAGTTAGGGAAAGAGTCTCAGCTGCTTACATATGATAATGTGGTTTGCATAAGTAAAATGTGAAAATGATGTTTAATTAGGAAAAATCTAGCTGCTTTTTTCTCTGTTAAGTTAGAATCTAGAGCAAAGTTTAATTAACTTGTAGACTGTCTAGGTCTTTTTCATGTACAGTTCTAAGAGGCTTGTTATAAAGCTGCTAGAAATCATATAACAAGACAAACCCATATCCTATTAATTTTAATTTTAGCTGTTATGAGGTTCTCAAAATGCATATCTTTTTCCTTTTTTTTTTTTTTTTTTTTTTTTTTTTTTTTTTTTTTTTTTTTCACCACAAGCCGCCTTTTAGGAGGAGAATTTGTTCCTTTCCACCTGAAATATAGGGAACACTGCTAGGTTTTGGGAGTCTCTTTTCCCACTGCTGTCTACAAATGGTGGGAATAGGAGCTGTTGTCCCCAGCTTCTCCTGCCAATGAGGTCACAATAATTCTAAGCCACAAGGGCCCAGTTTTCCCCTGCTGTTGTCCCAACCTTTGCAGAAAGAGGGACAGTTACCTCTTTTTCCAAAGGACGATGATTTTTTTTCTTTTTCAACTCAGTTCACAGAGCTGGAAACATACTTGCCTAAACAACTAAACCCCGCCCTCCTAAAACAGGAAGAAAAAAAAATCCCCTAAAATTAAATAAAATTATGCTTTAGCTATTGTTTATATTTAATGTCATTAAAGAAAACATTAGGTTGAACCTGAAATGCACAGAAAGTTCGAATGTATCTCATTTAAAAACTATAGTGCTATTTCCTCTCATACAGCCAATGAAGAAAATAATCTTGCAGAATTAACCTTGTAAAACGTAATAACCTCACCAGAAAAAGCCCAAAATTTAAGACTAGTGGTTGTGCAAGGCAAGAAAAAGAAGGACACTTGTAAAACATTTAATATTCAAAAGGGTTTAGTAAAAAAAAAAGTATCTGGACTTCACAAAAGCCAATTCACAGAAAATACCCATGGAAAATGCATACAGTGTATTCTCAAACCAGCTCAAATAATAACTGTTTTTGTGTGATAAATGAGGCAGTACTAAAGAAGCAAACACACACTAATCCCACTCTGTCCCTGGGTAATTCATGGTATTCCCACAAGTTTCTGCTCCGTGGATGTCCTGCGTAGATGCAGCTCTGAGCCTTCACCTCTTTTCAGCAAAACAAATCCATTACAGTTTAGTATTGTTTAGAGCTGCTCAACCACCTCTGGAGTCAATTCCTGCTGCTGCAGCTATGCAAGAACAGATTGTCTTTAATCTGCAGTTTTCACAGGCGCTGGCTGGCTGTAAACTGAATGGTTATGATGGCCATGGATGTTTGCACAGAGCTGCTCTCTCTCAATGCTTCTGAAAAAGCTGAGCCACCAAACAAGATAGAGCTGGCCAATGAAGAATTTTAAAAAATTGCATGAAGACCACTGCAAGATATTTGACAAGGAGAATCTTGAATAATTTGTAGGATGAATTTATAATACCATTTGACTATCTTCAGAGCTGTTCAAGTAATGAAGAAAGCTACTTCAAACCTGTTACTTGAAATGTTTGCAGGTGTTATTAGTATGCAAAATACAACTGGTTGTAGGGAGTTGCATTTTAAAAGTTAGGTCAGACTTCTAAATATGCAGTTGGGCTTCAAGATTAAAACAGCCTTATATCTCCACTAGTGCCTACTGCAACTCCAAGTTGAGACTAAGCAAGAGGTGTCTGCAGCCTGAGAGCTGCTTAGCTGAAGTTCTCACTTTGTCTGTCCCATATTAACTTCTAAACTCAAACCACACAGTTCTGGTAACATGTGTCACAAATTCTTTTTTTTTTTTTTTTTTTTTTTTTAATTTAAAATTTTAACTTCTATTCAGCTGTGTCTTCTTAACTCTCCTCTTTCAAAACAATAATCTTCATAAGATTATCCCAAAATGCATTTTGAAACTATGCCCAAGCTGCCTTTCCTTCTGGGTTGCTCAGGCATGGCAAGACTCAGTTTCTGGCTTCAGCTGAGCTTTCATGGAGAGCAAGAGGAAGGGCTGGGGCAGCACAACCTCAAGCACACCCCACCACTCATCAAGGCTCGATTAAGAACAAGTGCCTGTGGACACTTGTGTTGTGATCCCGCTCTCTGCAATCCAGCAATTTTGGGTTTCCCAGTGTTCAGCAGAGAGCTCAGCCCAAGCTCTTTCCAGGATCCTTGACATCAGAAGCCACAGGCCACTGACATCTTAGAATCGGCAGTGTGGACACGCAGCATAAATCATGTTTGAGCTTGCTGGTGCCTCAGGATCCAGCAGCACAGGCACAGCGGGGTATGTCAGGTATTTCTCCCTTCATGAGCATCACTTGGTAAGCTCCCACACCCCCATACACAAAATCCCTGCAGCAATGTTGTCTTCTCCCACCGAGCAGCTCTTTCTAAGCCATCCTAACCCAGCAGGGGAAGCAATAAAATAGGAGGCAACAGCAGTGAGTGTAAGAGGGCCCACACCTGGTACTCGAGACTGAAAAGCACAGCTGAAGGAAAATGCCTTCAGCATTCCCACAGCTCAAGCAGATGTGAGAGAGCCCTTCGAGGAGCAGGAGCATGTGATGGGACTGCTGGAGTGTGCTGGTGACATGAGATGTGTGGTATTTGCCATCTTGAGGCCCTTGCAGGCTCAGCAGCATCTAATTAGCTGCCAGCTGGAAGCACCTTCCCAAACACTCCTGCTGCTGGCTGAAAATTACCCTCCTTCAGATCAAGTTCCTGGATCAACAGAACCTCCTGGGTTTGGCTGGTAAAGTTTTGCATCTCCTGCAGATTGCAGAATAACCTCTATTTCTTCCTCAGGAGGAAAAAAAAAAAAAAAAAAAAAACCAAACAAAAAAACCCCCGTATCTCACAAGTAGTATACTTGCAACCCCTATAAAAGTGATTCTCCACACTGCTGCCACAGGACAAAGTCATTACACGCTTAGATGCTGAGTGAGGAACCCAACTGCATGTTCTCACTCTCAAATCTGGCTAGCTCTCAGAATAACAGTTTCTCATCTTTATATTCAAATTCTGCTTGACTCACATCAGACTTCAGACCAAAGTTAATTATAATTACAGTGAGAAGAGCAAGCAACCACTATCCTGGTAAAAGTGGTAAAAGCTAGGCTACAGTGTATAGTTAGCGACCACAGGTTAAAAATCATCTCACTAATTAAGTAAATGGATGTGGCCACACAGCTGGCTGTATAAAGATGAAAATAAAATTAAATAAACACTAATTCAATACCCTGCAAATCTTGCAGGTCAGCTCATCTGCTCCTTACCAGGTGTGATTCTGTTACACAGTTAACACAGGCAATATTGGGTAGTGATAGCAGGTAATGATGAGAGGTAACCACTCCTGGCTAATAGTGCCACAGAAAATTGTGGAAGTCAGGAATGCTGACATAATGACAAAGCAGTACATCCTATAATTTTAATATCATGTAACAAACTGATATTCACAGTTACTATTATTTCTATTTATACTTTTTTACCTGAAATGCAATTGTGTACTGCAAGTCTTTGCTAATATTTGCTGCAGTCTCACCACATAGGGAGAGCTCAGCAGCTCTCCACTTGGAACTACAAAACAGGTTGAAATTCCAAATTTTAAGGCTCAAAGCACTCGCATGATGCTTGTAGGACTCTTGACCTGGAAATTGCACCTTCTACAGCTTTGCTCCCTCTAATACACAGCTCCAAAATTTTGGGTTTTTTTCCCTGTTAAGAAAGAACCAAATGGCCTTCAAGAGAGCCAAGACATCTCCAGGCTGGAATATCTATGCCTGCCAGCTGTGATGAGCAGCCCTACTTTGTCATTCCTTCAGTGCCTTGCAAAATGTCTTTCATTCACAGCCTGAGTTCAGTAAAAAGGTATCTAGGAAAAGGGTTGAAGCCCATACTCACATTCTATTTCATGCCTGCTTTGACTTACCTGAAAAAATTTTATTATGCAGAGTAAATTTCTCTGTAGTCCAAAGCTTTGTTCATATTCCATTTATTAAAGAATAAAGAGCTCTATTTACACAGTAAAGGTAAATATAGCTGTTGTTGTTGTGTAAACTTTTCTGGGGCATGTGGGGCATGTAGCAAACACTCTCCCCAGAGCTACAGTGACAACATCAATGGAAGTAAGAAAAACAAACCAAGGCTTTTAAATTAAACTAGTAAGTTCTGTTAGAAATACAAGGTACCTGTCTGCTTAATAGCAGTGAATAAGAGGACCAACAAGAAAGAGCACAGACTCACAGGAAAAGAACTTTATTTCCCTAGCACCTATTGCAAATAATGGACATCAGCAACACATGTGCAGAATTCTCACAGTGTCTCTTAAAGCCCTCAAGAACCAGAAACTGGAAATAAAGCTCAGAACTCGGCCTGGCAAGGAAGGGTTAACTTGCCTCATTGAATGACATTAATTGAATCACATGCCACTGAGAAACATCTAAAATAGCTGAGATATAGGGAAGGAAAAGGCCTGCAACTTTTGTTGAAACCATAATCTTCCTGCTTTCCACACACATTAGAAATTAGAGGCTTAGAGGTAAGCCAGCTTGGTATCAGCTGGGTATTCTTCCTGAATTCCCTGCAGGACCTGAAAGCTTCTTCCCTCATATCCCAAAAAAAGATTATGTGTTGGTTAAAAATGAAGTCCACACTTCTCAAGTCTTTTCCCCTGCTCCAAGCAGTGAGGAACAAAAGCAACTTTGTAGTATTTGTCCATTTTCCTGCAGGAGGTCAGGATCTAGAAAGAAAAAATAATTGCATTCCATAGTCCTAACTCCTATTACCCACTCTCACCCTGACACATCCTTTGAACTGGTATGAATGGCATAGAGGTCTTACAAAAGACATATACATATATATATATATATATATATATATATATATATATGTGTGTGTGTGTGTGTGTGTGTGTGTGTGTGTGTGTGTGTGTGTGTGTGTAAATATATATATATATATATATATATATATGTATTTTTTTTAGCCAAAGCAGTCATACACTCTCAGGCTTGTTTCTCTGGAAGCAGTTTGTGACTAATACCAATTTATATAGTCTAATACCAATTTAAAAAGTCTATTTGCAAAATAGTGCAAAGCAGCACTATTTTGGCTGTAAAACTTAACAAAACATACAAAGCCATATTTTTTTGTAGCAAGTTTGTACAATGATTTTTTTTTTTTTTTACCAGAATTTACTGCTTTCCTGAACTTTAAATGAGGTGCAGAGATGATATTTCAACTTTGCCATGGTGCTAAGGGAGTTTGTTGGACAGCAAATAATTCCTTGAGAATTTCACCAAATGGCTACTGGGAAGACAGAGTGGCTGTTCCTGAGGCTTCACTAAATCAGTGCTCTGGGGAAAAACATCAAGTGGACTCCTTCTCTGCTAGTGATAGCGTGCTCCCAGAGTCCACATTTCTCTTTTCTTTCCCAGAGAATTAAAATGAGATATTTTATACCAAATAAAGAAAGAACGGCAAAAGCAGAATATTGAAATGCTCTGCAAAATTAAATAATCACTTTCTCTGATTTCAATTCTAGTCTCTCTCACCTCCTCACTTATTGCTATTTACACAATATGAAATGAATCTTTTATTTTTTTAAGAATAAACAAAGTTCTTACCGTAACTTCACTCCTTTTTAAAGACTTGTTTTTATAGTTCTGTCCTCAGAGTAGGATTGTTGGGAAAAGTATAAGGGAGTGGAATAATGGGATCCTTTACATGTACTCCGTATGCAAATAAACAGACCAACAATAGCCATTTCTCTAAGTGGATTCTGCCACCAGCATTCACCTGCTGCGTGTAGACCCTCCCCTGGGACCAGGTAATGCAATGGGGAACATGGATGGCTGGGTTTAGTGGCACCAGTCATTCCTCTCTGAAGCTCATCATCGTGCAGGGCAGTCTCTTGAAAACCAAGGTGAGCAGAGGAGCTCCCCACAGATATATGGTGGGCAGCTGTTACACTGTAAATCACCGAGAGGGAGGTAAACAGGAGATATTTGATTATTGGAAATTACATCCTAGTGAGCTACATCCTATCAATTCATTGGTCAGGCTGTTGCAGCAGTCAGTAGCCACGTATTCTACCTACTCATGTTGTAGCTTGATTATTTTGTGGGTTATTATGAGAAGAAATGGAAATGGCAAGGTGCAAGCAGGGATTTCCAAGGCTTTCCCCTCCCCATCCAACATTTGGAAATGCACTGAGCCCTGACAGGAGGAGAGGAGGGGTTCTGAAAATGCCACCAGCATTTTAACCAACAAGAGTGATCAGCAGAGCGCCAGTCAGGTGGTGTTGATACTGCCCCTTGCTTTTGCCTTGGCACATTCTGTGACTGCACAATAAACCTCTTTTTCTTCACTTTTCTCCAAGTAACATGTGGGTATTAGCACTTTGTAAAAAGTTGTTTCGGAATCTGCAAGCAGGAACTCCCAAGTGTGAAGTACTACTATGAATTATTTCTAGCAGGGTGCTGCCTGGAACTTCTGATAAATCCTGCCACACTGTATTATGAGGGAATATAGAGTAAAACCAGTAAAAGTCCCAAAGCTCTTATTAAACAAAATATGTAAGAAGATAAGCTTGCATGAATAAACTGGGATATTGGAATTTTTCTGTCTATTGCTTGCGAAAACTGTTGATGGACCACGATTGCCATGAAACATCTCTCTTTTACTGCATGAAACCAACTCAGTGTCAGTAATGCCTGCCAGAAGTCAGCCTGTGGCTGGACAAGTAGGAATCACACATTCCTCTGGAAGTGGAATTCACAGGAATGAATTTAGAAGATGCTTTTAACCAAAAAATAGACTCTTAACTGGGCAGTTTGGTCTATAAATTAGCAGCAGTATGGTCAATAATCAGCAGCATCTCTGGGCGGTGGCAGACCATCCCTTCTACCTCTCCTTGCAAAGCGAGAATGGGGGAGGAAAGAAACAAGACACAGAACACCACACATCACCTGCAAAATACAAGTGGAAAACAACACATTTTTATCCCATCCTTACTTTACTAGCAGACTGTTCTGCTCTGCCAAAGGACTGCCAGAGTGCGTTGTTCCTGTTTTCATCATTCCTCCTGCAATGTAGGTAGCCTCAAAGTACCAGTCTTTTAATTGTCAAAAAATTCCAGTTAATTTCAATACTTCTCATCAGCAATAAAACCTCAAACAACAAACAAACAAACAAATCTATATTCTTTTGACCTCCTATGAAATTTTTATCCATGTCAAGATATGAGTCTATAAATTTAAGGCATGCATAGGGCTAAAGATACCTAAACTAAATACAATACAGTATGTGTTTTATATAGCAACTTCTAGTAGAAGTTTGTTCACTGATAACACCCCTTAAGGACAGGCCTGATTATCTCTAGCATCAGTGCCTGTGTATATATGCCTGAAGTTTATACTGATTAATTGGCATACTTTTAAGCTGTCTTCAGACCTGTATACAGCAATATTTACATTTTACAAAATCACGGAATCATTTGAGTTCCTTCCGCTCTGGAAGCCCTAAAAAAATTCCAGGATTTCAGGCAAGATTAAACTCTGCCTCTCTTCACCTTCTACCCTACTCTCTTCTGAAGAGGGTTTATAATAAAATCACCCATGCTGTAGGTTTGCTAAAAAAAAAAATAAATTAGTCATCATTATTATGCAGAAGTTCTTCTGTCTGTCTTAGAAATACTGTTTGGGGATTTTTTTGGCTTGGGAGTGTATCTTTTAACAGAGCCAACCCTTCCCTGAAGCCCATTTTAGCCAAATGTCTTCACATCAGGCAAAAGAGACACCCAAAAAATAAAAGCTACCATCTGATCAAATGGCAAGAAAGAGGAGCAAGAGGAATGCCAACAACCAAGTGTAGCTTCTAGGAGAGAGAAACACTTTCATGCAAAGGTACAAATTTTCAGCAAAGACTTGATGAGAAAAACTTATCAGTAAATATCTGATAGACCTTGACTACGAATAAAGCATACAGGCTACTTAATAAGGCTGTAGTTTCAATATAACAGATCTGGCTGCAGCCTGATGGGACCTGCACTGGCCTCGTCTCTCTCCTTAAAATGTTTTTTAAAATGCATACTTGTTTTTTAAAAAAAGAGCGAGAATGCCCCAGGACTTCTAGAATAAAAATGACAGGATATTTTTGAATTTAACAAGTTCAAACCAAGTAAGTTAATGCAGTAGAAATGAAATTTCCCCCCTTGCTTAGTTTCTAGACCTAAATAAGTTGATGACTTTCTAAGCAGAGTCGCTTTTCACAGCCTTTGACATTTCTCTAATCCTCACTGCAGTCTCAAGCAGTCTCAAGTAGGTGCATCTGACTGTGCTCTGCAGGCCCCCTGCCAAAGCCACCCATTTCTGAGCAGCTACAACACATCTCCAGCAAAAGGAACAATTTCCCTGTCTTTCTGGAAGCTTCACCTTGCTCAGGCTTCTTAAAGGCACACGAAACAAGGGCAGGGATAACAGATGCCATCTGTCACAACTGATTTGGGCACATTACAGTCTTTTTTGTTTGTTTGCTTGTTTTCTTCAAAAGTGTACTTTCAATTAGCAGATTTAAGTGATCCAGTTTCCTGCTCAGCCCACCACAGTACAGACTTTGTGCAGCTGAGGAGAGAGGTGGGAGGAAAAACCTGAGCCACAAGGGCAATAAAAAATGACCAGAGCGAGAACAGAGGAACTACCTATACTGGCATCAGCTACAAAGCTGCAATCTCAGACTGCCAAGGAGAGTGTGCAACTCCCAGAACAATAAACCTGCCTACTGGAGATCATGGAAAAACTTTCTAGGGCACTTCTTTGGCCCTCTTCAGACTTACAATCCTGTCACCTGAAAGATCACTTGCACTAACTTCCATGTTTAATCACAGAAGAGCAGTTTTTCATTTCTGTGAGAAGTCCCAAATCTACTGCAGCTTGCGTGGACGTAGCAGCAGATCCAAGAAACATGAAAATCTACATTACCAAAGAACCAGTGCAACATCCTCTTGTGCTGTTCTGACACTGTTCTGTGGTATACACCCAATCCATATTGTAGGTCTCCCCAAAATTACCAACAGGAAATGTGAATTATCAGTGCCAGTTCCCCATGCTTCAGGTCACCAGAAACTTTTATGTTTTAACTCAGATGTCATTAAAGTGGTTCTAGCAGAAGGAGCAGCAGCAAATTTGTCTGTTATCATGTCCATAACAAGCAGACAGTCTGGAAAGCCCCAGGCATGCACCCTTTGAAGGTAAGGGTCATATCACATTTATGGGATGATACATAAAGCACGCCTTTTGGATCTACTTTAGAGGCAAAATTCAAAGGTGCCTCAATTTCAAGTTTGGGGCTTTATAGATACTGCTAGTCCTGGGTTGTTAGACTGATATCACAGTAGGGGCTTTGGTGAGGTTACTGGTCACTTTGTGGGGTCAGTGTCAGGGTTTGGGCTTTCCCAAGTTATTGGATCACTAACCTTATCCTCCCTTCATTTGAGATCATACTCTGTGAAGGTAATAGATCAGAGCCTCTGATTTACTAAGATAACTATCACTTATTTGAGCAGCAACCTCACTGAACTTATTTCAGATAGAAGGATCTGCCAGACCTGTGTGGGCTATGCTGATAAAATGGTGCAGGGCTCTTCAGCTGCTCTGTCTTTCTTCCCTACTGCCACATCAGAGTCCTCATGGGCCCCTTTGACACAGCCCCTCTGTGAGGGCTGTGGACTTTAAAAGGTCCAGGCTCAGCTCCTCTTGATCCAAGTGAGCTCAGGGTGACATTCTTGCCATAAAGCATTAGGGAAAATGAAGTCTTAGCTGAACACAGAGAAAAGAGGACATCTCTGCTTTGATAAATGCCTTCCTGTTCAGAGGGATATAGATTGGGTAAGCAGCAGTCCTCTAAAATGGCAGGGGCAATGCTCTTTGAATATTGCATTTGAGGAAAATAAAGCAAGACAGAGGCAGACTTCAGCACTGCTTCAAGCACTTGCAGTCCTACTGGCCACAAGGGTCAGCAATAGAACTCACTTTTGGGGACAGATTTTGAGCACAGAGGTTGATTATATGGCTAATGACTACAGAATTGAACTAATAATAATGAACCAAACAAAATCCAGTTTTGCACGTGGTCAGGCAGGAGAAAATGAAAGGCAGAAGAAAAGAAGTTGATATTTTTGTCTGCCAATGTAATAATTGATATATTAGAAGAAATAGTGTGTTTTAGTCTTTCTTTAGAAGCAGCAAATAGCTTCCTTTCACACAGCATTAAGAATCAGTGGCTAAAGTGATTTCACCAAATGGGGAATGTATCCCATTCAAAGACAGCATAATGTGCATTGTTATGGCTTTTTCATTTCTCCTGAATAGCAGCAGGTAGCTATTGTTCTTCTCACTTCATAATCTTCAGAGGTTTTCAAATTTTCCATTGCAGATAATACCATCCCAAAGGAGATTGCATTATTATTGGCTTCTCCGACATTATTTCAAATCTGTCTTTCTTTGGTCATGTTTTGAGGTGAAATAAGTATCATCCTATCTGCCTGACTCTTAATATAGAGTTTTATTTTCAGGAGTTGTGGAGCTGTTCTGGTGGATTTCCTGCTTTTCACTAATTATTTGCCTCCTAGTTAATGGGGTGAAGAGATCCCAGTCTCACCTTATTAAAAAACTTTAAAAAATAATTCAGCAGCCTATGTAATTCTTCTGTGATTTCAGTTAACTACTCATGTGGGTTCTCTCCCTCCTTCTCCTGCATTCACTTGTAGAGATCTAAAAAAATCCAAAACCACTGTACCAGGAGACCAGAGAAACCTTAAGCCTCCGCACTGTCTGTGTTTGATAAAGCCCTTTACTCTCTCTAAGGAGCAAGCATTAGTGCTGCAGCTTTTCAGTCTTCATTCCTTTTTCAAGTTCCTCAAAGTTCGCAACAGCAGAAGAGATTGTGATATATGGGGAGAAAACAAATTTGATAACAGCCTTCAGATTAAACAGCTGGATTTTTCTAATGGAAAAAAATCAAATTTTTGGGGTACATTTTCCAGTTCCCATGGATTGCTAACATCCCAGATATTAACTTTCTTCACTCCTAAACTACCAGGAAAAAAAAAAAAAAAGCATACTGACATTTATCTATGCTCCATCCCTAGTCCAGAGGAAATCCTGGTTTCATTCACTAGCAAAAAACAGCAACCAAAGACAAACAAACAAAGCCAAAGCCAAAACCAAAAATGGAGAAGGAAAAACATTGCACGGTTGTACACAGTCCAGATTATTTGACCTTAGTTTCTTCTGGTAAAATTCTCCCCCCCCCAAAAAAAAAAAAAAACAAAAAAAACCAACCCAAACAAACAAAAAAAAACCAAACAAAAACCCCAAAACCCAAACCAAAACAAAAACAAACAAACACCAAACCAAAAAAACCCTTTATTTTTAATTTTAAGGAAAAAAAATCAAAGCTGAAAAGCAGAAGCTTTCCAAAACCCGAATTTAATTAGGATGGTATTAGATCGTTACTCTCTTAAACCTTCAATTTACCTTTAGTTTACTAAGGGGTAAGTTTTGGTTTTCTTCCCACAGCTAAGTTATGCTTCCCATGGCTCTAACTTGAATCAGTAATGAATATAGATAGATAGATAGATATAGATATATCTATCTTGAAGTTAGGTGACAGAAGAGAAAGATGCTCAATTACAGGAGTATCAAAACCAAAGTGAAAACCTTGATAAGATCACTTGACTGTCACTTTTAGCTAGTTCAGTTGATGCCAAACCTAAACTACTTGAATTTGCTGACCCTGCACTCTTTGTTTACCAGCAAAGAGTTTCACATCAAAGACATCCATAAGGACAAACTCGTCCTTACTTTCCAGGGCCTATATCAATCAAAATGCTTCAATCAGGTCCATGGATCGACTCAGTCTCCTATTTGCAGGACTGAAACTGTGAACAGGTTAGCACCCTTAACTGAATAGGGTGATATCAAAGTAAGAAACCTATATGAAACAATTTGCTCAGCAGTCAGCTCATCAAACTTCCTTGGTTAATGCCAGATCGTAGGCTCTGTGACAAAACTATATGCCTAAAGCATATCTAACTGGCTGAAGTTTTGCAAGGTTTAGGTTTGAAGATTATTTTATTTACATTTTTAACTTTTTAAAATCTCACTCACATGAAGAAAACCCCAATTTTTTTTTTTATTTTCTTGCCCTAAGAAAGAAAACTGTCAGCTTCCAAAGTCTTAAAAATGCTGGATCATTCTACTCCAAGGTGAACGAGGTACTTCTTACATCCAAGTGGTCTGACGCCATTTTATTGAGTGGAAGAGGAGGACCTAAGGAAGTTGGACAGTGCTATTAAAAAAAAAAAAAAAAAAAATTTAAAAAGATAGAAAGTAAGCTATTCTTGGTTATTGACTCTATATAATCAGAATGCTTCATGCTCCTGTGTAGATGTAAAATAGGACAAAGTCCTGTCAAAATCCCACCAAGTGGCTGTGTTCTTACTGCAGACATTAACAGTACCTCTATGTCCAGGCTCTTCTCCCAGCATTAAAATGTTGATGGAACAAAGATCCAAGAATACCCACCAGAAATTTTGAGGGCTGCACATGTGAGAGCGATGAAGTAGAAAACACATCAGAAAAACCCCCCAGCAGTTCATGTTATCCTTGGCAATCCTGACAACCACAGCTAAACCCCCGACCCACAGATAAGGGCATTATGGAAAAGAGACACTTTAGCCATGGGACAGATATGTAGAAGTCCTTCACAAGGCACAGATGTCACATATACACAAATGTCAGTGTCAATTCAATGGCAAATTACATCCATCTCGACAGAGTCTCAGGTGTCATCTCATGGCAGACCCCAAGACCTGAAGTATAATATCCTCCTACAGACCCTGAGGCCTTTCCTCCATGCATTCAGAAATCCCTTCTTGACTATTCACATGTCCCTCACAGGAATCACTGTCGTGTCAGGTAAGATTGTGTCAAACTCTGGTGTTTAACCTCAGAGTCTCCCATGCTCCCCCACACCAGAGGATCCTGCACATTGCTTCCTCTCCAGTCTGGTACAGGGATGTGCATTTCCCTCCTGGATAGATACTGCTTCCAGCCACTTCATGCTCCAGCAGTTCTGTAAAATTGATATTTCTGTCTGCAAGTTGCTACTCCTGGCAGTGGGACTGTGCCCTGGGAATACTTTCCTGCTGATCATAGAGGGACAGATCCAGAAGTCAAAATCCTTGAATCAGTGCCTTGCAGCTGCATTTCCAAACTTTTGTGCTGCTGACTTTAATTGATCAGCGCTTACCAAGAGTAGTTGGAGATAAAATCAGTTTTAGATTAATCTATATAGGAACACAGTGTTTCTGGCCTTCTTTGCAAAAAATAAAATTTGAATTATTTTTGAAAACTTTCATGAATAAAACTGGTTATTTCAGCTACTGTAATTCATAACTTGATTTTTTTTCTCCTCAGTCACGAAAAACATATCTATCTAAAGGCACCTGCAAAATCCTGCCTGGATTACATGTTCAGCAGAGCAGTTACTTGCTGATAACTCACACTGGATTCTACACTGGGGCCTTGCCAAAAGGGATTGTCCCACACTACCTGAGCCAAAGAGCAAGTCCAGTCACAACAGCCAGGCTCAGCAACTGAGTACAAATCTGTAAAGTTACTCAACCTCTGCATTTAGTTCTTGGGAAAGTAATGATGAAGTTTCAGTTGTCGTTGCCTTCTATTTGCAGCCTCTCTTGGAGAGGACTTTGCTGCGTTTACAACGGTTGTGGCCCGATGATAAACTCTGATAGTTTTCTTCCATTTCTGATTTCTTTGATTCTTAAATCCACTCAAGACAGCAACCTGATTCAGATTCCCAAAGTATTAAGTATGCTAGAATTCTTTTTCCTCAAATGGATATAAGAGCTTGTTCAGAAAGCTGTAAGGATGGAAATTGATTTTGCATTCCCCTTTCCCTGGTCCCTTGGGGATGGAATGGTAAACAAAGAGGACACAGGGTGAATTCCAATGTTTGCAGCAGGGAAGCAATTAAAACTGTTCGGTGTATAAAGGGAGTTTCTCAAGGTTGCCACTGATAACCATAGAATCATGGAAAGAATCGGGTTGGAAGGGATCTTGAACATCATCTCATCCCAAAGCCCTGCCATAGGCAGGGACACCTTCCAGTATCCCAGGGTGCTCAGAGCCCCATCCAAACTGGCCTTGAACATATCCAGGGATGGGGCAACATTTCTCTGGGCAACCTCTGCCAGTGCCTCAGCAAAGAATTTCCTCCTTACATTTAACTGAAACCAACAACAACAACAGGAGCTTTTAAATATTAATATCACTTTGGTTTGTGGCAATGCTGAGTATGACCTCTGGCTTTTAAAATATTTATCATTCTTCCTGATATGTTGGAATGTTTCTGGCTTTCGTCTCCAGTTTTTATATAGGAGGTTACAGAAGATACATGCAAGTGTATCTTGTAAGAAAAAGAGAAGAGTAGTGATTAAGGGAGAAGCATAGACAGAGCAAAACAGAAATATTAAAACTGCAGAAACCCATGGTGGAGGAAGAGACAAGGGGAAAAAGGGGGGGCAAAAAGAATTCTGAGATAAATTTGCTATAGAAAGGCTCAAAAAAGGCTCACTGTAAACAAAAACAAATAAGAGATGACAGATAATCTATGTGTAAATCCTCCAGATTAGGGCAAATAACCCTGCTTTTAAAGTAAGAATTACATAAGCAATGAAGGGTAAGCGACCCAATGGGTCTGCTGCTGCTGAGTGTGATACAAATCTATAATCCAGACAGTGATGTGTTACTGTGAGAAGTCTGTCTGTGCAATACTCTGAAGCTCTTTAATAAAGTTTCCTCTTCTGTTTTGTAGGTAAACAGTGACAAGGTAGAGTGTACAATCTGTCTGACTTTGAAATTTTTTGTGCTTTTAGTGAAGCTAACAAACAATGGCAAAACACAATTGGGCAATAGGTATGTTTGAATTTCTCAGTAAAAATATTTGAGATTTAAAACTCTTTAAACTTCCTTCCTCTGGAAATCATAATCTTTAACTTTGTCAGAATTTCTTTAAATTTGCATTTATATTCAAAATTAAGATTTATTAATTAAGAACAGTGCATTAATACCATAAAACTATGTTCAAGCATCTAATAAAGCAATGATTTTTTTTTCCTTACTTTTTATGGTTTTGGTCAATTTAAGTGAACCCTTTTGAAAAAAAGCTGCCTAAGTAGTGACACAAAACAATACAATTTGACATTGTAGCGGGTGAAAGTATTCTGCTTTAGGGGACTTTGAAGTGATGTTGCACTGAATTCAGTTCACAGCACATTAAACACAGAGAAAGAGCATGCTTGTGTACAGCACCTTACAAATTCGTAGGCGAGTATCTTTACCTGAGTCTTGGATGTCAGGTTCAAAAAGCTGTATTCAACCCTTGTCATCCTCTCTCATGGAGAGGAGTTGACCTAGAACAGTGTGGAAAATGGGACTGTTGCAAGCTACATAAGAGAAAATAGACTGCTGGGAAAGAGAAGGGAGTCCTGAGACACTGAGGAATGGCAGCATGTTGACTTAATAGGGGAGGAAGTTGTTCTCTGGTTGTATTGTCACTGCCACCATATTTTTCTTCATATTAGTTCTGCTTCCATGTCTGAAATGTCACTTTGGGGACTGCTGCCAGATGTTGTTTGGATGAAGGTGACAGAAAGTGTTATAATACTTGATGAGTCTGGCATATGTGCATCATCTATAATAAAGTTCTACCTGCAAGAGCAGTGATAATTTGCAGAAACTGATGAGCTTTTGCTGAAGAGGAGAAGCTCTGGCCAGCACTGCATAAGTAGCATGAAATTCTGTATCCCGCTGAGAGTTCACTGCCAGCATGTCTCTAATAGCAAATTTATGGGTGATGGTATAAATGTATGCTGAAAATATTAAAAATTTTCAGTCCTGAGAAAATTCAATTCAGTGCTTCTAGTGCTCAGTCCTGAGCACAGAAATTATTTGGTAGCTCTGGTCATAAAACAAAGATGGCTCTATGGATGCCCTATAGTCCTTTCAATAGAACACTTTTCTAGAGAGAAATATTTAATTTTCTCTGAGGGTTTCTTTTTTCCTCTACAGTTGATCATAACAATAGTTTTCTTTTTATTACCTGCATTTTTTTCATTTGCTCTTCTTTTTTCTCTTTCCTCTAAACTCTCCACTCTGTTTGACTCTTATAATTGCCAGTGGAACAGGGAACCGAAAATAATATTTTGTCAGGTGCTTTAAAAAAAATATGTAAGGAATAATTAAAGAAGAAAATCATCATTGTGCCCCTTGGTTTCATAATTATCTGTATGATAATATATATTTATTAAAAAAAGAAAATTTATAGTGATATAAAGAGAGTTGTACATACATCCAGACACGTATGTAGAGAGCACACATAGCTCATCTTTGTACCCTATATCTGAGGTGTAAAGAGTCTCAGAAGACATTTAAATTACAAATACTCCTATTTTAAGTCTCTGGAGTAATTTCCCTTTAAGTGAGATTAAGATCC
Organism: Chamaea fasciata; assembly: GCF_029207755.1. NCBI lineage: Eukaryota > Metazoa > Chordata > Aves > Passeriformes > Sylviidae > Chamaea > Chamaea fasciata. Next base: position 8,889,848 of record NW_027094087.1, read on the forward strand.
AGCATAAGTATTATGAATGGGACTATTATTCAAGTAAGATGACAGTTCCCATTATAAAGTCCTGATTTTGGTGGCCTATAATTTTGCTGAACTTTAATCTTTCAGGCTGACGTGTTCCTCACTGGCAGGATGGAGCTGGAGGCTATAAGGTTCAGAAGGATGGTCCATCTGTCAGAAATACAGCCTGTCTCCTAAATTAAAACTTCATTTTATCTCTACACAGAATATTCTTACTCCCTGCCTCTAATTTCAAAAGATACTCCAGTGTCCTTGGGCTTAGTCTCTGCTTGCCACCTACCAACAGCAAGATGAGGCAGTACAAGAAGGAAGAAAAGAGAGGAAACTGGAAGGAAGTTAGTCCTGGTTCCCTGTTGGGAACTCTACAGTGTAGCTTCTGCTTTTCTCCCTCTTTCCATTTTATTTTAGACCCCATTTTTTATGTCCCAGCAGGAGGCCAAAGGAGGAATAATCCTGAACTGCTTTGCAATCCCTCTGTTAAAGAGAATACATCTAAATAATATTCATTTCAGCCAATAGTGAGAAGCTTGCAAGTGAAACTGTGATGTGATGAGAGTAACTTACTAAACCATTTTCTATTTATTCATGAATACCTGATATGCAGAATTACTGATTATTCTCAGCATCATCTGCCAGCAAGAGAGTCTATATAGTCAACTAACCTAAAAACTAAATAATCCACTAACAGCCTGAAAGGCAAATTGGTTGTCTCAGTGGGGAACCAACACTGAAAGTTAATTTTGACCAGTATTATGAAAATTAAAACAAACAAACAAACAAACAAACAAACAAATAAATAACTATTAAAAATAAAAATTAGAACTGCACATCACCAGTTCTTGTGTATCCCTGCTGAAGTGATAGAACTTTAGGCCTGTAAAAGATATTGTAGCTTAAAAGACAACAGGTGTCAGTTTGTGGGAATTGTGCAGGTAGCATGGACTCATAGGTAGGAATACTTGAGAAAATTTAAATGAAATAGAGAAGAAGAAATTTCCTATAATAGAGAAAAAGATGCATCTGCTTACACAGCACAGTGTAGAGGACGTGCAACCCCAATGTAACTCATTCAATTACAACATAACTTGTAATATCTGAGATTTGAGCTTGGACTATTATGCTACAGATCCACACACAGATATTTACATTTTAGAAACTTGGGTTGGCAGGGTATAAAATCCAAAATTTGGTGAAAATAAAGATGAATTAGAATATCTTGCAAATTTGAATAATGCACATATAATGATTTCTTTTGCCCCATTCCACAGTAGCTACCAAAAAAAAAAAAAAAAAAAAAACAATTAATAGGTATGAAAACATGATGTTAGTGGCTCCTCAGTATGGTTCTGTACAACTATACAGAACTATTTCAGCAGCTCCCTAAATCTGCCTGCAAACTGTGTCTTAAAAGAACTGGGAAATTAGCAGCAGCAAACTAGCAGTCATTCCTGGAAATTTTTACTCTAAAGCACAACTAATAAATGCAGACCAGTTCTTTGGGCATGGATGTCTAATATTATATTTAGAAACCCATTTTATCCCATACAGGTTTCCTTGGGATTTGCGTACAGAAGACTGGAGAAAATCATCATTCAGAAATGGAAGGCAAGAAGTTATCCCAGAGCATCTAAAATGTTGCTTGAGTGGTGTGGGTTTACCCAGTAGTTCTCAGCATAGACTAGAGATTTCTCTGTTCATTAATATTTGGATGTCCCATTCTGAGAGAAGCTTGGGTGATGTCCCTCAGAGGGAAAATCACCTTGATGCTCTCAGAATGAATACCTGGTGAAAATATTTATGTGAAAGACACTGTATTTATTTTTGTTTTTCATTAACTCTCAGGCAGCCTTGGGTATCATTCTAAGATTCTAGTTCACTTTATAGGATCAGTGCTGAAACAAACGCTCATCTACACATGTTCTAGACTAGAAAGACCCACCAACACACAAATATATAAACACATAAAAAGTGAAAAAAATCTCTACAACCAATTAAAAAAATTTAATAACTCCGTATATACACACACACACACAAATAGTCAGCCATAAGGAAGAGCTTCAGCAACTCAGAGAAGAGGGTGAACTTCTCATCTATTTCAGGCTAACCTATAAGCAAAACAGATAAATGTGTTAACTACTATCCCAAGTGGAGTCTCAGGGGATGTTGAGAAGAAACATATGCCAATAATTGTAAAGAGGGACTGCTGCTCACTTTTAATTGCAAAACACATGAGAAGGTTTGTGGGCTTTAAGTACTGTTTCAATATTTGAAAAATAAGAATATAAAGGCAAGCATCTGAGCACTGCAACAGCTATAACTATTACAAATATGAAAAGGCTGTATTTTTCAGTACTGTCATAGTATTTATCTTAGAAAGCTCAAACAGTTTGGCTACCTGTATCATTGCTATGCCATTCATCAGCCACTCTGGTTATTTGTCACTTTCAGCATTAATTGACTGGTGATCCTCTTATTCCCTCTGCCCCTGTCCTTCATTTCTTCTATATTAAATTTCTTAATGATTTTTTTGTTTTCTGTGATAGTTTGTAAGCAAATTCTTGCTGTTTGTAGTTTTAACTCCATAAGGCTGAGCAAGGTTGACATAAAAAATAATAAACAAAAAAAAAAAAAAAAAAACCCTCCATGAATTAAACTATGAAGTTACACAAACCTTCAAAGTGTGAAAATATTTAGAGCATATACTTAAAAGAATTTCATAACTCACAAAACACAATTCTCTCTAGTCCGATTAGTGATACTGGTTAAACATATTATTTTTATTACGTTTTAGGCAACCTTACAGAGGAAAAAAAAGCTGTTCTCTACTTTCCTGCTTTTTAGAGTGTTCATGTATTGCAGATACCTAAGTCACAGTCATATATTTCTAGTTGTCTGCTACCCATTTACCCTACACCCTCCTTTCAGGGAGTTGTAGAAAGCAATAACGTCACCCCTGAGCCTCCTTTTCTCCAGGCTAAACACCCCCAGCTCCCTCAGGTGTTCCTCAGATTCCATCAGACTTGGGCACCAGACCCTTCACCATGTCCACTGCCCTTCTCCAGATCTGCTCCAGCACCTCAATGTTCTCCAGAACCGAGGAGCCCAAAACTGGATGCAGGATTTGAGCTGTGACCTCCTCAGTGCCCAGTACAGGGGGATGGTCACTGCCCTGGTCCTCTGGCCACATCATTGCTGGTCCAGGCCAGGGTGTCCTTGGCCTCCCTGCCCAGCTGGGAACTGCTGGCTCATGTTCAGCCAAGCTGAACAGCAACCCCACGTCCTTTTCTGCTGGGCCACTTTCCAGCCAATCTTTTCCCAGGCTACAGCACCGCATGGGGTTATTGTGGCCAAGAGTAGAACCTGACACCTGTTCTTGTTTAACCATTGGTCTTGGCCTGTCTATCTGGCCTGCCTCTATGTTCCAAAATATGAAAATTCAGTAGCAGCCAATATTGTTACCCTTCTTTATTAAATTTTGAATAACTGTTTAAAAATTGCAGCTGCATTTGAAAGAAAATTAGGAGTATTAAAGCCATTAAGTATTTACAATGTTCTTGGGTAATGGGCAAACACTGAATTAGTTTCATCACTTTGAAAAAGGATGCAGTATCAACTCAACCATTATGAGACACTTCAGTATGTCTATAGGATAGCAACACTGTAAATACCTAAAGTATGTGAAAAGATTAGACCTAAAGACTCCCACTAGGAGACACAATGGATAGAAAATTAGACTTCATTAATTCCATTCTCCAAGGAACAAAGCTTTTTTTTTTCCTCATTCAGTTGCATCAGGCTTTGGATTACTGCTTTAAAATTAGCTATGTCCAAGTCAAATTCATTTAGCTGAAAACTCCTTGAGATACAACTTTTGATCTTCCATAAATCAAAAGCTCTCATGAAGAGACTTTACTTCAGCAACATTCCTGACACGTATTAAATGAAAAGCCTGTGAGATTCTCTTAGCAAAATACAGGAATTGTGTTATTGTGGATTAGAACAAATATATTTTGGGGGTTTTTCCTACAATGTTCAAAGCAATGCAGAAACTGTTTTCTTACTTTTCTCTCATGGCTTTCTCCAGTGGAAGAGGAGTTGGAGCAAGTATTCCAGGAATACACATCACCATCCAGAAAATCACAGTACATCACTGACAAACTTTATTTGCCACTCTGTTTATGAGGCAAGTGCCTTGCACAGGGATTCTTGTCTTGTTCTGTACACTTAGATGATCAAACAGCCCATGACTTTCAAGAAGTTCCAGTGCTCTTCCATAGGTCATCTCATAAAATATTTTGTCTGGTCTAAAAGGCTTCGTTTGATTTGCTTTTGGGATTATGAGTCCATTGGTTAAGCTTCAGTTATTTTATTCAGTTTTTGTTCATAGTCAGGGGATTTTAAAAAAACAGCCTAACAATCTAATCATACTCCTCTGTCAGCTGAAGAAAAGTGCCAACGTTAAGTTCCAGCTCTCACAAAGATAGCACCCTAATAAAGGGTGTAATCTGGATGGTGATATAAACCATTGAAAGAAATATATCACATTTATAGTGTGATGTGGCTCATCAGCTGCAAGAATCCCTTACTTTTTAAAAAATTTGAACTTTAATAAGTGGCCTTCAGTGTTGTTTCTATACTTGCATCAGGTTCAAATACCACATGGACAGAAAAATCACCCCCTTGCTTCCATTCTCTAAAAGCTTTTCCAAGTCTTGCTCATTACTGAGCAATAATTTGTACATTTTGATTTCCAAATACACCATCATCCTACTAAATTATTTAGAGAACTTTGGTCATACTTGTACACTCACTTTCCTGCCTGTCCTTGCTGCTTAAGAGGTATACTCTCTCTTATAAGGGTGGTGTTTTACTGACCCTAAGCTTTGCACCCTACAGGACCAAATTTAACTGGACTATCAAAAAAATAGTCTCATCAAAGTGAGTTCTGGAAAAAGCAGAAGACTGGGTATCAAACTCAGTACTGCTCTTCATTGCCAGTGAATTTACTGAGCTAAACTATCTGTCTGTGCAGTTCTAGTTTAGGAACCAGTTTTCATCTAGGTTCATTCACTGCCTGGCAGCCCATCAAGCATTTCTATATTTCTGTCTACTTTAAAATCATAAAAAGAAATGTAGTTCTTGAAAAGAGCCATTTCCTAGACGGTAGTGAAGATGGCTGTTGGCAAACGCCTGCTACCGACAGAAGCATTAAACATTCTGCTTCAGCGTGTGGCTGTTTTGGTCTTTTAATTGATTGGGAAATTCCCAATAATCCATTTCAAACTTAAAAAGCACATTGGAGAATTTAAGGTTCAGCAGCTCAAAGACACTTTTCAGTGGTTTCTTGTGCTGCAATGTGCATGAGGTGACGTGTATGACTTGACTTGACCACGCACCAAATATTTGGTGATATCGCTGTCCTAAAGTCAAGGCATTATTCTTGTGCTTGTTTCTGAATATGTAATCAAAGATCTCCAATAAATTAAAGGAAAAACAAACAAACAAACCAAAAACCTCAAGCAACTGCAGAGAGAAATATTTCCCAAGAAAAATCTCAAACCAAACTACAATGAAACAAGCACAGATCTTCCAAGTTAGTATAAAACAGAGGGGAAAAGAGAAATTGAAATATGAAAACACACTAATGATAATAATACCACCATAATATCAACAGGGACAGGCAAAACAATAAAGAAAATAACTGCAAGAAAAGTGAATTCCTTTACTTCTTTTTGAAAATTTTAAATTTTTATTCAGCTCAGAATGGTCTGGATTTATTTTACCTTAATTTTACATGAGTTTCCTACCATGTGAGCAATGTAGGTCAGTTTTAAAGGAAAAAAAAGTGACATTTTGAATCAAAAAGTCAAAGTTTCATTTTACAAATGTCAAAATGAAATGGTTTGGCATTTCCAAAATGAAACATTTCATTTCAGAAAGGTCAAAATGATATGTTTTGACATTTTTTAAATTTCTCCCTGCTTTTGTTCTGACCAGAACTATTAGTCAAATTCAACCTGGATTAGTTTCAGGCCCCTTTAAGCTCAATTTTCTATCCTAATTGCCAGTCATGAAAAAAGATTTGCCCAGTGTCATTACAACAAAGAAAACAATACGATCTTTAAAACTGTGCTGGAACAGTTTCTGTAACACATTCTCTGTCGCTCTCCTGCTTTGCCTCAGCCTCCAGCATCCAAGTACCTACCCACAAATTTTCACAGCTGTGAGAATTAGCTTTGCCCTACTGCATGCCTTAAATTAAAAACAATAACACAGCCAAAGGCACAATGTCTCAATTAAACCAGAAGCTGGACAGAGAATTAATTGTCCTAATGGACAGTTTTCAGCATTTTTATGGTGCACATATATTGCCCAGGTGTTACAATTACAGTCACTATAAAAATGCTTATAGGTGAATAAATGCACCATGTGCATGTGAGGCAGAGTAATCTGCCCATTGCCCTTAGCAATAACGTCAGCATTTCTTTTCGGTCTCATGGGCAGTCCACACTAAACTCAATATTGTTAGCTTAGCATCTTATGAATAAATAAATCATATTAAGCACAGCAACCAGGATTGAGGTCAAAACACTGAATAAGAATAAATAAAAGAAGTTATAAAGCCTGCTTGCTGTGTTGTTGGGTGGTGTGTGTAGCAGAGGGAGAGACCAGCTTTCCCACTATTCTGCCAGCGCTCCTGGATCAGTGCGGGGCGGGCAGGGGACGAGAGCAACACCATTGTGCTGACTGCAGACACACCACACCAGATTTACAGCAACATCATACAGAAATACCTTGCCATGGAGTCAGGGGTACTTCCATGAGCATTGCTGGAATGGCAGAGTGAGAAAGGGATTTATTCCTTCTGTATGCATTAAGGACAAATCCAAGGAAAACAGGCAAAGGGATGTAAAGAGAACCTATGACATTTTTTTCCCCCAAGCATATCGGATCAAGAAATCCTGATGAATGTCATGGATCATATCATTCTGTCTGTGATCTGACCCTAAGCAGCCTGAGTAGAAACAATATAGCTCCAAGAATCCTTCAGTTATTTATGCTTTTTGCAGGATTTTTGGTTTGCTTGTTTGTCTGTTTGGTTTTTTAATGAATATTTAGAGACTTGTGGCACAAAGGTATTCTGCAGAGGATCTCAGGAAGGACATAAATACATTTTGTAATTCTTCACTTACTAGATCTTGCCTGCACAGAAAGTCTTTACAGAAATTTTCTCCTTCGGTCCAGTTGATGCCTGCCCTGTCTGTTCACTCCTGATGACACTATCCATCTCTTTTCCACAAAATCAAGTAAAACTACAGTGCTTGTGTCCTCCTCGTGCCCTCAAAACTGGCAGGTTGTCAATATGTGCTATCCTGTGCTGTGTCTCCTGGAATCCTTCTTAGACTGATGACTTTCAAGCCCTTAAACCTGGCTATGCAATACTTTGTGCATAATGTTATCTGCTGACAGAATCAAATAGCATGTTATTAAAGTTTGAAAGGCTTTATCTATTTTTCATAAGCATTTTAATAGGCACTGCATTCCCTTTTGCCTCCCATATGCTCATCAAGCAAACTGATCTCAAAATGGACATTGTGTACTTAGACTTCATTACAATAGATCTCTCAGAGGCAGTAGAAAGAAGAAACAAGTGCTTAGCTCTACCTTGACTTCAAGGATTACTAAAGAATTGCAGCACAAAGGGTTTAGGTTTCGTTTAATTTGGATTTTTTTTTTTTTTTTTTTTCATTTCTGTTGGTGATGCTCTAATGCCAGATTTTGAACTGTAACTGTACTTGCCCCTCCTGGCTATTCTTACAGACATTTCACCATTTCTCTGTTTTCTGCTTGGGAGCACCACTGTTTTAAGTAATGTGAAAGAGGGAGTTACAGCTCCAGCCGGAAGCATGGAAACTTTTTGTTGGTGTCCAGACTCCCCTCCCATAATTTTGCCTAGTATAATTCATAATGCATCATGTTGTAATATCAGCCAAAAGCAGTGCTTCACAAACTTTGCCACCTGAGACATACCTTAGATTTTCACTTGGCAACCCCAAAACCAATTCACACCTGGCAATTCCTTTAATTTTACTTATATAAATCATTTCACATATATACACATTTTCAGAATACAAGAAACCTTTTCTTCATTCAAATGAAAATATCCAGCCAGCTTTCCTCAGTAATGGAATATGAAGCTAGTAAAACAAAGGACATCTTACTAGAGGATCGACTGCCTACTTTTAGAAAATATTGGATTCTTTATCCTTCTAAATGAAAGGGCTTCGGGGATAGATCTGCAATCCATAGCAAGTCTACCTGATATTGAAAAAGAACATACATTGTATCTTTTAGGGCATATTGGCCACATCTACACCGTATAGCATTTGGCCTTGTTTCCACAGGGGTGATGTGCCAATGACAGGAATCAGTTTGGGCTGGCTTCCATCCCTGTAGGAAACAGGACAAGCCCTGCTGGACCCATTAAGAGAGTGTCTTTAAACCATGAAGTTATGTGAATGTAATTGAGATCCAGGAGCTCTGGGTCAGCACTGGAGGACTGTGTGGAAGAAAGTGGGACAAAGCTAGTGCAGTTCTACTCACTCTGTCTAGGGGAGCAGCCCAGTCCTCGCCAGAAGCTATTCCCAGGAGCACACTTCACTTTTGTTTCAGGAAAGGCTAGTGGGGGCACTTGGACACAGAGCCAGGGAGCTGGCTGACAGGTTAGTGGTGTTTTATTTACACCTATAGACATCACCCCTGCTGTGTATGTGACATGTACATTTCACATATGTTACAACCCAGTAATTTCACATATTGCCAGGGGGAAATGACATTGAAAGGAAAAGAAAAGAAATGAAAAGGAGGAAGGAAAAAGGCACTGATCAAAATGATGATGCAACAAAGCAGAGAGTTTTCTCTCAGAGCCAGAACAATCATTGTTTTCCTTAAGGCGTGTAAATGCTTTTACCTTATACTGAGGATTTAGGAATAAAAAAACTATTTCAGTAGCTCGGTGCATTTCTGCAGTAACTTGCCTGCCCTCTACCAGTATTTCTTTCTATTTCAATGGTTCACTATTTTGTTTTTTTCCCCACATCTTAACTTCAAGGTCTTAATATTATGTAAATGACAGGGAGCACTGTGTATGTCATTTGCTTTGCTTTGTACTACATTTCATTTACAGGAAACTATGATTAAAAAAAAAAAAAAAAAAAAAAAAAAAAAAAAAAAAAAAAAGAGACTATAACCAAAAAACCCAAAACATTTTACACAATGCAGAAACCATTCAGAACAGTAATATTTCCATGTCAGATTACGAACTCAACTTTAGGTTATATGAACCAAATTCTTAAACAGACGCGAAGACCATTTAATTATACTTTGAATCACAGGGGTTTTTTTCTGATTATCAGATGGATTTTTTTTCCATTCATTATCCAAGACTGGCTGGGTTTGGTAGAGCTTTCTTTGCTTATGCCTGAGCCATTCTGTCATTGATTAAGGAGAGGTAAGAAAGTACTTGTTTGGTTTCCCTCCATGTATTTGAGGCTATACTCTGATGTCATCAAAACTCATTCCTTGTTACATGTCTATTAAATGTTTTCACATGTCTGTATTATGTGAACAGGATTTTTTTATTATTATTATTTAAGAAAAAATCAAAGCTGACTTTGGTGGAAATTGTGTAATATCAAAACTAAAACGGCTTCATCTTACTACCAAACAAAAGATAACAAGAAATGGGCCCAAAAGGTCACAAAGAATTCCAGAGCCCTGTTCCACCTGGAACTGCATGTGCATATGCATAAATTCTCTGTTGGATAAGAATATTAAATAGCATCTTTTTTTTATTTTTTTAGTTAGTAATTGTGATTATCTTGTGTTTCTGAGATGCAAAGAAAGGTATTCTAACTTCAGAAAAATTTCCTCTTTTCATTAAGTGTCTAAAACAAAAAAAAATAATTCATATAGGAACTCATAGGAACACTTTTATATTGGGAACAAGGAAAATTTACCAATCCTAGCACATTCACCAGCTATATGAGTTAATCAGTCTAAGATTTGGTGTCAGTTATAAGCTGAGATGTAGCAACTCAGCAGATAATATGCTCCTCAACTCCACAACTAACATGAGCAGATCAAGATGGGCAAGAAAACTGGTACTTTCAGCTCAAAAGTTCTTGAATTGGTAATATATCTCATGAAAGAAAAAACACCCTAAACAAGAAAATCATAAGCTGCTTGGTCCTTATTTCAGTTTTGTAGCAAGTAATTTTACACAGTTGCTTAACTCATTTGGAGGCAAAAGAATATGTAAAGATTTAAAAACATTATGGGTCAGAAAAGCAATAAAAATATTATTATTAATATTTCAAAATGCCAAAAAAAAGACAGAAAATAAAGTAGAAAAATAAGCACTTTCATCTCTTAAAGATTGTGTCATCCAATAGACTCTTATACATACAAGATGAAGGCTGTAAGGTAATAATTGCATGATAATGTCAGTTTGTAATGTGCAGCAATTTCAGGACACAGAGGAGCTTCATTAGAAGATGAGTCTTCATTTTCTTGCCCCTGTTCACCTGTTGGAAATCAAAAATTCAAAAGGCAACATGAAGGAGGTCAGCATGTGGTACCTCTGGAGAGGACTGTGCCAGTAACTAGGGATGGGCTCAAATTATTCAGAAGGCACTGGTGAAATGGAGTCGAGCCCATACAAAATCTGTTCTTGTTGCTATGTTATAAGGAGAGAAGGAAGAAGACTATTTTTTTCCTTTTTTTCTTTTTTCTTTTTTTTTTAAATCTAGCAGTCAGAAAACCCAGTTTGCTATCTATGGTTAAAACAAAAAGCTGGAAATATCTTGGGAAAAAATTCTATCTATAATAAAACAAAAAGGGAAAGGACATATATCTGGAAACGTATCCACTGAATATAAAATTGCTCTAAAAAGATAATTTAAAATTTATATTTCATTAACACAATGCCTTCCTAATACACTTGAAAAGAAAGCCTGTTTACCTACATGGCTCCATTTACCAGACGCACACATACAGCTACACAAAACATGCAAAGAAATTGCACACGACAGGGAGTAAGAATTAATGTATGAAGATCAGGGCTGGCTTTGTTTCTTGCTGAGCACTTCAGAGCAGATCTATGTAGGACAAATTCCACTGGAGAGAGCCTTTTATCATTAGCTGATCCCAGGGTCTCATGGAGATTGCACTTCATTGACCGGCAGTGTCTTTCCTTGTTCCACTGAGAAGCACAGTCTGGTGAGATTATTTTTTTTTTCCCTTCTTTTATTTTTTCCCCTGTCTCAAGGCAGACCTTAACTATGTGAGTTAACCACTGGTTTTAAAGGCCTCAGAGGATGTGTGGTGTATGAAAGGCTGGTCATGGAGGAACAGAAAGAAAAGAAGGAATAAGATCTACAAAGAATAGCTTTCTGAAGGTGTGCCCAATAGGCCTGCATATTCAGAAAATATATATATATATATATACACATTCCCACTGATATCAAATGGAATTTTTTTCACTTATTTAAATCCTGTTTTATCTTAAGAATTTTAAGGGGGGGGGGAATAAGAATTAAAAAAAATATAGCAAAAAGCAAAACCTACTTTTATTAACAAGGGAAACAGGTGGGAACAAAAGAGAAGGAAAAGGAGGGAAGTCAGATGGCCATCATCACACAGGCTGAGGAAGGGCACATCACAGGGTTAACATCACAAACTGTTTAGCAGTTCAGAAAAACACGGGTAGACTCCTATTAAATAATTCAGTCTGAACATCAACACCTTTTCAGGCTAGAGAGTTCTTGTTCCATAGGAAAAAAAAGTAATAAAAAAAAGCCAATTACTGACCAAAATGTCTGGCCTCTTCTTGCTCATAGACTGTATTCAATTTTCACTACTTATTTATAAAAGAGAATTAAGGTTAACATCTTATAGGAGAGGAATAATCTTTAGATTTTTCACTGTGCTATTTCAGCTTCCTTACTGCAGTTTTCCGTAAGACATTATTTGTCTTGTTTAAGATTTACTTAGAGCTAGTTTGCAAGCTGAATTATGCAAGAGGCTTACTGAAGGGAGGATCACAATTTCCTCTCTCCCTGGACATATTTGAACTGCCTGGTGAAGGAATGAATCTCACCCTGAATCTTTCCTCATTCTCAGATTGTACAAGGAAGAGGGAAAAGGAACAGCAGAGGATATCTTCCTCTTAAAGACTACAGTTTGCACAATAATCTGGTTTGTGAAATGTTAGAACATGAAACATCTGAAACACTTCTCCAAGGAAAAATACAAACTTAATTGTGCCCTGGGGAGGATATGTCCAAGCTCATCATTAAAACACGTGTCTCCTGTATAGCTGCATTTTAAGCTCAGGCTTGGTACCATATCTGGGGCAGGACTGAGAGGCAGAAGTGCCCATTTTCTTTCAGCCCTTCAGGGAAGAATGCTTTCCATTTTTTGCTGCCTCTACGCATGTTGTGGATTAGGAGCAACTGAATGTGCTCTTGCCCTATCTCAACATAGTGCCATGGATTAGGCAGCTTGTGTGTGAATGGGACCTGCATTCAGCATGAGAGTTCTGCAGTGCTGGCTTTCCTGCTACAGAGAAACCTCTTTAGCACAATTTTTATCTGTTTATTTTAGTATCTGATAGTGAAATTAATTAGCTTTATTAAAGAGCAAGCAATCTGATACTCAAGAAAACAAGCAGAGTAGCAGGATTCCAAAAATATGCCTGCCACCTGGCATTGCCTGATATATGTGCTTGCTTACAAAACGTAGCTGCAGCTGTAAATTTTACTGGTTTCTATAGGCAAAATTGATGCCACACTCTTCTCAGTTTATCTAAAAGTATTTGCAGTTCTTGACTCATTAACACATTGACGGAAATATCCATAAACTGGGTTAAGACTCAATTTATTTGCAATTTTTTGATTTCAGATAGCTTTTTGTAATTCCTACCTATCCAGATATCTAGATATCTGCAGTGTTTCCATGGGAAGTTATTTCTATTATCCACTTAAAAATAAACAGAAAAGAAACAAAGCAACAAAAACAAACAAACAAAAACCCCACAAAAACCCAAACAAACAAACAAAAACAAAAAAAGACAAACACACCCCAAAACAACCTAACAAACCACCCAAACATTTCATGTGTCTTTTCATTTTGGCTAAAACCATAGTAAAAGACTATGCTTAGGACGGATAAAATCTCAGCATTAAGTGGCTGGTTACAACAAAGAGTTCACAAATGGTTTTGTTTCTTTGTTTGTTTTTGACAAACAAACAGTACAGCAATGGAGCAGTTAACAAGGCTCACTTCTGGACCAATAAAGCTCACATTAAATTTGTTACTGTGTCATTGATGAAAAATGTATAGTGTACTCTATACAACTGCTCCTTTCAAACCATTTATTAAAACAGCCACAAATAAACAGTTCCAACTGTTAGCTGTGCAGTCCAGTTAACTTGGCTTAGCAGTGGGCTTTCTAAATATTTCAACTCATTAATAACTCCATTGACTGGATCATCAGTACTCCACAAACAAGTATCTTGAGATATCTGCATTCCCTAGTTTATACACAACATTAAAAATGTTTATATCACATCCACCTTAAAATTTGGATACCTTCTATCACTGCTGTAGAAAGTGCCTCAACATGCAGGCATATCTATAACTTTCAAGAACTTTTTCTCTAGGAACTACCAGGAATGAAGGACTGAATAGAGTTAAAGCCTTCACACTGATTTGGGCAAATGTGCTTCTGTCCAGTCATGCTGGGGTTTTTTTTGGTTTTGTTTTTCCTTTCTTTTTATTTTAATACATTTCTTTGTCCATTATTATCCCAATGACGAGGAAAACATGACACCTAGACAGTTCAACAAGTGCTGCACTGTATATCCATACTGCAAATCTAGGCTTGAGAAAGAAGGACTCCAAGTGCTTCCTAAAATGCAAACCTTTACTTCTTTGCCAGAAAGGCCAGGAATTCTGCTTGTACCACCAAATCATAAGCTCATGCTAATTCTGTCCCTCACCTCTTCCATGATGCCTCCCTTTGATACTTCCTTTGTTCAGGAAACTAACTGCTGTATGCAGCCAAGAGACAGAATCATGCTTAAGACTTTTGACTCAAAATAAGACTATAAAAAGATTACGCCAATTCTCAGATTTTACAATATTACAATAATACAAAATTACAAGAATATTACAAAAAAATATTGTTGCACACTCATACAAAGCTATCTTATTTTAATGTTGACTTATGCTGCAAAAAAATATCACTTTTCTTGAAATTATTTAGTCACAAACATCTTACATAGGTAAGTAACAAAATCTTGGATTCTAGTAGCTAAAATTCAGCATGATGCGGAACAAACTAAACTATGATTATGAAATAATAATAGTAATTTTGAGTTTCAAATTAGTCTATATCTGACTGAAGCAAACACTCTTGTTGGATAATATAATTGAAATATGTAGAGTACCTTCTAGCATTCCACCATTCTTCTACCTCTCTTCTCCAACTGTCTTTGCATTCTCTTTTTTAAAATTACCTATATATTAGGGATGTATTCTACTCTGTAACCTTGGCAACAAGTTATTCCCTTTCAGAACATACTGTACATTCATATTTTTTTACATAATAAAAATGCATAGCTATTATCATCTGAAAGCAGTAAGTGGTGTATTTGACCCTGAAGTTTTCAGGTCATTATGGGACTGGATGATAGCTCTCAAAGAGTGCTACCTCTTCTTTCTCTAATTATTATTTTATTGCTTTATTTAGAAAGTTCCTAAAGAAATTTAAAAATAAACTCAGATTTCAAACAGGAAATAAAAGCCTAGCACCAGATTTAAATGACATTTAGGTGCTTAAATCCCAAACAGTAATCTCACTTGTAAGGGACATAAACCCCTCACATGATTCCTAAATTGCAACACACTTCAGACCCTCAGTGCTTTGCTTCAATTCAGAGATTTTACTATTCCCACAGGAATAAAGCCCCTGTCTTCTCTTACAAAAATTGCAGCTCTCTCTCAAGCCAGTCTTGCTGGGTCATCTGCTCCTGTTTTTCAGATAGGACTGATCTTGAGGGACACATGTGAGTCCCATCTCCTGCTTGAAATCCAGAAAATGCTACTCCTAATAAGCTGTAATGGGGAGGCAAGAGTGGAAAAGATGGAAAAAATGGCACCAAAAAAAAAAAAAAAGGAAACAAGTAAAAGTAAAATTTCCCCATGCACTTTATGCTGATCCTCTCTTTTCTGCCTTTTATCAAATTGTTTTATTGCATCACAAATAAATTGTTAAATAAATAAATATTCCTAACAAAAAATATAAGCTATTGGGTTTGAAACAACTAACCTAACTAAGATAAAATGCACTTAAAACAGAGTTAGCACTCTACGTACCAAGATCATAGAGATTATAAAGTTGCCTCATTTTATTCATATTACAAAACTGCCACATGTAATTTGGTAATTTTAGCTGTCTTTGATCATCAGACGATGAAGATTTATCTATCATAAAGGCTAATTACTGCTATCATCTTCCATAGACAGCGGTCTCTATAGGCCTTGCTTGTACTTTTTGATGGAAAGAAGAGGGCCAGGCTTTGATGATTTCAGACCTGTCTCATCAAAGAGCCAGTGGGGGCACTACCCTTAATGTATTCACTTCTGAAGAGACAGTAGGTGCACTGCCATCTGCTTTGCACCACAAAAATCCTTCAAGAAAGAACCGTTCAAGTGAAGACGTCTTCCCCTTCATCGGCGACACGGGCACAGACTTGTGAGCAGTTCAGAGGGAAAAAAGAGTCAGAGAGGAACAAAAAAAAGGAGGTTGTGAATATTGCAATTGCCCCACCTTATCAGAATCTGTCTCTCAACAACCTTTTCGACCTCTCTGCAAGTAATTAGCATGCTCTGTGATTCTGCTATTAGCAACCTTCTCAGCTTAGCAGTCTAATACTATTAATGTGCTGCTTATAAGTAGGGTGGAATGGAGAGAGATTTGGGAAGTATGGAGCATTTGACTGCAAAATAAAACAAGCGTTTTCTCTCATTAAATATAGCCAAAATTCAGGCATCATTGATTGGTTTTAAATCTTGCTGATGAAAAGAAATGAGTGAACAAACGGGCTGAACTAAGCTGTTATAAACAAAACATTCAAACACTCAAAAAATAGTTCCTTAAATCTAAATTACCTCTAATTCCTAAAGAAATTAAGTAACTAATTTCATCTTATTTGGGTTATTTAATTATCTGATAGAAATAAAAAAGCAGGGAGCAAGGCTGAATCAAAGAAAAGAAAGATTGGCTTTTTGTCTCACAGTGAGACACACAGCTTAGTTGTTAATAACAAAATGCTATAAGCCATATGTTTCTTGTGGTTTTCTTTTAAGCTTGAAATTAGAATGTACTAATTAGAGTGTGGGCCACATACAAAAATACAGCACTCCATTGAAATTGTGCCTGTATGAGGACTACATAGTTGATGACTAGAAGACTGGTGCTATAATTATCTTACAATCCAAGAAGTAATTCACCTTAGTAATTTTTGAACATATCTAGAGCCTGATTCACAAATCACTTAATTGCTTTTATGCATCCTTGTGCTGCAATTTACAGTATATGAGAAAAGTGACTTGTATACCAATATCATATAATTTGCCTCACATTTACCAACCATCCACATCATAGTATGGCAACTAACAATACTCTGTTTCAGCTCCATTTCCCAGGATCTAAAGACCTAGATGTGCAAAGTTGACAGTGTTTCCAGCTGGGAGCAAATAGCATATATTCAAAAAAGGAACCATAAAAAAGCTTTCCATAAAGCTAGTAGGTACAATATTCTTTCCAGATTGAGCAGCATTGCAGCATTCCCACAAACTGAATTTTACTTTGTTCATCATTGGAGCAAAACCTGTGTTTACCTTTCAGAAAAAAAGAATTAAAAACAAATCAGGGAAACTGAGATGTGAATTGGACAAAAAAGAGAAATTTCAGTCAAGTACAACACCCTTTCTAATATTCTTTCTGTGTGTTCCCTGAGACGACATTATCCTCATTATGGAATATGTATCAGACTATTATTTCCAGACAGACAGATGCTGTTGTGTGAAACATACTGGTCAACAGATTCATCTGGGAACTTTTCACCAGAATGTTGATGAAAAACAGGTTTCTGTGAAAAAAGGGTGGGGTTTTCTTGGGTGTTTTTTTTTTTTTTTTTTGGGGGGGGGGGGAGGAAAAAGTCAATTTTTAGGCATTGATATTGCTCCAAACTGGATCTCAGATATTTATTTTCCAATTCAGTGAGAAATCTTTTCCAGTTCTGTTTGAATGTAGATATACTGTGGATATATATATTAATATATATGTATGATAGCAAAGGTTCTGTGGTATTTTGTGGCAATTGATGAAAAAAACACATAATGATTAGCAAACACCACATTAAGGGCAGCAGTTTGTGCTCTGTTTGGGTTGGTACAACTAAAGCCTGATGGCTACCATAAAATCCCCCCTTTGCCCTGTGTAATTTCTTCCGTTTGCCTCATTTCTTTTTTCAGGGCATTGAACACAAGATCATGTCTTCACTAACCGAGTTTATGTTGAGGAGAACTTCCTCAAATAGAATTTCACAGACTCACAGTACAGTTCAAGTTGGAAGACACCCCTGGAGATCATCCAGTCCAACTCCTCTGCCAAAGCAAGGTTGCCCAGAGCAGGTTACACAGGAACACATCCAGGTAGGTTTGAAAGTCTCCAGACAGGGAGAATCCATAACTTCCCTGGGCAGCTATTCCAGTGCTCTGTCACCCTCAATGCAAAGAAGTTCTTCCTCTTGTTGATTTGGGACCTTTTGCATTTTATTTCAGGATCACTGCTCCTGATCCTGTCACCGGAAACCACTGAAGAGTCTGGCATCAACCACTTGGCCCCTGCCTTTGAGACATTTATATTCATTGATGAGATCCCCCCTCAGACTTCTCTCGTCCAGACTGAACAGGCCCAGATCCCACAGTCTCTCCTCATAAGAGAGTTGTTTCTGTTTCTTAACCATCTTTTCAGCCTCTGCTGGACCCCCTCCAGTAGTTCCTTCTCTTTTTTGTCCCAAGGAACAGCAAACTGGACACAGCACTCCAGATGTGGTCTCACCAGGGCCAAGTAAAAGGGCAGGATCACTTCCCTTGACCTTCTGGGCCACTCTGATGCCCTCCAGGATCACATTGGTTCTCCTGTCCACTAGGGACACACTGTCAACTCAATTTCTAATCCTGTATTTAGACATTTACTTTAGACTACATTCGGTTTTGTAATCAGACAGTTCATTCTTCCTAGCTGTTTCCCAGATTAAAAAAGTCCTAAAGGTATATCCTTCTCTGCTGTCAAATTCCTTATCTGCTTTAGTGCCTTCAATTGGATCAAAGAAATGAAAAATAAAACTGAAATCTTGCCCAATATCTATTTTTTTCACCAGTCTAGATGCCTTTCTCATAGACCAACAAAATACATTCTGTAATTGTCCTCTGTTAATACTTTACTAATGATAGAGAGGTTTACCAAAATGTAAATAAGACATGAAAGTATATTTGATCTAAAATCTGCTGAAGATCACAAATTTCCAATCACTTAAATTTTTGAGAAAGTCATAGTTTGCAAAAACATTTCCTTTGCAGTCACTGTGCACTTGGACCTAACTTGTACACATAGCAATCTCAGGAGGATTTTTCTGTATTTGAGTCATATATATTGACGGATAAAGATGATGATAATAAACTTCACATTTGCTTTAAACAGAGATATACAGCAAATAAATGCAAAAGCTTCCCATGATAGTAAGTGCCCTAAGCAATTAGCATACCTTGTCATATGAAACTAAAAATGAAAATGCAATATTGCAAAATATGATAAATAATTAATAGCTTTGCACTGAAAGCTAAAGGAAATTCACATTTTTATCTGTATGTTTTATTCAAATTGCTGTTTCATTAGAAACAAATTTTCTTTTGCAAAGTTCAACCATTTCTGATGGCAACGATATTAATTTGTGTCATATTTGAGGTGAACCTACCATATATCAGTTTTTTTAGCTAAACCACTTTTCTGGTTTTATGCTGTACCATCAAGCACTTGTGTTTGTGAAAGATAAAGATATGTAGTTATCTCCAACCTGGCAGATCGTCCAATGCTATCAAATGTACAAAGCTTCAACACAGGCCTTCTCCTCTCACTGCAAACCACCAGTGATCCCATCTCAATGTGCTCTCAACTGTTATTTGTCATTTGAAGCCTACACTACATGGCAAACTCATCTATAGGATGAGGTTTTACACTGCCATGAAATGGAGATCTAATATTGATAATTACACAGGCAGTTCACTATTCAAACTTTGGCTGGTCAGCAGCAGCCTGTCATCCCTAATTTCTGAGTCAGCTCCAAGCACATTAATTTTCCCTGTACATAATGGAAAATTCATCATTTTAACAGATTCTGGGACAAATTCTTGGGTTTTGTGCTTGCTTCCTGGAACCCACCATCACCCTTGCCAGCATGTCTATTTTTTTTCACTACTTATCAATACATAGACCTGAATTAGAAAATACAGTAGGTTTGGCCACATTCACATACCAAATGGCTGTGTATGTGAGACTTTTGTCAACTTTTAATTATTTATCTTTCATTCTCCTGTCTCACAGATAAAGATTTAATTACTATGCAGACTTAGAGACTAAGGAGTGGTAAGGAGATTTGGCGTATTTTTGGTTTCTTTTTTGAGTCTGATATAGCTGGTTTCTATTGCCAGAAAACTTCCCAATCTGGTTTAATTCTATCCCTCACTCTATCTTATACATCATGCTTACACATTTACAAAAATAAAAATATCATTAGCCATAGATACATCCTGCTAACATTTTTTGGGGAACACCCCCATATGATCACAATGAGATTCGAATATAGTAGTCAAGACTACATCATAAGCTAACTTGTGTACAGCCCTGGTGGTAGCTTTACATTTCTCCCAACACTACTTTTATTCTTTCCTTAATAAATGACCTGTCATATCTACACTTTATAGTCTTTTTTTTTCTTAGTCAGCATGTTCTTATTCTTTCTGACCCTTGTTTTTCTTCAGTAAGGCAGATTTGAAATAGCTTTTGTCCATCTGTAGGTTTTAAAGGAATTATTTATACATATTGTAGTAATGTTGTCCATAGGTGTCAAATAGTGAGAAAAGGAAAAAAATAATCTCTTAGGAAAAATAATACAACTGAAAATAAAACAGCTGAATATGTGGTCCCCTTTAGTTTAACAGGGCAAGGAGACCTCTACTAGACAGCTGAGAAGAGAACCTGTCTAAAAGGACAATAATCCTTATATTATTTAATGCTGCAGAATTATTTTTTTTCAGAATACCAGAAGGCCAACAGGTTTCAACTTCAGTTTTGAGTGGCTACACTTGGCACAACTAACAGCCATGATTGTGCTCTGATATCCACTATAAGCCCATGAGGTCTTCTGATAGTACTTAAATGCTTCCTTTTCTCCCTTTATAGCCTATAGGCAGCGTCCCTATAGTGGCATTACCTTCACATATACTTTTCATCCACAAAGAAGAATGAGAATTCATTCTTTATTAGTGTTATCTATAAACTTCCTTGACTATCAGGTTAGAACAAATGCATGTTTTGTATTTTGCTAGTTCATAATAGATACTAGTTGTCATATACCCTTCTTGAGTGGAACAGTGAAATAACAGAACTTGCATCCTCAGAAGGAAACAGTGGATAGAATTAGGGTTTTCTTTGATGCAGTGTTGCTCGTGTATAAAATACACATATGTGTTTAAAGTCCTGCTTATGGTGATGTATATGACAAAGTGTAAGAAATAGTTCATCCACTCACAGCTCTAAATGCCTTTTCCCTCATTTTCTTTGGGATTTTTCAGGCCTACACTCCTGCAGTCTGCTCTGCTTTAGCTGTTGGGTTAGTTTTCTGGCTTTGCTTGATCAAAAGCAGAAAAAAAAAGGATTAAGAAAGTACTCCCTCTGTTCATCACCCACACAGATGCTGTTCTCCATCATGTAATATCCAACTCATCCACACGTTGCTGGAACCTGATCCTGTGAAACAGGTTGGGCTGTATCCCTCAGACAGTGCTTAGGCTGCCATGTCACCTACTCTTGGAAGCTACTACAACTCAGCCTTAACAGAGCAGTCACCAGCTCTTTGCATTTTCCTCACTCTGAATCAGAAGCTGGACATTAAACAGAACAACTTCAGTGAGACTACACAAAGCTCCCCCTTTATCTCTGACTAACGTGTCATGAGAAACAGTTTTATGCCTCAGCACTTGAGCAGAGCATAGGAGGCAGGGCAATGCAGTATTAATCATCACTCTGCAATGTTGTCACCAGACACAGGCCAAAACAAGTTTACTTTGACATAGTTCTACAGACTGCAGTGTGTAGCACGGCCCTTATGTACGCGTGGAGAGATATTTTTATTCCTTGCCTGTTTTTTGTGAGAACTCAAAGAAAGGTGAATAAAATTCACCCTGTGTATTTGCTATCATCTTTGTATATATTTCAAGATAATTCCACTATTTATTTTATGCTGGTTAGCACATAAACTTACTCTTTGAAATGCTAATTGTTAAGACAAAGTTTACTGAAGCTGCTGAATATTGATGCATCCTTCATTACTTTCATGTCTTTCTCTGAATGAGTCAAAACTACACAGACATTACAAACATGGTGCTGTGATAGGGTTCCTGACACAATCCCTCATGTGTACAGATGAATTAGATGAGATTCTCTGCCTTTGTAGGACGCCTTTTTCTCTCTCTGACTATGAGTTGCCTCGTGTAACCTCACTAGGGTGTCACAGCAGTGAATATGGCTTGACCCTGCTTTACAGCATTTGAAGTGCTGGAAGGGAAAGGTAGACACAGCCTATTCTATTTGCCCATGGCAGAGTTGATGGATGATGTTGGCCTTCTTATTTGAACTTTTATATATCCTTGAGAACTTCCAAGGACCACAAAGGCCAGATATAACAAAGAATTTTGTCAGAATAAAGTTAACATAAGCATCTCTATTTTGCTTCCTAGATATTTTCTGCTATTCTCAAAGAGTAAAGATCATGTCAATAGCTCTATGCCACAATCAAAATTCCACTGTGTTTCCAGGAATGCCATGTCTATTAAGTTGTAAAGTAGACAGCTGAGGAGAGCTCCAGTCAATATTTTGCAGACAACTGTCATCTGAGGAAAATCTTTATAATTACAACACTTTTTATTTTTTTTTCCTTTGGAGCCATTTTGTTTGCAAAAGGGGACCAGCTTGGAATTTTGTAACCTGTAATTTGAAGACAGGCAGTCCAATGTTGTAAGGTCATACTGCTCCATCAACATTTCACCTCTGTCTGTGAAGGTATTTAAAACATTCTGATACAAGAGTATTATTCACTTCTTTCTTCCCTCCCCACCCCCTCCATTTGCAAATAAAAGCTATAAAGAGGTTGTTTCTAATTGGCTTCAATTCCACAGGGGTCAGGACATCCTTGTAATAAAGCATTGCATGATTTATGAATGAAGGTAACTAATGCTCAAACTATCAGTAGGGATAATTCTTTCTTAAGCAACTTATTTCCTTCTGCTGTGTCTAACATTATCTGCCTTGTATAAAAAACAGTCCCCAATACTTTACAGAAAATTTGCATTTAAAGCCTAAACCTAGCTTTAATTCAACAAGTCATGCCTACAAGAATTATATGTAAGTTATAAGTGGTTAGGATTTTGGTGGGGTTTTTTTGTTTTATCATCACCACTTAAAAAGTCTGCTTTTGATCTAGAGATCACAAGTCAGTCATTTTTTTTATTTATTTTTAAATAACATTTTTGGTTGTGAAATTACCTAAATGAGAAATGGGTGAACACTCATGTAAACACTTAATATAGCATTTCAGCCATAAATTCTCAAATTCATATAATTTCTTAATTTCAGCTATCTAATCTCTTTGTTTGAAACCTGGGTATCACTGCTTCATCCAAGGGTAGGCATAAACCAGGATCCAGTGAGCTTAAGGTACTTCCAGTTGGATAAATAACTTCCACTGTGTATACTGCCAGCCAAATACTTCCATTACCATTTACAAATAGGAAAGAAAAACTGGCACAGAAAACCCAAGTGCAGCCAAGAATTTATAAGTAGAATGGTATTAATAGTAGAAATGACCCAAAAACGTTAAGTTATTTTTTGAACTAATTTAAAATAATGGTATGGACACAGAGAAAAATGTGTACTGGCTCAATAGTAACTGGTCAGGTTGAAGATAAAATGGAAAACAAGTTTATATTACTTTAAATGGTCTTTGTGTCAACAAAATTGTCTTTACATGCATCCAAAGCAAAATATTTTATAGAGATTATCTGTAGAGATTTGATTTTCTTCTTGTTAATGTGTTTTTATGTATAGAGAGGTCTGAAGCAAAGCAAAGCTAACAGAGATCAACAAAAAACTCTGCTTTAAAGGTACATACGTGACATGTGCATATATGTGTGTGTAAACATACATATGACTTTTACAGTAATTATTCTCTTGATACTCTTTTAAAAAAAAGGCAGTGCAAACAGAACCAAAGTAGACTCTAAAAATATAACTACTACCACAGAAAATAATACTTTAGGATTATCTTATATCCTATATTTTCCTATATTATCATGACTCTATCATGAACCAAATAATATCTCTAAAATATACTATAAAATATACTATAAAATAATGTATTTTCTGTATATGTTAAACCACAATAGCCCCAGATTTTCCTAATAAAAACTTAACTATAATTAAACACACGGAGCTTGTTTTTCAGATGTTTTGCAAAACAGATGTACCTGTTGTATTGCATGACTACTTTAAAAATCTTCAAATGCAATAGTGAATCAGAATGTACCATGTCCAATAAAACACTATAATTATAATATAACTCTAGTGGAGACACAGGATAAAAGAAGCACACCATGTAGTCTATTTTATGTCATTTCAATTTTACTGTTACCTCAAAAACTTACAATTTCTTATTGCCAGTGCACCTAACAAAGAAATCAAAAATAATCATAAGTTAACCCTAAACCATCTAATAAGCCTTAATAAAGTATAATAAATCAAATAACGGGGGACTGTGGTCAAAAGATTAGTTTCCTGTAGGAAGACAAACACACAAAGAACGTATGTATGTCTTCACAGGGAATGGCCAACCAGGCCCTAAGTTAAATTGCTGTCTCATATACAAAATGGCTGCATAGACAGAGCTCTCTTCAGTGACACACATCAAATGTATCTTACTATTCTGTCAGGAACTTATTATTAGTGTATTTTTGAAATACATTGTGCTGACAATGATCCTTAAAAGTTTCCATGAACTGCCATATTTCTTTACAACAGAAAAAGCATAAGCTGCCAATCATCAGCATACAAATGGCTGAGAACAACATTACTGTGTGCTGGAAGTAAAAATAACAAGGAAGTACATAAGGTGAGAAGAAAAGCAGTGGACAATGGCAGACACAGAAGGTCAGAGATACGAATGTTCTGTGGGATGACACAAGTACCAAGTGACATTTCAGTGTCTCTATGAGCCTCAAAGAGAGAAAAAGAAGTGATCGGGCTTTGTCATGTCCAAGGTGATCTTTACCAAAATCTAGAGTAGTTAGATCTCACAGTCAGTTGTAAGATTATTCTCTTCGAAGGGGATGTGTAGGTTTCTATTTTAACATACCTACAGGGTAAGATCCATAAGCCTGTTTCAGAGAGGTAAAGATAAAATTCTAGTTAATTTCACTTTTAAAAGTCATGGATTTTACAATTCCCTGCAAAAACACATGTTCTGTACTCCACTGTCATTAAGACAACTCCAGTGTTGATTTCCTTGCAAGCTATGTACACTTTGATCCCCAAAAACAGAGGACAGCATGCCTGAAAGCTGGAATTCCCGAGGCCTTCTGCTTCCTGTCAGCCCTTTGGGATGCCAGCTGGCAGCCAGGCAGTGCTAATGCAAGATGCCCAGCTTCCTTGTGGAAATTTACCCAAAGCAATGTGTTCCTGCAGAACCTGGGGGCTGACAACTCCTCACTGTTCAAGCAGAGAGGTTTGGGGACTGCTTGGCAAGCAAAGGATAAATCTGAGCAGCTTCTACAATATGACTTGTCAGTTTATTAAAAAAAAAAAAAAGGAAAAAAAGAAAAAAAAAATATGCATCTGGTTGTGACAGTAGAGGATTAGCTGCATCTAGGTACATCTCCTGGCCTTACTTTGCAGTTTGGCCCTCACAGCTCATCCTCTACAGCAGCTGAAACCTACTTGAACCTTGCTCCTGACACAGCACACGAGAAATCACATGCCTGTGACACATTCCGAGACACCCAGCCTTGGAGGGGCACACAAGAAATGGAAATGAGCACGTGAGAAACTCAAACTGCAATTTGTGTGAGACAGTCCAGAGCTGTAACGCAAAGACTGAAACATTTGGCTACTCAAACAATTTCATCTCAGCGAGGGCAAAATGACTGATGAAAATTCTAGCTCCATTTCAGGCAGTTTCTGTCTGGAATGTGAAAGAAGCAGTCCCTCACATTTTAGGGACCATCCCTCTCACAGTTTAGGAATCTGAAGTTAAGGAAGTAGCCATATCTAGACTACTCCCTTTATCACCCATTTCTACTGATTAAGGTAGAGAATACCATACTAATTAAAAAAAAAAAATCTATACTTCAATTCCTGGCAAAGGGTAACATGCAACAAAAATGGGCCCTGTTAGGATTGGGGTACCACTGAGTACCTTTCAATCACCTGGAGATTTAACATCAGATTAAACAGAGTCAGAATTTTGCGCTGCATTTACTGAGTCATATTTCTTTCTTTACCAGCATATTTTTCAGTATTGCTTGTGTTTAACCATGTTTAAAAAACAACAACAACAATAACACAAAACACTACCAACAACAAAAAACCTAAACCACAAAACAACTCCAATATCTCCCCTCCCCCAAGCCCAGTAAATTTACCTGGTGATAGATATTTGGAGAATAATTCTGCAAATTGAGCATGTAGGAGAATTCCATAAAGTACAAAGTACTGATTCAAGTCCCACCTCACATATGCGGGTAGCTGAACATAGCTTGAGTATGCAGTGATCCAGGCATGAAATAAATATTCTTATGCACAAAATGTATTTGAATCTCACACTGAATCTTAAGCATATTGAATTTGAATATCCAATTAATTATGAATTATTGATTTAATCCAGGTTTTGCTGTCTCTGCTTCATAAATATCAATAGCAATTCAACCCAACAATATCTTTGTTCCCCAGATTATCAAATTTGAAGGTATTTACCACCACAACAACATTTCTACAATGGTGTAAACATGCAGAAGTACAACGAAGCATCAAACTAAACTGTAAGTATAATTCTATAATAAAATAGTACATATGTGAAGAGGATTGACTTGGCTTCTATGTGAAACATTTCTCAACTTTAAAACTTCTTATACATATTAATGTAGAGTGGAGGTTTTTTTCTTTTTTTGCATTGAATTGTAAAGCAGTTTATAATGAGAAAATGACTCAGTTATCCCCACTTGTGCTACATTATCTGCTGTGGGATGGAGAAGGAGTTGATAATGAAAATATATATATATATATATAAAACGTGGAGGATTTGATGTGGGATTTAGACAGAACACAGGCTTAGTGCTGATCACCTGCCTAAGGCAGATTTTCACCCATAGCACAGAAGGCAGCATTAAGTATGTGAAAGGAGCAATTCCTTTGAATTATTGATGGATTCTTTGAGTTTTTGTTATTGGTTCTATCTATTGGCAGGTAGGAAGATCCTAAATTTTTCTTCCCTCACTATGGATGACTTGAGACAGATGCTTTGAAAAGATGCATTAATTTATCTTCAGATAGAAACTGTGAAGCCAGGCAGCTGAAACAGGCAAAGGGTTCCTCAGAAAGCTTTTTTTACATTTTCATCCCCTCCACACTGAGACTTCTCAAGAAGAGCACTTAAACAATTATTTTAGTCACACCAAGCCACTTAAAGGAAAAAAAAAGAGAGAGATAATTATAAAATACTTAATTTGATGTGAAACAATTGTTTCACAAATGGAATTTTGATTCAAGTTATGGCTAAATAACACATTCTTAGACCTCAAAATTACTTGAAAATTTGTGGGTTATTTTTAGTTTTCTTCAAGAATAAAACATTTTGGTTTTAAAAAAAAAAACAAAAACAAAAACAAAAACAACCAAACAAAAACCCAAAACCCAACAACAACAAGCAAACAAACAACAACCAAAAAGCCCCCAAAAAAACAAAACAAAACAAAAAACCCTGTCATAGAAAATGGGAAGATAAAATTACTACCCAATTGATCCAAAGTAATTTTCCAGACTCTCTGCTGTTGTTCAACCATTACAGAAACAAGCACACCAGAGCACACAAAGGCAACAAGTTGTGTAAGGAGCAGATATAAGTATTAAAAACCTAAAGAAAGAAACCTTATTAAAAACACAGGACCTGCAAAGGAACCCTACTTTAACTGCAGTGCACACAGATCTTATGTCAGATACTTTGTGCATAATGTACTCCAGGACTTAAAAAGGAAGAGGTGTTGGGCTCCAAGGCTCAAAAGGAACAGCAGAACCACGATGATCAATATTTCTCTGCAGGAGCTCCAGCAGTGCTAAGGTTGCCTCAAGAAATCCTGGTAATATCTCTGAGTCTTTAAACAGCGTCCCTCAAGCACTGGTATTTTGGGAAGCCTTGTGCAAACTCACAGAAGATTTTCTGCAAGTTTCTGTGTTCCCTTGTTGATGCACATGATTTCTTTATATGTTGTAATGTCAGGTGAAAATAATTTAGGAGCTCTGTTTTCTTTATTCTGGCTCTAGCTTTCAAAAATGGTCAGCCACACACTTCACCAAGGCCCCAAGAAGGTGCAAACATTCACAGAGAATGAATCACAGAATAGGCAGAATCACCACTGATTAAGGGCCAAGTCTTTGCCAACTGTAACTATTCTGCCTTTGTGAAAATGATCAGACCTTTTTATCACTGTTTCCCAATGCATTGGGAAATGTTGCTACATA
Source organism: Chamaea fasciata (assembly GCF_029207755.1). Classification (NCBI taxonomy): domain Eukaryota; kingdom Metazoa; phylum Chordata; class Aves; order Passeriformes; family Sylviidae; genus Chamaea; species Chamaea fasciata. Next base: position 8,918,061 of record NW_027094087.1, read on the forward strand.
GAAAGGTTTGAACAAGAATTTGTGGACAAGTTCTTGGACAGTGCTGAGCAAAAGTTTCATTGCTGCTGTGCTATCATGAATTAGGGTGCCATTCATCAACTTTGCTAGCCCATCAAATTTGACTGAAGTATCCAGACTCTCCAGTAGCTGATATTACATAAGGCTCTGGTTAGGTCTCTATTCTCTTAGAACAGGTGTCCCTTTGCAACAAGGAGATTCTTGTATTTTAGTTCCCCATGTCTTCCAGTGGCAATTACCAAGTTTGTTGAATTTTTCTAAATCACCTACAGCAGAGTTGGAATGATTAAGCTGGAAAAAAATAGGTGCTTTCTATGTCTTACAAATCACAATACTTGGGTGCATACTAAAGCCTTTTGCATTCTTCATACTTTATTTTCGGCTGGCCATGGATGACTGATGGCAGGGCAATGCAGCAGGCAGTTTCAAGAGTTTTTTTCCTGCATTTTCTCTGAGGTGTGAATAGTGGTTCTTTGGATTCTGATTTGAAACTGATCAGATAACAAGAACCCGTGAAGAGTTTGTACTGCTGTTTGTTTCTACTCTTGCAGCCCCAGTTCTTCCAGGAGCTCATACAATTGATTTAGTCAACAGCTTACAAATAAAGTGAATGTGCACAGCAAAATGCAGACTTGTTACTTGTGGCAAACTTGTTGGATACACTTGAATGTTCCCTTTAGCTCTCAGATTTTTTATTATTATCTCAGTTTATTTTAAAGCAGCATCACTTAGAATAAGAGCCAAAGCACATGAACTGCTGTTTCAGAAATTACAGATGGGGTGGAGGCTACCAGAAGGGTGTGGAAGTCATCAGTCTCAGCACAGTGCTACTATTACATTCTACTCCAGAGTAATTGACCTTTATTTTCTTTTAAGAAATACATGTTGTAATCAATTCCTTTTCAAAGAGCTTTTCTGAGGTCTATCCATGTGTCATTATAGTTTAATGACATATGAAAAGTACAGGAGATACTCAAGCACAACATCCAAAGTTGAAAATTTAGCCTTGAAAAGTAAATATATATTTGCTTTTGGTTTAGAATTAGTGTTTCATTCAGCCTTCAGCTCCACACATCTCTTTAATTATTAAATTAAAGGCTAAACTTTAAAATAACTGTCTGCCTCTAAGTGGTTTGCTGTCTTTTCTCATTCCAGAAAGGCACAAATAACCATTTTGAAAACTTCAGTTCCAGCTGAGTTCTCAGCCCAATAGAACTTTCTTACACTTCACATTATGATGACAAATCCTTTTCTTGCTTGAGGTGATTGGAACATCCCATGGTAAATGCCCAAGAGCATCCCTGAGTGATAAGATTTACAGAGATACTAGTTCTGCAAAATTTCACATCAATACACCGAACAAATTACCTCTTGAGCTGGGCTAAAGAGATATAATAGTGTTTAAATATATATTATTCCCAGAGGAAAAGGAATTTTGATACAGCAATGGGCTTGAGGGGGAAAGCCGCTGGGGCTGGAGGCCTGCTGTGCAGAGTTATAGGAGTGATTCAGATATTGAGGACCCACATCTTAAATGCCTTCAGGAAAACAAGACAAGTACTCTTCTTTACTCCTCAGCTTGTGTTACTTCTTAAGTGTTCCCATAATGTCAACTCAGCGGGCCTGATGAGGAATATTTCAAGAATTTTTTTCTATGTTAGGAGAAAAATTTTCAATATTTTTTTCATTGTGCTTTTCAGAAGGAGGCCTTCTGAAGGAGAGGTTCTAGAGTCAAAATACTGATGATTTTGGAATTGGAACACATTGTCCATTTGATTTGGAACCGATGCAAAACCTAGATCTTCTGCAAAATGTGCAGGAGGGTATTCCTGAATCAATAGATGTTCTTGATTATCAACTGCTTTTTTTTTTTTTTTTTTTTTTTTTTTAACTGTTCTTCCTTCCCATACACTCCTAGTGATACTTATTTCCAAAGCAGAAGAATTATTTTTGAAAATTACAAACTTTCTAACCAGTACTCATCTCCATCCAATGTCTCATGCCCCTGTGCTGGTGAAATATTCTCCTTATAAATTCTGACTATGGTAGCCTAAGTGAATTGAAACTTGGAGCAGTGCTTCCCTAGTGGTTTTTTGGTTTTGTTTTTGTTTGTTTGTTTGGTTGGTTTTTGTTTTTTTTTCCCCAGCAAATATAAAAAAAACAACTCTACAGTGATCAAGAAAAAGAACCTTTTACATAATTTTACTCCTGCCTCCCATTAACTCTGGTGCAAGCACCCTCTCAGCTTTGTTATTTAATTCCTTCAATTACATCCAAAACATTGCTTACCACAGCACATATATGTGTATATATATCTCAATAACACCATAGATTTGTCGATTTCTATACTGAGAGACAATGTTCACATGATCATTTTGAACAAAGCCAATTAAAAACTATTACCAGAAAATCCTTAAGCTGCAGTGAACCAGAATTATTAGCAAATATTTAGGCCAGAGGAATATAACACAACAAAACCAACAGCAACAAAACACAACCTTGAAATCCAAGGCCAAGAGTAAGCAAAATTTTTGGGGGTTTAGTGTTTTTGAAGTAGAAATAGACATGGCATTTGTAAATTTATGGAAGTTTCTGTGAGTCATCATGCAGCATCAGAAATTCAGATGGGAAATAAAGTTTCCTAATAAGAAATAACATCTACTGTTTTTTCATATGGAGACCACAAGCTATGCTTCTTACACATAAGCATTTCCAGAAATACTTAATAAAAAACCCAGAAAAACAGGACATCTCTTCTCTGACTTCAGATCTTCGAAACCCCAACATCTAGTTCCTAAGTTCATATAACACTAATTTTTAAATAATTAAACAATAACACACGTTATATTCAATACTTGAAGTGACAGAGTAATCTTGATGTGCTCAGACGCACTCACCACTTGACTGGGCTGAGCAGCTCAGAGGATTTCTCACATCTAAGTCCCACTAATGTGCATTAATGCATGTTAAAGTTAAATTAAAGTTAACTCCTTCAACTTCTTTTCCTGTCTGCCACCCAGCCTGTGCTCCAATCCTTTTTCAAGTATTTCAGTATTTTACGCAGCAATTGCTTAATGCAGAACAAACAAAGAATGCTCCAAGCACAGCTGAAACACAGGACTTCGATCTTCAAGCTGGATGAACCAAGCACCTCCCTACAGACTCAGTCTGCAAATTTTTATGTCTCTCTGGCTCACTGAATTATATGGAAAAGAAACAGCTTCCAACATACCTGCAGATTACTAGAATTGAGAAGTTGTGCATTTCCCCAGGGGGCACTGAACTCTGACCTTTAAAGTTGCTCTCACCTCTGCTGCATCAGCAAAAGTAGGAAAATGGGCAAGACATCCTCTCTAAGCTCATCCTTCTGAAGTGAAACTTAATTAATTAATAAAAGAGCAGCTGTTTTCTTTGGAAAGATCCACCTGAAAATGGAGGAGCTCCTACCTAGTACTGCTAATGTGGCACCAACACCCCTGAAAGATCAGGGTCTGATTTAAATATGACCATGTCCTCAGTGAATTCTTTTGCTTAGCTCAGAAAACTCCCCATTCTGAGATGCCTAACATCTTTTGAATATCCCCTGAAAGGAGCACAGGTCTCATATTCATCTTAAATGTCAATGCCATTTTGGTTTTAAAATCCCATTTTGTAAGTTCAGATTAAAGCCTAAATTACTTCAAAATACAAATTGATTCTAATGTAGACTCTGCTCCTAAATCAAAGAAGCAAAATACCCACAAAAGATATATAGAAATTTGTCTCACATCCCAGACTGCCAGCATGGACTAGAGACATTTAAAAATCCATTTCTAATTCAAAGATCTTAATGGGTTATATATTTCTCAGAAGTACTGACTGCCAGTCACCTAATGCAAAAAATCTTTACTGCCTAGAAGAATCATTTTAGAATTCTTTTTAAAGGAAACCTTGAGCCTTATGCAACTATTTTCCATAAATGCACAGATTTTACCTAAATTCTGGGTGGGATTAGGCTCAAAAGAAGCAATTTCTTGTGAGAAAGAAAGTGGCTAATTACAGCTCAAATAAGAAGTACTTTCTCGTGGAAAATAGAGAATATCCATTTAGCCCATAAACAGATACTTTACATGAGTGTTTCTAAAGCTTATGAAAACTAGATTGACTAGTGGTGATTATTTTAATATAATACAAATGTTTTTTATCTTGCTGTTGCTCTTTTAGAATGATATAAATTTAAGTGTTTACTGTATATTTTCCATTTTCTTTGAAGTAACTCAATTGTGTTATCTGGTCTGTATCAAAGGAATTCATCTAAATCAAATATAAAGTCAGCATTTAGTTTGACAAGTGTCAGTTTCATTTTCTTATCCCTATCCCAGTTTCAATGCATCTTTAAACATATAAGTAAACCCTTTCTTCTTCACACACAATAGTTTGAATTTCTGTTACTATTCTGTATTACCATCAACATTCTTCAGAATTCCCATTTTTGGAATTTTGGTATTTTAAAAAAATCCATTTTAGCACTTAATGGATAATACATGTATGTTTTAAAATTCACATTGTATAATTAAATATATTAAATTATGAATATATTTACATAATAATGTAAAATATTAACACAATAATGTCTTAAAATAGCTACTTTCCTTCACCTAAAACACAACAACACTAAATAAAACCTATTTACACTCTATACACACAATGCACAGTATTGGTTACAGTATACTATACTCATTTTTACACTAATAAAAGATTTACACTAAAATCAAAGAGATACAATAAATCCGAAAAATGGGGCATTTTTCTGAAGAGAAATGTAACACTGTATCTGGAATCAGATTACATATGGGGCTGCCATTAAAGTGAAATTTTGTAAATTGTCATTGGATTGACAGACACCTCATAAACCCAAATTTTGCACTTTTGTCCAAGTTGTGGCTCCAAACTGAGATCAACAGAGGTTTGGGCTGAGAAATGACTGCAGGTTTGTTGCATCTAGCCTGTTGATAGACATTTTAGCTTGTGGTTAAGACTATCACAGCATTAATGAAAAGAATCACAGATATATCACAGTCTGCCCTTGAGTTTTCTTCCAACTTTTCCCCTTAGTTGACTGAGTGTGCCATCTGTGCATTCTATAGAAAGATTTCACTGTTATTTAAGAAAAAAAAGTAGGGAAATTCTGTGGTAAGGGTTTCTTGGTGGCTAGGAGAATAAATAAATTGCTTGTGATTCTACCCTGGAAACAGATGAGTCTTATTACAATCATAATACCACGTTGAACTTATTTACTAATTCTTGATTTCAGTGGTGCACTTTGTCTTGGAAGTACTATTTGGTACAAAGTGTTTCTGTCAGCTTCTCTTTTTTCTTGTTTCTGTCCACATGAATGATTATAGAGGCATTATGAATTTGGTCTTGTGCTCAGTGAGGACTTTTAAGGTCCTTATTGTGAGGCCTTTGAAGATAAGGACCCAGGCACACCACGTACACAGCTATTTTGACCGGTATTTTGTCCAAAGATAAGTACCATTGACAGGTTTTTTGTGGTCTCACATTCCAAAGCAAAATAGATCAGCTTTGCCAAGTAAAGAGATCTGCCCCAATGAAATTTTCCCTCGTGATAACTTATTTAATTCAGGAAAAGGAAGAAAGGATTTTCTGTGGGGTTTCTCCAAAAACCAAGGTTTAAAAGAAAAGCAAAGCAAACATTGGGTTAGTGTGGTATTTGCTTAACTGGAATCTCCAGTGTTGAAAAAAAGTAAATTAAGACCTCAAATCACCTTTCATTGGTATTTAAGCAGCTAGGTGAGCAAGATGATTTGGAGATTTTTACGATCTGCAGAGAAAAAATTGACAATTTTCCAAAATTAACAAACAATTAGCAAATTTTTTCCTGGTTTTATAAAAGATCGTTCTGTGGGCAAAAGCTTGATGGCTTCATCTCTTCTATCTCCGCTAGCATAGAAAGCAGGCTTTTCTCCTGAGAGCATGCATTTCCGTTCTGGGCAGAGATTGCTGAGTGAAAGGTCTATTAGCCAACCTTTTCACACCTGCTTGCCACACCGGACCAACAAAGGAAAGACAAGTACTTTCCACAAAAAGGGCTGTCTGTGGGCAGAACCTTGCAGTAGCAGCCTAGAAGACAAGGGGCTAACGTTGATATCTCAAACACCAATGCTGGAATAGCCATAGGGCCAACCAAGGTCTGCTGGTAACAACATTCTCTGAGAAAGAGCAGGACGTGTCTGAGGAAGGGGGACGTGTGGAGGTGGAGGAGCATTTTAATGTGGCAAACATCCTCCTTCTGGCTCCTGGAGACAAGCACAACACAGCAGAGCAGAAGCAGAGGACTGAGTTTGAGAAGTGGGCATAGACTGCTAACCGAAGGATGACCCAGGAAGAGGGAACAAGACCATCCCTTAAGGCCTCTGACCCATTTCCAGAAAGATCTAGAAGAATGGACTGTGGATAATAACTAATTTGCACAGAAAAAAAAAAATAGCTCTAGGGTGAGGGACTAACATACCAGTTTCCATGCTGCATATAATTTACAAATTAAACTTTTTCTGTACCCCCGGCTCTTGTTCCCTGTTGACAACATGTATCTCTGAATCTTAGGTGCTCCCTTCCCCTTAAGGATGGGATGCCACACCTGTAGCTACGTGGAAAAAGTATTTTCTATTGGTGTATCTTCCACTGCTAGGCAATGCAGGTCTGCATCTTCTCTCATAGTTTATGCTGGTAAAATGAAATAATTGATTCCAGAATAAATCAGTATGGTTGATTTTTTTTTTTTCTGTTGTGGGCTTATTTAGTTCTTGCTATTTTTGTTGTCTTTGGTTTTGTTTTTTTTTTTTTTTTTTGTTTGTTTGTTTTTTGGTTTTGGGGGTTTTTTTGTGTTGTTTTTTTTTTTTTCCCAACACCAAGCAAAGTGAAATTAAAGTGAAACGACTTTGCCCTTGATACATAAGGACACAGGAAACAACATGAAATCTAGATAGTAGAATGCCCATGCACACTTGCTGATTTCTTCTAATCTGGATACAAAAATCCCTTATAAAAGTCCCTTATCAGTGTTGGGCTGTGATCTAAGAAACAGAAGTAATTGTCTCAATGCTGACAAGTTGCTTTTCTTGTTTACTTTTCCTGTGCTTTCAAGGGGAAAGGGTGATAAGCAGATTCTATCTTGTTCTTTTCAGACTACCCCAGAAAAAACCTGAGATTAAGACCCTTTGAGAGAAATCCTATTAGAAATTCAGTCTACAGTCTACCTGAGATAATGCAGGAGTTTGGACTGTACCTCTCATTTCTTCCTGAATCTGTCATAACCTGGAGATAACATAATACCATCTAAATTAAAAGTTTAAAAATCTATAACATAATGAAAAGTATGAATATGGACACCGGTGCTGCTCATCAGAAATACTTATTTTTTTTTTCCAATTCAAATTTGTTTCAGAAAATGTTTAAGCACATTAATTATTTAGGAATAAATGTATAGCAATAATACTTCTTCAAACTGTAATTTGGATTTATTATCTGCTTGAAGACAGAATATACTCAAAGGATATATCAAAGGATAAGTTATTATTTAGGATCCAACTAACTGTCAAAGCCTGACTTGTGTAAAAGTTTTTTTGCACCCATTTCCATACTGATATGTGCACTACTTTGTTGCAGAATCACAGAATGGACAAGATTGGAAAGGACCATAGCAGTCCTTGATCCAATCTCCTGCTCAGGCAGAGTCATCTCAAACTCAGGATAGTGTCCAGACAGATCCTGAATATCTTCAGCGAGGGAGACTCCACCACCTCTCTGGGAAATCTGTTTCAACACTCGGTCACTACACAGTGAACAAGTTCTTCCTCATATTCAGGTGGGACTTCTTGAATACAGGAGCCTGGGCTCTTTCAGAGGAACTGAGCATGCCAATACAATCCATCAGTGTTCCCTGGGATGAAAGCTGCTATCGTGGCCAGGGCCCTACCAGAATCTTCTTGGCGGACCAGAACAAAGCTGAACTGTTTGAAGGCAACCAGCCCATTTGGCTTCTATTGCAACTATGATTGTCAACCAGTACACCCACAGATCTTTCACCCTGCCTCTGAGCCTCCATCCTGCAGCTCTTCAGAGCCTCAGGGCAGGTGAGCACAGCACCATCCTCTGCCAGAGCAGCAGGGGCAGCAGTGCAGGATGCAGCCCTGCAGCAGGGTAGTGCATCAGGACGGGGGGCTGCAGCATCCCTGCACCATGCCTGGCCCAGCACATCTTCAGCTCCAGGGATTACAAGTGGGTCTGTGGTCAGGAGAGTCATGTTTCAAGCACCACAACAAAAAAGCTTCTGCCTCTTCCTATCACTGACACTGTGGATCCCTCATGCCCCCATCATACTTTGTGGAGAACAGGCCAGAGTCTGTTCTAGTATAGGCATAAAATCCCCATGCAGACATTTCTGAAGTATGTTTCCTCTGTTTTGGGTTGGTTTTGGCTTCCCTTCCATCAGGCACTGACAAGGAGTGATGGGTACAGTTTGTCCTCCCCCAGCCAGAGACAAGCTGTGCTCCACAGAACACTTCCCTCATTAGTCACAGCCAGGGCTCATGGCAGAGCTGGAATGGGAATGCCTCCTCAGCAGTGCCTGACCTCCATGGTGTTATAAATACATGTTATAAAACTGGCTTTTCACAAATATTAAGATGAATGCTATATGTATAATGTTAAAATAACTTTGCTTTTATTTCTGCTATTAACAAAAACTTAGACCTGTTAGTAATGGTAGCTGATACAGTTGAACTGTCTGTTTGGTCAGGATAACATCCATGTGATGAGGACCCTGCTGTTGATGTGCCAACTATCAGCATCTGCCATCTGAAGAAAGTATGGACCAAGGCCCAAACTGGAGGTGATAGTAAAACCACAGCCAAGAAACAAGCATGCTCTAAAATGGCAGATCCAAGGAGGGGCCGTGCTAAACAGTTCTTGGAAAAATATGAATAATTTACATAATATTCTGTAAACAGACAACAGACTGATGTAAGGGAAAAGATATTTAAGGAATTTCTCCAAGATAGTAAGTGTATTCTTGGCTGAATGCCAAGCACCTGGCCGTTTTAACCCTTTGCTTTATATCTGTTGCCTATCGTCTTTTTATTAAACTTTTTAAATTTTACCAAAAAAAGTGAACCTCGTTTTCCACAATGGGGTTTGTCTCTTGACTCTCATGATGACATCCCTGAGTTCTGCCATCAGAGACCATCCCTGGGAGTTCTGTGGATCAGGTCCCCAGGGAAAAGCTGTGACAAGCCACTGTGGAGGTGCTGGAGGTCACCTGCCCTCAGAGGCAGTGCTGCAAGTGTGGGGCCCAGGGAGGGCTGATCCCACAGCGAGCTGAAAAGCAATCTCATTCTAATGATCCAGACAGAAATCAAAAGTTAGTCTGCCTTCTTTCATCTATTCACTGTACAGTCTGCATACAAATTCCTATTCAAATATCATTAAAGCTCAAATATTGAATTATTCAGTGTAAGCAGCTTTGTGAAACACAAACTTCATGGCTGATTACACTTCAACTACCCCTGACTCATAGAAATAATTTAACTCCGTGAGCTCATGTACCAAACCACACATGAAACTGAGTTTCATACACCACATCATAAAAACAGGGTTAAAATTAAAGACTTTTCCTTCACTCTTCACACACAGTAAGGTGAGAAAATTAATGAAAGTTTATTGCTATATAACAAAGTTTTAAAAAATAGTGGGGTGAAAAAGGATTTAGAAGCAGTTACAAGACAACATTGAAAATCATGTAGACTATTTGGTGGTCTAAGGAATATAAATAGTGCTGTTAGGGAGGAAAAAAAAAGTGTTTTTTAGGGTGGAAAAGCACTCAAGTTATCTGAATTTCCAAACAATAGTCATGCACACGCAGAGAATAAAGCACTTCCCTAATATATATCTATGTGTAAGAAAGAAATAGTACTTCCCTAATAAATATCTCTGATAGAGTGTAAGAAAGAAAGAGTACTTCCCTGATAAATATCTATGATACAACGTAAGAAAAAAAGACTAACAAACATTTCTCTT